>NC_035444.2:102645512-102980923 GCF_002127325.2 Helianthus annuus | reverse complement strand
ATTCGTATACGAGAGGTTAAAAGCGTCAACGATGAAGTTTATGACTTTTCGGGTGACAATACAGTTAACCGAGGACTTAACAAAGTGGGTATATATCTTGAAGCCCTTATAAATCAAATTATAGGGTTCAAAATGCAAGAAATAATGTCAAAACAATGTTTTGAAGAGCCAAGGACCAAAGCCTAAAAATCAAAAGTTTGGATTTAATCAGAAGGGGCATCGCGTGACGCGAGGGTCCCTGGGGGGGGGGGGGGCTACGCGTGGCGCGAGGGGCCATCTGATCCGCAAACTTCGGCTAATGTCTGCTAGGTGCATTGTAACTGACTTAGAAGGATATTTTCCTCAGCATGGGCGACCCCTAATCATTCCTAGGCACTTAGGGACACATGTTGATGATCAATGATCAGTTGTAGCCTTGGTTGTCAATAATCTATGAGGTTTTGAACACTATATAAAGGCCCTTGTTGCAACCTTTTGTTCACACCACACTTCTGAATTTGTGAAGACTTCTGGAGCTCCAAAGCAGACCCAAGTCATCCCTAGTCGTGCATAGGACTGTGGTAAGCACCCTTGACCTTCCTTAATTGAGTTTTTCATAGTTTATAGCTTAGAAGTCAAACCGTCGTAAGTAACGGTTGACTTAAAGATTAATCGCTAATGGTCTAGTGATTAGTCGAATCAAAGGTAGTTATATGTTGGTAATTATGTGGGCATTAAACCCTTAAAAGGGCACCCTCTGATTCCCACTCTAACTAGTTCAAATGTCGGGTCAAAGTTGCTTAGAAAAAGTCAACAGAATGCTAATTTCCGATTTAACGCATAATTTACAATGTAGAAGGCTTGTAACCTGTTTTATCACTCATATAACTTGATAATAAGAATAAGAACTGGTCTAAGCTTGTTTGATCTGACCATTTACTGTTTTGACCCGGTTCGAAACCGAAAGTCGCAAAACTTTGACTTTTGCTTTGACTTCAGTTCTGACCCAATTTATTATGACTTAGATATGCCTTAGGACTCTCTTAGGACCAGGTTACATGATGGTATAACCCTCTGTGGCTGGTTCGTTGTTTGTCCGAGTCTTTTGCACATTTCCGTTAAATGCTTAAAAGTTGACCATAATGCCCTTTTGACCTTAAAACGAGAATTTTGGATATGTGAAAGGACAATAACCTTAGTTACTGATTTCTAAACATGTCCCTAAAAGTTCATGTCAATTCGAGGTCTAGAATAGGAGTTATGCTAAATAGCGCAATTAAGAAAACTTTTGTAATTAAACGGCGCAATTAGCATAAAGCCTATCTAGACCCAAATTTCGACACCAAACCTTTTACACACTGATGTAATATAATATTTTGAGATTTTTAATTATTTTTAACCTGCTCATAACCTAAGGTTATGGCATTGATTCGGTAAATACCGATTATACCCTTTTCGGACATAAAATGAGTTCTACATAGTATTTTGACGCCAATCCAATTGCTACTGATTTTATATAATAAATAAGGTATTTTGAACTTTATAATCTGATCAAAAAACTCAGATTTCCTGTTTAAACCGGAAATCGCTTAAAACTACTTTATACGCGTATTAGACGCATAGTTTGGATTTAAAACCATTTTTGTCGTAGAGACTTATTACCTACTGATGTAACTTGATAAAATAAGTAGTTTTACTAATTACTTCAGACCCGAGCATTAGAAGTATAAATAATCTCTTTTATAATCTTTAAAATTTCCGAAATACCCCTACGGGGCGTAAGTTGGGATTAAACTCGTTTTGGGCATAATGGAAGGAATCCTAATGATATCACAACATATTTAGATCATATTAACTTAGGAAACCTGTATAAGACTCTTACGGTTACCCGTTACGCCTTTTACGCGTTCGGTACGGTTTATGTAACTAGTTTACATAAATTAGCCGAAACGGGTCAAACCTTGTCGTTTTTATCTCAAAATCCAGAATGTGATTGGATTACCCATATTAAACAAGTCTTCAAACTTGTTGGGCCTAAATCACATTTTATTCCGGCCTTCGCTTAATCTCGCGTTCGAACCGTATCTTTCGCTAAAACTAACCGGTCTAAGCTTAGGCTAAATTAAAGACCCGTTAGGATTCTAATAGGTTATTATTAAACCTTCGTTCCAGAATCGGAGACCCAGTAAAAGCTACTTGCACTTGCTGTTTGTGAATTATACTTGCAAAGGTAAATACTTTTAACTTAATTTCCCTTATACGGGCTTGGGGTACGGTATATAGAATACCGCTTGGTCCAACATTGAATCTTTAATCGAATAGAGATTAAATCATTGATATGCTTTGTTTTGAAATGTTTTGTTGCTTAAAGCCTTTGGGGGGTTAATGACCATGTCACGGATATCCTTGGCATCATCTTACGAGATGGCCACGACCTGAGCACGG
Organism: Helianthus annuus; assembly: GCF_002127325.2. NCBI lineage: Eukaryota > Viridiplantae > Streptophyta > Magnoliopsida > Asterales > Asteraceae > Helianthus > Helianthus annuus. The sequence goes on along the minus strand of NC_035444.2, from coordinate 102,978,499 downwards.
GGTGTAGGCATACACCCGTCAGTGCATAAATGAATAAACAATGTGGTATGTCTATTGATCTTTAACCCGGTCTACAGATCGGGCTACTGAACGCATAAGGAACATGTAATTCGTTTACAAGTATTATATTCAAATAATTATCCCAAGTTATAAAAGTTTGTGCCATGTGTATTCAAATCAATTTTATTAAACCTTTTCCAAAAGTGTCGGTTGAATGTATTTACCAGTGTAAACTGACGTATTTTCCCAAAAGGGTTAACTGTAGGTACTATGCGAACTAGGCTGGCTTTCTCCTAGCGTCCACTATAAGTCTCGCAAGCTTGGACGTCAAACTATTGAACAATGTTCCTATTTATTTTGATCCCCTGTGGATTATTTTCAACTATTTGTGATACATGATATTACAATAACATTCAGTTGAAATATATCTATCTTTTGCTTCCGCTGTGCATTTAAATATTGTGTTGTTTGATTGTATTGTTGCTAACTACGTCACGATAGTCCCCCACCGGGCCCACCGGTGAAACATGTAGAAATCGGGGTGTGACAGGTTGGTATCAGAGCCAACGTTGAGTGAATTAAACACTATCCTTATGTGGTTAATCTCAATGACACGATTGCACATACTCGAGTCTAGACAAGAACTTAGGACGAATTTGAATTGTTGCATTAGTTTGTCCTTTATTGTTTGTTGTCGATTTAAAATTGTTTAAGCAGGAAATATGCCACCGGCAATCAGAAGAGGAGGAAGAGGCAAAGGGCCAATCACTACCCACAACGATCACGAGGCCGGGCCTTCACACATGCGAGCTCCCGCCAGCACAATGAGTGCCGATCCTCAGAGAAACAGAAGGAACCTTTTTGAGCCCGCTAGACAGTCTATCTCGCACAGTTCAACACCTTCTTACCGTCACTCTTTTGGGCCGAACTCGGAAAACGAGCCCGATAACCCTCAACCTTCATTCATACCTCTCCAGCGTTCCGTTTCGCACCGTTCCTTTGGCGACCCTACTCCTGTCTTTCAGGGCCGATTCAACCCGGCGAACTTTATACAAGAACCAGTAGGTTGTAACCCTCTAGGACCAGAGGACCATTTCTCCGAAGACAATGCGATGGACACGGACGAGGACACGGATCCCGTCGAACCTGCAAGAGGTACCCCCAACCATCCAATCGAGATCTCTGATGGATCATCCTTCCATGGAACACCTTATCAGGGTCCAGACAGTTACCAAGCAAGGATCAACCAGTGTGAGGGTATTTTACACCCTCTCACCATTTATCGCCTCATGAGTAACAACAGCAGCAGCAGGATCCCTCCGAGGATTCGCGTTTCGTGGCAGTCACGCCACCGCCTCCACCGCCGCCAGTTCATCAAGCACCTCCGGATCCTCCAAGACGTAGGAGAACATGTGCGTGGATATCCGCACGAAGAGGGGATTTTCACTTTAGCACCCCTCGACACTCCAGTGGCAGTCGTTATCCGCCACTGCATGAAGACCCACAAATGGGTGGACCTTCTAACCCAGTTGCAGAGGTGAATTCTGCACCAGTTGCACCACCTCCACCACTATTTGGTTATGATAACCCGATACCTGCATATGCCGGTTCCACAGTGTACAACCCGTTTGAGCAGCCAGCTCACACTCACTACAACTATATTGGTGTCGACCCATACGTAGAAGCGGTGGCAAACTACCATGCCCTTCATCCTGAAGTACCTTATGAAACACCTTGGGCAATGGGATACTCAACTCATGGGTATCCAATACCTGCTAGACCTCCGGCTCAGCACCTATCGCAGCAGCCATGTTTTTCCCCACCGGAGCAGGAAGAAATCCTCCACCGTTTGAACAGGGTGGAACGAGATTTTGAGCAAGAACGTAAGAACAACCGTGGGTTCCTCAAAGGCCTAGAAAACCTGCTAAAAGGAAAGAAAAAGCGAGATCATTAGTCTCTATATGTACTATTGTATTTCCTATTTCAATCAAGTCCCTGCGTGGACATTTATTTGTGTATTTAGTCCCTCCGTGGACTTGTCTTTCAGTCCCTGCGTGGACTTGTCTTTCAGTCCCTGCGTGAACTTGTTTTTGAGTCCCTGTGTGGACTTGCCTTTTCAGTCCCTGCGAGGACATCTATCCTAGTATTGGTCCCTGCATGGACTCGTTTTCTGTTTAACCTCTGCGTAGGTACTTTGTCTGTTTAAAAGTCCCGTTTAGGGCAGTGTGTAATCCTTTTATTATGTATTGGAATGCTAAGTTTATAAATTTCCATTTTGTCATTATATGCATAAATATATGAAATAGATAAATCAAAATCATTCCTTTTAAAATAATTTGCCTATCATATAAAGAATCTTAACGGTATAACCTAGCCTTCGTGTCATTATAAGACCCGGCCAAGATGGTAAGACCTGATTAAAAGATTCAAGTTCCTGTTAACCTCTGTAAACATGTTAACACTCCTGGCAGGCATGATTCGTTAAAATCACACGCGTCATTCTTATATAAGTACCCTTCAAGGGATTCCAAACCCTAACTTAATGATCTATAAATCATGGGTTTAAATCATCAAGTAAGATGATCACATAACAATCATCCATTAGTGATGTAGTGCCTACGGGCCATATTCATCGTCATATTAGACAAAAGACAGTAGTAGTCTATGACTCTCTGTCAGAAAAGGTAAGAGAACTATGTTCAAACCTCCATGCCTTGATTCTCTGGAATCATGGCTTATAATATAAAAACGTCCCTATGACTAGACTTTTGTGCCACTAACAATATTGTTCATAATTAGGATAAGTTGTATTAAAATCCTAAATAAAAGTGAGTAACAAATTAACCAAATGTGGCCTATGTTTACCATGGTTAATGAATTGCCAAAAAGGTCAATTCCATAATAAACTCCCAAATAAAATTTTTTGTCATTTTCTTATGTAGTAGTTCAAGATAAAATGGCTGACTCTGATGAAGTAAATAGTCATCCAAAGGAGAATGAGAATGAAGTTCGTATTAATATAGCGGGTGCGGAACTCCAAGCATTAATTGACAATGCTGTTACGAAAGCCTTGGATAGGCAATACAGTGAGTCGAGCGGGACTCGGAGTAGGACCCGGTCCGCACCGCATTCAAAGCCCAAGACTCATTCCGAGGCACATAGCAAGCCTCCCTCCAAGAAGGAAGAACCAAAGAAAGATGATGACGATCGCCACTCTTCAAACCATCATAGTGTCCCGTCTCAAAAAGTCGTGCTGAATCAAGGACCCCGTGATAAGGGCTGCTCCTACAAATACTTCGTTTCATGCAAGCCCCGTTATTTTACAGGGGAGAAAGGAGCAATAGATTGCATGACATGGTTAGATGAGATGGACACGGTGGTTGATATCAGCGGGTGCGCTGAGAAGGATGTGGTAAAGTTTGTGTCTCAATCGTTTAAAGGTGAGGCCTTAGCCTGGTGGAGATCATTAATTCAAGCTACTGGAAAGATTCCACTATATGGTATGTCATGGGAACAATTTGTTGCCCTCATCAGAGAGAACTACTGCCCTCAGCATGAGGAAGAGAAGATTGAGTCTGATTGTCTATCGTTAGTGATGAAGAATTTGGATTGCCAAGCTTACCTTACGAGCTTTAACACGATGTCAAGGTTGGTTCCTTATCTGGTGACCCCGGAACCCAAAAGAATAGCTCGTTTCATAGGGGGTTAGCTCCGGAGATAAAGGCAAGTGTGAAAGCCTCTCGGCCAGCTACATTCAGGTCAGTAGCTGATATATCCCTATCCCTCACCCTAGACGCGGTCAGGCAGAGATCGCTGAGGAACAAGGATTCCGAGAAGAGGAAGCATGATGATGATGACAACTCGCGTCGATCAAATAAGAAGCACCGAGGGAAAAATGACCACAAGAAAGGATCTGGTTCAAGGAAAGATGGGCATCAGTCTGGAGATAAGCCCAAGTGTAAGACTTGTCAGAAATACCATTTTGGGAAATGCAGACTTGACACAAAATCCCAATCTCAGACAAGGCCTTGTGGGATTTGCAAATCCACGGAACATAAAACCCTCGAGTTCAAGAAACTGAAAGACGCGACATGCTATAGTTGCAACGAGAAGGGGCACATTAAGACAAACTGCCCAAAGTATGCAAAGAAGGCTGATGAAGGGAAGAAGACCAATGCTAGAGTCTTCAGAATGGATGCAAAGGAAGCTGTGCAGGACGACAATGTGATCACAGGTACCTTCCTTATAAATGATGTCTATGCACGAGTACTATTTGATTCAGGAGCTGATAAATCTTTTGTAGACACTAAGTTTTGCAAATTGCTGAATATACCTGTCAAAACTTTGAGTGTGAACTATGAGGTGGAACTAGCTGAGGCACCTTAGAAACCGCCTCAACCATGTTAGAGGGATGTATTATATTCATTAAGGACCACTCTTTTCCGTTGTCCCTACTTCCTTTAAAGTTAGCCGGTTTCGACATAGTTTTAGGCATGGACTGGTTGTCTCACAACCAGGACCAGATTGTCTGCAATAAGAAGCAAGTGGTGATCAAGACTCCGTCTGGTGAATCACTTACCATTCATAGAGATACCCAGTATGGACTGCCTGAGCATGTGACTATGCTCAAGGCCTCAAAGTGTTTGAAAAAGGGTTGCGTCATCTACATGGCACAAGTGACTATTGATGAGCCGAAACCCAAGATTGAAGATATCCCTGTTATTTCTGAATACCCTGAAGTTTTTCCCGAAGAACTACCTGGTTTACCCCCAGATAGGCAAGTGGAGTTCAGGATTGACATTATACCTGGGGCAGCACCTGTTGCTAGAGCACCCTACAGATTGGCACCAACAAAAATGAAGGAATTGAGAACACAACTGGATGAATTGCTAGCCAAAGGTTTCATTAGACCTAGTTCGTCTCCTTGGGGAGCACCAATCTTATTTGTCAAGAAGAAGGATGGATCGATGCGTCTGTGCATCGATTACCGTGAGCTTAACAAGGTCACTATCAAGAATAGGTATCCATTACCCAGGATCGACGATCTGTTCGATCAACTTCAAGGGGCAAGCTACTTCTCTAAGATCGATCTGAGATCAGGTTATCACCAACTGAAGGTTAGAGATGAAGACGTACACAAGACTGCATTTAGGACTCGTTATGGTCATTACGAGTTCCTAGTGATGCCTTTTGGGCTCACTAATGCACCGGCGGCATTCATGGATCTCATGAACCGTGTCTGCAAGCCATACTTGGACAAATTTTTCATCGTCTTCATTGACGAGATTCTGATTTACTCAAAGAACCAAGCTGATCATGAGAAGCATCTTCACTGTATTCTTTCACTAATTCAACAGGAGAAGCTTTACGCCAAGTTTTCGAAGTGTGAATTCTGGCTTCGAGAAGTCCAATTACTTGGACATATGGTTAGTGAGCGTGGTATTCAAGTGGATCCCGCTAAGGTGGAAGCTGTCATGAATTGGCAAGAGCCGAAGACGCCCACTGAAATTCGCAGCTTCTTGGGATTAGCAAGATATTACAGGCGCTTCATTGAAATTTTTTCAAGGATTGTTGCACCCCTAACTTCTTTGACTAGAAAGAATGTTAAGTTTAACTGGGGTCCTAAGCAGCAGGAGTCCTTTGATATCCTTAAACAGAAGCTGAGCAATGCACCTGTGTTGACATTGCCTGATGGAATAGAAGAGTTTGTGGTATACTGTGATGCATCACACACCGGGATGGGATGTGTGCTTATGCAGAAAGGCAAGGTTATTGCCTATGCTTCACGTCAGTCAAAGGTGCATGAAAAGAATTACACCACCCATGACTTGGAGTTGGGTGCCGTTGTATTCGCACTAAAGCTATGGAGGCACTATTTGTATGGCATCAAGTGTGTGATCTATTCTGATCACAAGAGCCTCCAACATCTGTTCAACCAAAAGGATTTGAACATGAGGCAGCGACGACGGATGGAAACTTTGAATGATTATGATTGTGAGATAAGATACCATCTGGCAAGGCGAATGTAGTCGCTGATACCTTGAGTCGAAAGGAAAGAGTAAAGCCTATTAGAATCAATGCCAAGAGCATTGAGATAAAGAATACTTTAAATGAAAGGTTGTTAGCAGCACAGAAGGAAGCTGTGCTGGAAGCTAACTATCCTAATGAAAAGCTAGGAGTGACTGAAGAACAGTTATCCTATGGAAAAGACGGAATTCTGAGGTTAAATGGACGAATATGGGTTCCAGTTTATGGGGGACTACGAGATGTTATCCTCCAGGAAGCCCACAGTTCCAAATACTCCATTCATCCTGGAGCTGACAAGATGTACCAGGATCTAAAAGCAAACTTCTGGTGGATAGGCTTGAAGAAGTCTATAGCCACCTATGTCGCTAAATGTTTGACTTGTGCGCAAGTCAAAGCTGAACATCAGAAGCCGTCAGGTTTGCTGCAACAGCCTGAACTTCCCGAGTGGAAGTGGGAGATGGTGATGATGGATTTCATCACCAAGTTGCCGAAGACAAGGAAAGGAAATGATACGATATGGGTAATAGTTGATAGGTTGACTAAGTTAGCACATTTCCTACCCATTAAGGAGACTTATAGCTCCGACATGCTAGCCCAATTGTACGTAGATAAGATTGTATCTCTACATGGCGTGCCTGTGTCTATTATCTCTGACAGAGATACAAGATACACGTCACATTTTTGGAAAAGTTTCCAACAATCTTTGGGCACACGCTTAAACTTCAGTACGGCTTACCATCCTCAGACGGACGGACAGAGTGAGCGTACAATCCAAACCTTGGAAGACATGCTTCGTGCATGTGTGATTGACTTAGGTGGTAGTTGGGATAACCACCTACCCTTAATCGAGTTCTCATATAAAAATAGCTACCATACGAGCATTAAAGCTGCTCCTTTCGAAGCCTTGTATGGTAGAAAGTGCAGAACGCCCGTCTGTTGGGCGGAAGTTGGAGATGTCCAGTTGACAGGATCAGAAATAATATTTGAAACGACGGACAAGATTGTCCAGATTCGTGATCGTTTGAAAGCTGCCCGAGATAGGCAGAAAAGCTACGCAGATTTGAAGCGTAAACCTTTTAACTTCGAGGTAGGTGACAAGGTATTGCTTAAAGTATCACCCTGGAAGGGAGTGATGCGATTTGGTAAGAAAGGAAAGTTAAGCCCGAGATACATTGGACCCTTCGAGATCATCGAACGTGTCGGATCGGTTGCCTATAAGTTAAACTTACCGGAAGAGCTCAGTGGTCATACCACATACAGATGTACACATAGATGAGAGCTTAAAGTTTGTTGAAAAACATGTGTCGATCAAGGATCGACAGGTTAAAAAGCTTCGAAGGAAGTATATACCGATTGTAAAGGTAAAATGGGATGCCCGTAGAGGTTCCGAGTATACATGGGAGGTAGAATCTACAATGCAAGACAAGTACCCTCATTTGTTTCAGTAAATCTCGAGGTCGAGATTTCTTTTAAGGGGGTGAGGATGTAACACCTCGAAAATTTACGTCCTATAATGTACTGACACGTGTTATAAGCTTGAACGTGTTAATGAATACTATAGAAGGACTAAAGTTGACAAACATAGAAAGTATGTGAATTCAAGGGTTCAAAATGTCAACAAGGGATAAATATACTTTACAGTAACCCTACATGATGCTCGAACCTTCAAACGAATGAATCATGGATCATACAGAACTAAAAGTGGAAGAAAGTGAGAGATTACAAACTACAGGGGTTAAATGTGTCAACATGTTTAAGTTATACCTCTGATTGACCTTTAAGCAAACCCGAAGATTTGTAATGATTAATTATGCTCACTAGAATGCATGACAAAAATTTCATAAGGTTTCGTTATCGTATGAGAAAATTATGATCGAATTCGTATACGAGGGGTTAAAAGCGTCAACGATGAAGTTTATGACTTTTTGGGTGACAATAAGGTTAACGGAGGACGTAACAAAGTGGGTATATATCTTGAAGCCCTTATAAATCAAATTGGAGGGTTCAAAATGCAAGAAATAATGTCAAAACAATGTTTTGAAGAGCCAAGGACCAAAGCCTAAAAATCAAAAGTTAGGATTTGATCAGAAGGGGCATCGCGTGACGCGAGGGTCCCTGGGGGGGGGGGGGGGGGGCTACGCGTGGCGCGAGGGGCCATCTGATCCGCAAACTTCGGCTAATGTCTGCTAGGTGCATGTAACCGACTTAGAAGGATATTTTCCTCAGCATGGGCGACCCCTAATCATTCCTAGGCACTTAGGGACACTTGTTGATGATCAATGATCAATTGTAGTCTTGGTTGTCAACAATCTATGAGGTTTTGAACCTATATAAAGGCCCTTGTTGCAACCTTTTGTTCACACCCCACTTCTGCATTTGTGAAGACTTCTGGAGCTCCAAAGCAGACCAAAGTCATCCCTAGTCGTGCATAGGACTGTGGTAAGCACCCTTGACCTTCCTTAATTGAGTTTTTCATAGTTTATAGCTTAGAAGTCAAACCGTCGTAAGTAACGGTTGACTTAAAGATTAATCACTAATGGTCCAGTGATTAGTCAAATCAAAGGTAGTTATATGTTGGTAATTATGTGGGAATTAAACCCTTAAAATGGCACCCTCTGATTCCCACTCTAACTAGTTCAAATGTCGGGTCAAAGTTGCTTAGAAAAAGTCAACAGAATGCTAATTTCCGATTTAACGCATAATTAACAATGTAGAAGGCTTGTAACCTGTTTTATCACTCATATAACTTGATAATAAGTATAAGAACTGGTCTAAGCTTGTTCGATCCGACCATTTACTGTTTTGACCCGGTTCGGAACAGAAAGTTGCAAAACTTTGACTTTTGCTTTGACTTCAGTTCTGACCCGATTTAGTATGACTTAGATATGCCTTAGGACTCTCTTAGGACCAGGTTACATGATGGTATAACCCTCTGTGGCTGGTTCGTTGTTTGTCCGAGTCTTTTGCACATTTCCCTTAAATGCTTAAAAGTTGACCATAATGCCCGGATATGTGAAAGGACAATAACCTTAGTTACTGATTTCTAAACATGTCCCTAAAATTTCATGTCAATTCGAGGTTTAGAATAGGAGTTATGCTAAATAGCGCAATTAAGAAAACTTTTGTAATTAAACGGCGCAATTAGCATAAAGCCTATCTAGATCCAAATTTTGACACAAAACCTTTTACACACTGATGTAATATAATATTTTGAGATTTTTAAAGATTTTTAATTATTTTTAACCTGCGCATAACCTAAGGTTATGGCATTGATTCGGTAAATGCAAATTATGCCCTTTTCAGACATAAAATGAGTTCTACATAGTATTTTGACGCCAATCCAACTGCTACTGATTTTAAATAATAAATAAGGTATTTTGAACTTTATAACCTGATCAGAAAACTCAGATTTCCTGTTTAAACCGGAAATCACTTAAAACGACTGTATACGTGTATTAAACGCATAGTTTGGATTTAAAACCATTTTTGTCGTAGAGACTTATTATCTACTGATGTAACTTGATAAAATAAGTAGTTTTACTGATTACTTCAGACCCGAGCATCAGAAGTATAAATAATCTCTTTTATTATCTTTAAAATGCCCGAAATACCCCTACGGGGCGTATGTTGGGATTAAACTCGTTTTGGGCATAATGGAAGGAATCCTAATGATATCACAACATATTTAGAGCATATTAACTTAGGAAACCTGTATAAGACTCTTACGGTTACCCATTACGCCTTTTACGCGTTCGGTACGGTTTATGTAACTAGTTTACATAAATTAGCCGAAACGGGTCAAACCTTGTCATTTTTATCTCAAAATCCAGAATGTGATTGGATTACCCATATTAAACAAGTCTTCAAACTTGTTGGGCCTAAATCACATTTTATTCCGGTCTTCGCTTAATCTCGCGTTCGAACCGTATCTTTCGTTAAAACTAACCGGTCTAAGCTTAGGCTAAATTAAAGACCCGTTAGGATTCTAATAGGTTATTATTAAACCTTCGTTCCAGAATAGGAGACCTGGTAAAAGCTACTTGCACTTGCTGTTTGTGAATTATACTTGCAAAGGTAAATACTTTTAACTTAATTTCCCTTATACGGGCTTGGGGTACGGTATATAGAATACCGCTTGGTCCAGCATTGAATCTTCAATCGAATAGAGATTAAATCATTGATATGCTTTGTTTTGAAATGTTTTGTTGCTTAAAGCCTTTGGGGGGTTAATGACCATGTCCCGGATATCCTTGGCATCATCTTACGAGATGGCCATGACCTGAGCACGGGGTGTAGGCATACACCCGTCAGTGCATAAATGAATAAACAATGCGGTGTGTCTATTGATCTTTAACCCGGTCTACGGATCGGGCTACTGAACGCATAAGGAACATGTAATTTGTTTACAAGTATTATATTCAAATAATTATCCCAAGTTATAAAAGTTTGTGCCACGTGCATTCAAATCAATTTTATTAAACCTTTTCCAAAAGTGTCAGTTGAATGTATTTACCAGTGTAAACTGATGTATTTTCCCAAAAAGGTTAACTGCAGGTACTATGCGAACTAGGCTGGCTTTCTCCTAGCGTCCACTATAAGTCTCGCAAGCTTGGACGTCAAACTGTTGAACAATGTTCCTATTTAGTTTGATCCCATGTGGATTATTTTCAACTATTTGTGATACATGATATTACAATAACATTCAGTTGAAATATATCTATCTTTTGCTTCCGCTGTGCATTTAAATATTGTGTTGTTTGACTGTATTGTTGCCAACTACGTCACGATAGTCCCCCACCGGGCCCACCGGTGAAACGTATAGAAATCGGGGTGTGACAGTATGTGTGTAAAAGGATTCAAAGTGTCAACATTGGATAATTATACCTTTCAACAACCCTACACGATGTTTACCCTTAAACGAATGAATTATAAATCATATAAAGCCGTTTGTGAAAGAAAGTGAAAGTTTACAAACCGCAAGGGTTAAAAGTGTCAACATGCTTAATTTATACCTCTGAGTGACCTATTAACGAACCCGAAGCTTTGTAACGATTAATTATGTTCACTAGAGTAAGTGATAAAAATTTCACAAGGTTTCGATATCGTATGAGAAAGATACGCTAACATTCGTAAGTAAGGGGTTAAAAGCGTCAACAATGCAATTTAAGACTTTTTGGTGATCGTATAACTAACCGGGGACTTAACGAAGTTTTTTTATGACTTAGAGTCCTTAAAAGTCAAGTATGAGGGTTAAAAGTGCAATAAATGAAAGTAAAAACAAGTTTAGAAGGACCAGGGACTAAAGTTGCAAATTTCTGAAACTTGGTAACTAGAGGGGAGCACTCATACCGGCCACGTAAGACCTCTAAGGTCACTTACGCGGGCCGCCTGAGAGTCACCAGCGACCAAAACATGCACAGATGCCTGTTTCAGCCTGTTACACCGCCTTACAAAGCCTGTTTTCGATCCCAGGGGCTGCACCAACGGTTTTTCATGCATAGGGGGCACTTGGATTCATCTGGGATCAATCCTAGACTTGTGTGTAAGGATCTCATACAATCAAGATCACTATATAAGGAGTTCCAAGTTGCAACATGTTTGCATTCATTAGAAAATCATTCTAACTCAATTTCTGGAGCCTCCTGGAGCTCAAGATCATTCCCTAAGGATCATTAGTCGTGCTAAGTACTCTAGTAAGCATCCTTAACCTCTCTAATTCGTGTTTTATTAGTTTAATGACCTAAAGTCAAAACCGACGTAATTAAGGTTTGACTTAGTGATTAATCACTAATGGTCCAGTCAATTCTCGAATTGAAAGTAGCTATGAGTTGGTAATTATGTGGGTAATAAACCCTTAAAAGGGCATCCTCTGATTCCCACTCTAACTAGGTCAATTGTCGGGTCAAACTTAATTATAAAAAGTCAACAAAAAGCCAATTTTCAAATAAACACATAATTAACAATGTAGAAGCGATGAAACCTGTTTTATCACTCGTGTAACTTGATAATTAATGTAATAACATGTCTAAGCATGTTCAACCCGATAATTTTGAATATAGGCTCGGTTCGGAACCGAAAGTCACAAAAGTAGACTTTTGCTTTGACTTTCAGTTCTGACCCAATTTAGCTTAGTTTAGACATGCCTTAGAGTTCCATTAGGACCAGGTTATATGTTAGTAAAACCCTCTGTGATTATACAACTTGGTTCCTAATTTATCCGATTCATTTGCATGTTTCCGTTATATGCCTAAAAGTTGACCATTATGCCCCTTTGACCTTAAAACGAGATTTTTGAAAATGTGAGAGGACAAAAACCTTTATTACTGATGTATAAACTTGTCCTAAAAATTTGACATCAGTTTGAGGTCTAGATTAAGAGTTATGCTCAATAGCGTAAATTGAAAGCTTTTTATTAATTAAACGGCATATTTGGCATAAAGCCTATTTAAACCCGAATTTTGACACCAAACCTTTTACCCACTGATGTAATATAATATTTTGGGATTTTTGAAGATTTTTATTTATTTTTAGGCTGAGCATAACATAGGGTTCTTGCTTTAATTCGATAATTGTCGGTTATACCCCTTTTTGCCAATAAAATGAGTTTTACATAACATTTTGATACCAAACTTTTTGCTACTGATTTTATATGATAAATAAAATATATTAAGCCTTCTGGAATGATAAAAATATCAGATTTTCCTATAAAACCCGGAAATCGCTTAAAACCGCCTTTTTACGCGTTTTAAACGCATAGTATGGATTAAAACTATTTTAAACATATAAAACTTAATACCTACTGATATTTTTAGTAAATGTTTATTCTTTAACAGCAAGAAAAAGTTTTAAGCTCAGATTTCTAGATTTGACCTTTAAAGCCTATGTGAAATTACAAAATGCCCCTTCGGTGCATAGTTTGGTTATAAATGATAAATTTCACATATATGCAATACCCTACTGATATAACTTATTAAATTAAGTATTTTTACTAATCACATCAGACCTGAACCTCAGATTAATATTTAATCCCTTTTATAACCTTTAAATTGACCAAAATACCCCTACGGGGCTTAATTTGAGTTTAAATTTGTTTTGGGCATAATGGAAGGTATCCTACTGATATCACAACATATTAAAGGCATATTAAGTTAGGAAACCTATATATGACTCTTATGGTTACCCGTTACGCATTTTCGCGTTCGGTACGGTTTATGTAACTAGTTTGCATAAATTGACCGAAACGGGCCAAACCTTATCATTTTTATCTCAAAGTCCAGAATGTGTTTAGTTTACCTATATTACACAAGTCTTCAAACTTGTCGGGTCTAAATCACACTCTATTCCGGTCTTCGCTTAATCATGCGTTTTGAACCGTATACCTTTCTTTAAAACTAACCAGTCTAAGTTTAAACTTAAGTAAGACACGTTAGGAATCTAATAGGTTAATTAAACCTTCATTTCCAGATTTAGGGGACCAGTAAAAGCTACCTGTACTTTCTTGATTGTATACGGCTAGGATAAATTTTATAAATTTGCTCAGGTAAATACTTTTAACTTATTTTCCGTTATACGGGCTTGGGATACGGTATTATAATAATACCGCTTGGTTGGGTATGTAATTGTTAAATCAGATTGTGATTAATATAATTGCATAACTCGTTTTAATCTGTTTTGTTTGGTATATGGCTTTTGGGGGGTTAATGACCATGTCCTGGATATCCTCGACTCATTCATTGAAATGGCCACGACTTAAGCACGGGGTGTAGGCATACACCTGACAGTTGCGTATGTATAAATGGTAATCCACAATAAGGAATTTTCCTTGTGGGCATTATACCTGTGGTGTGTATAAATGGTAATCCTCGGCTCCTTGCACATTCCTCGACTTCCGAGTCTAGACAAAGAACTTAGGACAAATTCTAGTTTATTTTATTTTGCTCTTTATTTTTCCTTGTTGTCTCTTTTGTTTGTTTTGACAGGTCAACAAAATGCCACCGAGATTCAGAAGAGGACGAGGCAAGGCGCCAATTACTGGACACGACCATGAAGCCGAACCTTCACATCGGCGAACTCCGTCATTGAAAATGAGCACGAGTCCCCAAGAAGATTGGAGGACATACTTAGAGCCCGCGTGGCGTTCGGTCTCGCTAAGCTCTTCGCCATCATACCATGACTCCTTTGGACTCCATCAAGGCAACGAGTCCGATCATTCTCGCCGTTCCTACCTTCCACTACAGCGGTCAGGGTCGCACCGCACCTTTGAATACCTGACCCCGTTTTTCCAGAGCCGGTTCAACCCGGCCAACCAGGTGCAAGGACCAATGGGTTTTAACCCATTGGGACCAGAAGATCACTTCTCCGGTGACCATGCTATGGACATGGATGAAGACACCGATCCTGTCAAGCCACCATCTGGGACTCCTACTCACCCATTGAGATTTCGGATGGGTAATCTTTTCACGGATCACCTTATCGTGGTCCAGATAGTTATGAGGCGAGATTTGCCCAATACGACTGGGTGTTTACTCTCTCCTACCACTCAGCACCTCAGCAGCAACAACAGCAGGATCCTTCGGAGGATTCGCGTTTTTTAGCGGTCACTCCACCGCCACCACCGCCGCCAAAGCAACAACCGCCTACGGAGCCACCGAGGCGTAGGAGATCAGGAGCATGTATTTCTATGCGAGGGGGATCCCATTTCAGCACCCCTCAGCATTCAAGTGGCAGTCACTACCCGCCACTTTACGAAGACCCGCAGATGGGTGGGCCTTTAAACCTCGTCTCTGAGGTGGACTCTGCGCCTATCGCGCCGCCACCAATGGGTTATGATAACCCAATTCCTGCATACGCTGGTTCAGCGGCGTATAACCCTTTTGAGCAGCCGACCCATACTAACTACAACTACGCCGAAGCTGACCCATACCTCGTAGCGGCAAACTACAATGCTCTCCATCCTTAAGGACCTTTTGTAGCTCCCTGGGGAGTTGGATACCCAGCCTATGGGTACCAACACCCGCCGCCTCCTCAACCTTTGCAGCCGCAGCAGCCGCAGCCACCGCATATCCAGCCGCCACAACAGCAGGAGATTCTTCAAAGGTTGAGCCAGGTGGAGCGAGAGGTTCGAGAGGAGCGTAGAAGCCACCGGGGATTTTTGAAGGGCTTAGCAAGTTTAATCAAGGGGAAGAGCAAGAGGGATTTTTGAAGATTCCTTATTTATTTATTTATTTGTATTGTAATTTCCTTGTTCAATCAAGTCCCTGCGTGGACATCTATTTCAGTATTCAGTCCCTACGAGGACTTGTATTTCCAGTTTAGCCCCTGCGTGTGCATGTCATTTCTGTTAAAAGTCCCGTTTAGGGCAATCATGTACTCTTTAATTTAGTAATGGAATGTTTGAATTTAAAATTTCATTTTTGTCATTTTATGCATGAATATAATATATGAAATAAATAAAAATATCATTCCTTTTATAAGATCTGCCATTATTAAATAAAATATTAAGGGCGAAACCTAGCCCATGTGTCATTTAAGACAGGGCCATGATGGTAGTTCCTTAATTAGATTCTGATCCTTGTTAACTTCTGAAAACAAGTTAACACTCTTGGCAAATGTGATTCGATAAAATCGCATAAGTCACCCTTATATTGGATTCTTTCAATTCCTATCCCTAATTTACTTAATCATCCATTAGAGATGAAGTGCCCACGGGCCATAATTGATGTCCTTTGAAACTAAAGACAGTGGTGGTCTACGACTCCCTGTCAAGAAGAGGTAATGAACTATGATTCAAGCCTCAATGCCTCGATCCTATAAGATCTTGGCTTATGATTTAAATTTATCCCTGTGACTTGGCCTTTGTGCTATTATTATATTTTGATTATAACTAAGGATTATTATAATAAAAATCCTGAATGAATATATTTAACAAATTAACCAATATGGTTATTAATACCATGGTTAATAAATCATCAAGAATGATGGTACTGTCACAGACTTTTGAATAAATCATTGTCATCATTTTATGTAGCAATCAAGCTACATGGCAAGGTCTGAGGAAGTGAATAGTCACCCTTTGGAAATCATGATACCACCAGAATCAACATAGCTGGTGCAGAACTGCAGGCATTGATAGATAATGCCGTTACTCGAGCTCTGGATAGACGAGACAATGAATCAAGTGGTACTCGAAGCAAGACCCTATCAGTACCTCATTCTAAATCGCACCCTAAGACTCACTCTGAGGCTCATAGTAAGCCACCTTCTAAACAACATGAGTCAAAGAAGGATGATGACCGACACTCCTCAAACTAGCACAGTGTCCCGTCTAAGAAGATTGTATTTGATCAAGAGCCACGTACAAAGACTTGCTCCTATAAGTATTTTGTCTACTGCAAACCCCGGGATTTCATTGGGGAAAAAGGGGCCATCGATTGCATGACGTGGCTAGACGAGATGGATACGGTAGTTAATATTAGCGGGTGTGCAGAGCGTGATATTGTGAAGTATGTTTCACAATCTTTCAAAGGTGAAGCTCTAGCTTGGTGGAGGTCTTTGATCCAAGCTACTGGGAAGATACCATTGTACAATCTGACATGGGATCAGTTTGCTGCTCTTATCTAGGAGAATTACTATCCTCAGCATGAGGTTGAGAAAATCGAGACTGACTTCTTGTCATTGGTTATGAAGAACATGGATTGTCAAGCATACTTTACATGCTTCAACACTATGTCTCGATTGGTTCCCAACTTGGTGACGCCGGAACCAAAGAGAATAGCCCGGTTCATTAGGGGTTTAGCCCCAGAGATCAAGGCCAGCGTAAAGGCATCTCGACCTACTACTTTTAGGTCAGCAGCCGATTTATCCTTATCCCTTACTCTGGATGCGGTCAGGCTGAGATCGCTTAAGAGCTCTGAAGAAGGAAAGAGGAAACGTGAGGATGATAACTCACGACGTTCTGATAAGAAGCACAAGGGGAACACAGACCACAAGAAGAAGTCTGGGTCTAACAAGGGTAGCCAGCAAACAGATGAGAAGCCAAAATGCAAAACCTGCCAGAAACGTCATTTTGGAAAATGCAGGTTTGAATCAAAATCGCAGTCGAAGCCGATTGGTTGTGGGATATGCAAATCCAAGGAGCATAAGACCTTGGATTGCAAAAAGTTAAAGGATGCAACTTGTTACAATTGTAACGAAAAGGGGCATATTAAGACAAATTGCCCGAAGTATGCCAAGAAAGTTGAGGAAACCAAGAAGACCAATGCTAGGGTCTTCCAAATGAATGCACGGGAAGCAATTCAGGATGATAACGTGATAACATGTACCTTCCTTATTAATGATGTTTATGCAAGGGTATTATTTGATTCAGGTGCGGATAAGTCATTTGTAGATGATAAGTTTTGTAAGCTGTTAAATCTGCCTGTTAAAACCCTAAGCAAGAAATATGAAGTAGAATTGGCCGATGGTACCTTAGAAACTGCCTCAACTGTGTTAGATGGATGTTTTATATCCATTAGGGACCTCTCCTTTCCGTTATCCTTACTTCCTTTGAAATTAGCTGGTTTCGACATAGTAATAGGCATGGATTGGTTATCTCATAACCAAGCCCAGATTGTTTGTGACAAGAAACAAGTGGTGATCAAGACTCCGTATGGTGAGCCACTTACCATACAGGGAGACACTCAGTATGGGTTGCCTGAGCAAGTGTCTATGCTCAAGGCATCTAGGTGTTTGAAGAAGGATTGTATCATTTACATGGCACAGGTGACTACTGATGAACCGAAGCCCAAAATTGAAGACATCCCTGTCATTTCTGAATATCCAGAAGTATTCCCTAAAGAACTACCTGGTTTACCCCCAGATAGGCAAGTGGAGTTCAGAATCGACATTATTCCTGGAGCAGCACCTGTTGCAAGAGCACCTTACAGGTTAGCACCGACTGAGATGAAGGAGTTAAGGACTCAACTAGATGATTTGTTGGCAAAGGTTTTTATGCGTCCTAGTTTATCTCCTTGGGGAGCACCAATTCTGTTTGTGAAGAAAAAGGATGGATCGATGCGTCTATGCATCGATTATCGCGAGCTTAACAAGGTCACGATCAAGAATAGGTATCCATTGCCCAGGATCGACGATCTATTTGATCAACTACAAGGAGTAAGTTATTTCTCCAAGATTGACTTGAGATCAGGTTACCATCAGCTGAAGGTTAGAAAGGAAGATGTGCACAAGACTGCATTTAGGACTCGTTATAGTCACTACGAGTTCTTGGTGATGCCTTTCGGGCTCACTAATGCACCAGCAGCATTCATGGATCTCATGAATCGCGTTTGCAAACCCTATTTGGACAAGTTTGTCATAGTCTTCATTGACGACATTTTTTATTTATTCAAAGAACCGGGCTGATCATGAAAAGCACCTTCGATGTATTCTGAAACTACTTCAGCAAGAGAAGCTCTACGCCAAGTTTTTGAAGTGTGAATTTTGGCTTCGTGAAGTCCAATTCCTTGGACATGTAGTTAGTGAGCGTGGTATCCAGGTGGATCCCGCTAAGATCGAAGCTATCATGAATTGCCAAGAACCGAAGACGCCCACAGAGATTCGTAGTTTCTTGGGTTTGGCAGGGTATTATAGGAGTTTTATTGAAAACTTCTCAAGGATTGCTGCACCCCTAACTTCACTAACTCGCAAGAATATCAAGTTCGACTGGGGTCCTAAGCAGTAAGAATCCTTTGACATTCTTAAGCAGAAGTTGAGCAATGCACCTGTGTTGACATTGCCTGATGGAATAGAGGAATTTGTAGTTTACTGCGATGCATCACACACTGGTATGGGATGTGTGCTCATGCTGAAAGGCAAGGTCATTGCCTATGCTTCCCGACAGTTAAAGGTGCACGAGAAGAATTACACCACCCATGACTTGGAGTTGGGTGCCGTTGTATTTGCGCTGAAGCTTTGGAGGCATTACCTGTATTGGACCAAGTGTGTGATCTATTCTGATCACAAGAGCCTTCAACATTTGTTTAATCAGAATGATTTAAACATGAGACAGCGTCGATGGATGGAGATACTAATGATTATGATTGTGAAATCCGATACCATCCAGGCAAGGTGAATGTAGTCGCCGATGCTTTGAGCAGGAAATAAAGGGTTAATGTCACACCCCGACCACGTAAAACAACAAAACGTAGCGGAAACGTCGGGGAGTGTTGTAACAGAATCATTGTTTCACAACCATGGATTAAACAAATTTCGTTTTATTAAATTGAATGTATTACAATGTCTTAACAACAGAGAAAATATAACATAGTTAACTAGTCTTGCATCTTTTAATGTCACTAAGGCACTCGTCCAATCCTATGTGAGCATGCATCAATATCATCATCAAACATCATCAACTATTGTACCTGAAACACATGTGAAAGTACGTCAGCATAAAAATGCCGGCGAGTACATAGGTTTTATGAAAAATAGGATCCATGACTTAGGTTTAAGAAAATGTTTAACAAAAACTTGTCATGAATCCAGTTTAAGTGTTTGCTTTTATAAAACGTTTGAAAATCGATGATAGATAGGTATAGTTAAAAAGAATGATGTAAGGTTAAGTGAATAACCAAGTAAAAAGGAGTTTGTATAAATCAAACTGTTTTGTAAAACAATGTCTTGTGAAAAATATATTATTTGTGTGAAAATGTATAAGTCCAAATGAATGATTTAAATAACGCTACGCCATGTAATATAATACAAGCACTTATATATAGGAAGTACCAGCGGCGTATCCACCATGCTTGTAGCATACTACACACATATCGTTACTTAAGTCACTTAAACAAACCACCAAAGCATATAGTTCATGTTCAAACCAATCATCAAATGTTCTTGTCTAAACCATTGTAAATGTTTAAAACCCAAAATGTAGTTATGTAGTTATGTGTAAACAAAAGTTATGTATGGTAAGTAACAAAATGAGAATACTTAACCATAAGTAAAAATGAACCAAAACAAAGTATTTTGAGTAAATCAAAAAGTTATGTTTTGCAAAATAAAAACATGTTTTAATGATACAAACATTTATGTGGTGAGTTAACGCATACATCCAAGCCTTGAGACAGCAGGATAACCTTAGAGTAAAGGTTATCAAAGTAAAATGTTTTCGGATTCGGTCATTCCATCCATCCAAACAAACCTAGGATTTTAGGAACGGGATTTGTCAAGTCCTATGGTACCACTACCTACTACCGAGCGGCATGATCGGTGTTAATGAATGTAATAAAGAACCGTTTAAACAAACCAAATGTTATACCAAATGTAAACAAGTTATGTGAAAACAATGTACTAAGTATGCTAAGTAACATACAAAGCAGAAAAGTCATGTAAATCAATGTGCTAGCATGTTAAATGAACATACATAGCAAAAGAAATGTAATGTAAAACAATGTGCTTAGCATGTCAAGTTAACATACATAGCAAAACAATGTAATGAAATCATGTACTATAAGTGTACTAAAGAACATAGCAACATATGATGTGAAAACAGGAAAGCACGAAAGTAACAAGTAGGCACATGTGTTTCACCCCAAAATGTTTGGAAAACAGTAAAAGAGGGGTCTATGTACTCACTTGAGATTGCTTAGAAGTCGTAGGATAACCACCAAGCAATGCTAGAAGATCACGGAATCAAACGGCACCTATAAAGGCATCTATATTAATAACCGGACCTAACGGAGGATCGGGTAGTACGTGGGTTCGTAAACCAAATAAGTGTGGGAACTTATGTAATATGGTTTGACAAAGCCTACATACTAAAACGAAACCTATCCTGAGTGCTTTTGACCCGTTACGACCCGCTTAGGTAGCTTATGCTACTTTAACGCGTCGTTTGCGTAAAACGCGTTTGAAATGCCTAACTAGCCCTATGACAAGCAAGATATGCCTTAACATGTTTAACATTGTTGCTAAATCAGTTTAGGTGTCAGAAATTATGTTACATAGGTTTAAAATGAATTTTTGTGTAAAAAGGGCATTTTGGTAATTTACCTAAGGCATAAGAATTACTTATCATACAACTACTTAAACGTCGTGACCATAAGGTATAACCTCGGAAGGTTATTCCCTATACAACTATGGTCACCTAAAGTGTTTGGTCGGATCCTAAAGATCGACCAAATGGGTCGGGTTCGTAAGCATAAGCGATTGATTAGATCGCTTACCTTTACGACCCTAAACAAGCACAAATCTAAAAGCGACGAGCTAAACATGCTAGAACATGTTTAGTAATGTTAGAAAACAGGTTTGGTATTAAAACAAACGGTTTTAATACCCTAGAGTAGTTTAGTTACAAAATACGCGAGAAAACGCATTTTGGCCGAAACTACGACTCGTCACTGAGCCTAGATAACGTGGTAATCAGTAGGTATAGTTACTAGGAACTATAACCATCGTGATTACGCTCACGTTATGAAGTTCAAACGAACTTCGCATTGACCATAAACTGGTCAATGCAGAAAGTCAAACAAAGTTTGACTTTCGAACTCGAAAAGCAATAAAAGAACGAAGGAAATACTTACAAAGGGTCCCCGCAAGATTGAACTTCCGAGTATTCTCAGGTATGAAGTGTCAAAGCACCCCAACTTAGAGAACAACTCAGAATTCAAGTGGGTTTTGCAATGGGGATGGATGGGTATTTATAGGAAAACCAAGACCGTTAGGATCGTTCATTGTAAAACGAGTTTCGATCACAACCGTACATGTGCACCCATGGTTTTATAATACCATGGGCACCTAAAAATGGCCCATAGAATGCTGAAATACCATTTGCAAGAGGGTTTGGAGTGCATAACAGCTGTTAACAGCTATAAAAAACGATTTTCTGCATCAGGAGGGGCCTCGCGTGACGCCAAGGGGGCTAGGTGTCACGCTAAGGTCCCTCTGATCAGCAACAGTTTCCAAAGTTTCTATTTCAGTCCCCGTTGTGTTTTAAGGCCATTTCCGACATGTTTAAGGCTCGTTAACCTCATTTCAAGCCTCTAAAATGAAGTTAAAGTATATGGAACTCAAAACATGCTCAAAAATATCTCGGATGTCGGTTCGTTTGGTCGTACGATCGCGATGTTCGCTTAATTACGACGGAATGCGCATAAGCGCGAAAAACGATCCAAATTGCGCGACGAATGGATTTTTCTCATGCCAAACATTAAAACATAATATTTTAATGCT
The DNA here is from genome assembly GCF_002127325.2 of Helianthus annuus. Classification (NCBI taxonomy): domain Eukaryota; kingdom Viridiplantae; phylum Streptophyta; class Magnoliopsida; order Asterales; family Asteraceae; genus Helianthus; species Helianthus annuus. The sequence goes on along the minus strand of NC_035444.2, from coordinate 102,956,263 downwards.
TACATAAATTTTTGGAAGTCCAGAAGTATTCAGAACGTAAGATATGCGCGAAAATGCAATCTTGTGCACTTTTTGACGCTTTTAGTCCCTGAATGAGCATAAAGTTTATTTTTGCGCACCAAACACCTCAAAGCCTATTTCTAAGCTATGTAAAGGATATTTAGGGCATATTTAGCTTATAATCAAGTTCCAGAAGGTCTGTTACAGTACAAATTGACATACTTTCGCAGTTTGTCGAATTTAGTCCCTGTAAGCGAATAAACTTGATTTCGGCATACCAAACCATCCAAAACTTATTTCTAAGTTATGTAAGGGTTGTTTAAGGTATGTTAAGCCTATGATACTATTCCGGAATGTTTGTTGCATTAAACTGGTTATATTTACGCATCAGTGCGTATATAACCTTCCAGAAAGCGATTTAAAGCCCGAAAACGATCAAGAATTAATATGTGCAAATGATACACATATTTATACAAATTCCAAGTATGAAATACAATATTTCATTGGTTTGGTATTTGTTTGATGGCTGAAGTGACACAGGTGTCACAGTTAAACCCATTAGAATCAATGCCAAGAGCATTGAATTGAAGAATAATTTAAATGAAAGATTGCTAGCCGCTCAGAAAGAAGCTGTATTAGAAGCCAACTATTAGAATAAAAAGTTGGGAGTAACTGCAGAACAGTTATCATATGGCAAGGATGTAATCCTAAGACTGAATGGATGGATATGGGTTCCAATCTATGGAGGACTTAGGGAAGTGATCCTTCAAGAAGCCCACAGTTCCAAGTATTCTGTTCATCCTAGAAGTGACAAGATGTACCAGGACTTAAAGGCAAATTACTTGTGGAGAGGTTTGAAGAAATCTATAGCCACTTATGTGGCCAAATGTTTGACGTGTGCTCAAGTTAAGGCAGAACACCAGAAGCCGTCAGGTTTGCTACAACATCCTGAACTTCCCACCTGGAAGTGGGAAATGGTAACTATGGATTTCATCACAAAGTTACCAAAGACAAAGCGAGGAAATGATACTATTTGGGTTGTAGTGGATAGACTGACTAAGTCAGCCCACTTCCTACCTATTAAGGAAACACACAGCTCATATAAGTTAGCTCAGCTGTACGTGGACGCGATTGTATCTCTTCACGGAGTGCCAGTATCTATCATCTCTGATAGGGATACGAGGTATACATCGCATTTCTGGAAAAGCTTTCAGCAATCCCTAGGTACTCGATTGAACTTCAGCACAGCATATCATCCGCAGAAGATGGTCAAAGAGAGCGTACTATTCAAACACTTGAAGATATGCTATGAGCTTATGTTATTGACTTAGGTGGAAGTTGGGATGATCATCTTCCATTGATTGAATTCTCATATAATAATAGCTATCATTCCAGCATTCAAGCTGCACCTTTTGAAGCGTTGTATGGAAGGAAGCGAAGAACGCCCGTTTGTTGGGTAGAAGTTGGAGATGTCCAACTAACAGGACCTGATATAGTCCTGGAGATGACCGATAAGATTGTGCAGATACGAGATCGTCTCAAAGCTGCCAGAGATAGGCAGAAAAGCTACGCAGATAAAAGGCGTAAACCTCTAAAGTTCGAGGTAGGTGACAAGGTTCTTCTGAAGGTGTCACCCTGGAAAGGGGTGATGCGTTTTGGTAAGAAAGGCAAGTTAAGCCCAAGATACATAGGACCATTCAACATCATTGAATGTGTTGGAATAGTGGCTTACAAGTTAAACCTGCCTGAAGAGCTCAGTGGAATCCATAATGTATTCCACATCTTCAATCTGAAGAAATGTCTAGCTGATGAATCACTAGTCATACCACACACGGATGTGCATATAGATGAGAGCCGGAAATTTGTTGAAAAACCTTTGTCAATCGAGGATCGACAGGTTAAGAAGCTTCGAAGGAAGTAGGTACCAATCGTGAAGGTTAAATGGGATGCCCGTAGAGGTCCCGAGTACACGTGGGAGGTAGAGTCCACAATGAAAGAGAAGTTCCCTCATTTATTTCAGTAAATCTTGAGGTCGAGATTTCTTTTAAGGGGGTGAGGATGTAACACCTCGTAAATTCATGTCCAATATAATATCGACACGTGTCATGGGCTTTAAACGTATAAAGAATTAATTTAGAGGGACTGAAGTTGACAAACAAAGAAAGTATGTGTGTAAAAGGATTCAAAGTATCAACATTGGATAGTTAGACCTTTCAACAACCCTACACGATGTTTACCTTAAACGAATGAATTATGAATCATATAAAGCCGTTTCTGGAAGAAAGTGAAAGTTTACAAACCGCAAGGGTTAAAAGTGTCAACATGTTTAATTTATATCTCTGAGTGACCTATTAACGAACCCGAAGCTTTGTAACGATTAATTATGTTCACTGGAGTAAGTGATAAAAATTTTACAAGGTTTCGATATCGTATGAGAAAGATACGCTAACATTCGTAAGTAAGGGGTTAAAAGCGTCAACGATGCAATTTAAGACTTTTCGGTGATCGTATAACTAACCGGGGATTTAGCGAAGTTTTTTTTATGACTTAGAGTCCTTAAAAGTCAAGTATGAGGGTTAAAAGTGCAATAAATGAAAGTAAAAACAAGTTTAGAAGGACCAGGGACTAAAGTTGCAATTTGCTGAAACTTGGTAACCGGAGGGGAGCACTCATACCGGCCGCGTAAGACCTCTAAGGTCTCTTACACGGGCCGCCTAAGAGTCACAAGCGACCAAAACATGCACAGATGCCTGTTTCAGCCTGTTACACCGCCTTACAAAGCTTGTTTTCGATCCCAGGGGCTGCACCAACGGTTTTTCATGCATAGGGGGCACTTGGACTCATCTGGGATCAATCCTAGACTTGTGTGTAAGGATCTCATACAATCATAATCATTATAAAAGGAGTTCCAAGTTGCAACATGTTTGCGTTCATTAGAAAATCATTCTAACTCAATTTCTGGAGCCTCCTGGAGCTCAAGATCATTCCCTAAGGATCATTAGTCGTGCTAAGTACTCCAGTAAGCATCCTTAACCTCTCTAATTCATGTTTTATTAGTTTAATGACCTAAAGTCAAAACCGTCTTAATTAAGGTTTGACTTAGTGATTAATCACTAATGGTCCAGTCAATTCTTGAATTGAAAGTAGCTATGAGTTGGTAATTATGTGGGTAATAAACCCTTAAAAGGGCACCCCCTGATTCCCACTCTAACTAGGTCAATTGTCGGGTCAAACTTAATTATAAAAAGTCAACAAAAAGCTAATTTTCAAATAAACACATAATTAACAATGTAGAAGCCATGAAACCTGTTTTATCACTCATGTGACTTGGTAATTAATGTAAGAACATGTCTAAGCATGTTCAACCCGATAATTTTGAATATAGGCTCGGTTCGGAACCGAAAGTCGCAAAAGTAGACTTTTGCTTTGACTTTCAGTTCTGACCCAATTTAGCTTAGTTTAGACATGCCTTAGAGTTCCATTAGGACCAGGTTATATGTTAGTATTACCCTCTGTGATTATACAACTTGGTTCCTAATTTATCCGATTCATTTGCATGTTTCCGTTATATGCCTAGAAGTTGACCATTATGCCCTTTTGACCATAAAACGAGATTTTTGAAAATGTGAGAGGACAAAAACCTTTATTACTGATTTATAAAGTTTTCCTATAAATTTTACATCAGTTTGAGGTCTAGATTAAGAGTTATGCTCAATAGCGTAAATTGAAAGCTTTTTATTAATTAAACAGCATATTTGGAATAAAGCCTATTTAAACCCGAATTTTGACACCAAACCTTTTACCCACTGATGTAATATAATATTTTGGGATTTTTGAAGATTTTTATTTATTTTTAGGCTGAGCACAACATAGGGTTCTTGCTTTAATTCGATAATTGTCGGTTATACCCCTTTTTGCCAATAAAATGAGTTTTACATAACATTTTGATACCAAACTTTTTGCTACTGATTTTATATGATAAATAAAATATTTATGCCAACTGGAATGATAAAAAAATATCAACTTTTCTTATAAAACCTGGAAATCGCTTAAAACCGCCTTCTTACGCGTTTTAAACGCATAGTATGGATTAAAACCGTTTTAAACATATAAGACTTAATACCTACTAATATTTTTAGTAAATTTTTATACTTTAACAGTAAGAAAAATTTTTAAACTCAGATTTCCAGATTTGACCTTTAAAGCCTATGTGAAATTACCAAAATGCCCCTTCGGTGCATAGTTTGGTTATAAATGATAAATTTCACATATATGCAATACCCTACTGATATAACTTATTGAACTAAGTATTTTTACTGATCACATCTGACCTGAACCTCAGATTAATATTTAATCCCTTTTATAACCTTTAAATTGACCAAAATACCCCTACGACGCTTAATTTGAGTTTAAATTCGTTTTGGGCATAATGGAAGGTATCCTACTGATATCACAACATATTTAAGGCATATTAAGTTAGGAAACATGTATATGACTCTTATGGTTACCCGTTACGCATTTTCGCGTTCGGTACGGTTTATGTAACTAGTTTGCATAAATTGACCGAAACGGGTCAAACCTTATCATTTTTATCTCAAATTCCAAAATGTGTTTAGTTTACCCATATTACACAAGTCTTCAAACTTGTCGGGTCTAAATCACATTCTATTCCGGTCTTTGCTTAATCATGCGTTTTGAACCGTATACATTTCTTTAAAACTAACCGGTCTAAGTTTAAACTTAAGTAAGACCCGTTAGAAATCTAATAGGTTAATTAAACCTTCATTTCTAGATTTAGGGGACCAGTAAAAGCTACCTGTACTTTCTTGATTGTATACAGCTGGGATAAATTGTATAAATTTGCTCAGGTAAATACTTTTAACTTATTTTCCATTATACGGGCTTGGGTTACGGTATTATAATAATACCGCTTTGCCGGGTATGTAATTGTTAAATTGGATTGTGATTAATATAAATGCATAACTCGTTTTAATCTGTTTTGTTTGGTATATGGCTTTTGGGGGGTTAATGACCATGTCCTGGATATCCTCGGCTCATTCATTGAAATGGCCACGATTTAAGAACGGGGTGTAGGCATACACCTGACAGTTGCGTATGTATAAATGGTAATCCACAATAAGGAATTTTCCTTGTGGGCATTATACCTGTGGTGTGTCAATTAATCTTGTCCGGCTCTTCTAACCGGCCTTGACAGACGGCAAACATATAAATCTGTATACAAGATTATTTTAAAATAATTGTCCCAAGTTATAAAAGATATTTTGTGCCTTGTGCATTCAAATCAATTTTCTTAAACATTTTCAAAATGAGTCGGTTAATTGTATTTACCAGTGTAAACTGACGTATTTTCCAAAAAGGCTTAGTGCAGGTACTAGACGGAATAGGCTGGCTACTCCTAGCATCAATAAAGTGTCTTGCAAGCTTAGATGTTTATAAATCTGTTGAACATTGTTCTTTTACCTTCAATCCGCCTGGGGATCCTTTACAACCGTTTTGTAATAATTGATATTACTTTCATTCGGTTTGTAATGATTTTATCTTTCGACTTCCGCTGTGTATTAAACTGTGATAATTTGTCTATAATGATATCAACTACGTCACGATACTCCCCATCGGGCCCACCGGTAATACGTGAAAATATCGGGGTGAGACACGTATCCACCATGTTTTAACCATGTTACGTCTGTTTCGTTATTCGGTGTCATGTTACATTCCGTGTCTTACCATACACAGTAGGTCACCCTATGATTCTCATGCACCTACCACCATAATCCCGTGTGCACCTGTGATGACATTGATCCTCGCATGATCTGCATAGCTTGTACTAGTTGTGTATGAATCAGGGTATACAGTAACTCTAAAAATTGGAATGTGTGCGTATAAAAACGTAGTATATAAGCATGTTTATGTTTAAGTATGTATGAGACCAACGTGAGTGAATCCCTCGGGTTACGCTCATGTATAGGTACGAATGTATGAACGTGAGTATGAGTATTGTAACACCCTGAAAATTTTAAATCAATTATTTTAAATATAGTGTCGGTAAATAAACAAGTGAACTAACTAGGATTAAAAATAACCTAGTTAAATAAAAGTCTTGTAGTGACTTAAAAGTGGGTTAACAGACTAAATATTAGAACTAAATGAAAATTGAGGGGCTAAAAGCATTTAAAACAAAACTAATTGCAATAAAACATAAAATCAAAACTCAAACACACACTTGTGTGTGCTGAGTTCGACAGAAACACAGGGGGCGACATAGAGCTCCCCTTCAAACCCTAACTTCTCACAAATCTCTCAAATTGAAGGTCCAAATCAAGTCTAAATCGAAATCTAAGTACGAATTAGTGATCTCCACTGAAAAAGGAGTCAAGAGGTATGTAAATTTCATGAGAAATCTCTAGTTAAATTTCTGAGCAAACCTAGAGAATTCGAATTAGATGGTTGCATGTTCGTTATATGATGAAATAGGAACACTGTAGTGTCTAGGAGTAAACCCTAGACAAGCATATGATGAAATTAGGTCTAATTCTTGTGAATTCATGATCACCTTTGAAGGTGATAAGTGGGTTTTTGCATGAACATTCTAAACACTAGAAATTGATAGTTGTTCTAGTGTAATTTGAATTTTAATAAGTAAATTCTGATGTTGTAGATGCGAAAATTGACATGAACATGTTAATTGGTGATAAAATCGACTAAATAACAAGCCATGAAAATGATAATAAAGTGTATAAAATTCTGCCTTTGAAGTGTTTGTAAAAATGCCTAAAAGAAGGCTTTGAAACTGAAAAATTGGGTTAAAACGTGTATTTGTAAATTTTGGCAAGTTATGCGTAACATGTTATGAAAAGAGTTCTAAACGGGTTGTGATTGAACTCTATAGGAAAAGATACCGGAGCGTCAAGTGGACAAGCCGGTGGCGACTTGCGTTTGAAGGGCGTGCTTTGAAGGTATGTAACTTGTTATGTTACATTATGTAAACTAGATATGTTAATTGTTCTTAATCGTGTTTTGGTAAAAAGGTTGACATTAGTTGAAGCGATATTGTTCGCTATTGATTTAATGAGTCGTAAATAGACTAGAATGCGTTTGGTAGTCATTAGAAACGGAGGATTCCGTAAATGAGCTAAACGGGTCAAATAATTGGTTAGTAGTAAACAAACTTTGTTTTTGATTGACATTTGGTGAAGATGGATCACAAGAGCGTGAAGTCACAAGTGTGGTAATGAAACGCCAGTGGTCGTAAGCCTCGGAAGTTAGGGTAAATACGCCTTGTTGTCTTAAGTTGTTACTAGTTAAATTAGTACAAAAACTATATGGGTCACACGAATATATTGTGCATTTACTAGTCCCCAACCGTACATTCCATTTTTTACTAAACGGTTAAGATAGGTACGTCGGTAATTTTATTACAGGCGCGTAGGAAAAAGAATCGGCTAAATCGGATACTCGAGTCAAAAGTTATGTTAGTTTAAAGTTTGTAAATGAAAAATAGTGATGCTGGGCTGATATGCAGCTCCAGTTAATGACCCTACTATCAAAAACACATGCTCGCGCCACGCCACGGCAAAACCATCCCACCGTCGCGCGACGCGACGGTTGTGGCGGGCCGCGACGGCTGTTGCCATCTCGGTCGCGGGGCGCGACCGCCCTATTCCGTTGAAATTTTTGTTTGTTTCTCATTGTTTAACCATGGAACTTGTTTATACTTGATTTTAAGGTGTCAAAACTAATCTTTTACGTGGTTTTGACTATAGGTGATGATGGACTTAATCCGAACGGTGATCAAGCACGATTACAAGAACCGAACACGATCTTTTGAAGCTTCCGCGATTACTTAAATATGTCCAAAACAATGTCTATGTAGTTAACACTTAAATACTTGTTTTGGGGTTGTTAATCTAGTAGTACTTATCTAAAATGTTAACTTGATGAAAATTTCCTTATGTTTGATATATAAATCAAAGTGTTGGTTTACAAATGCTTAGTTTATGTTAAATTATTATAAAAACAAGTGGAGTGTTACAAGTATAAGTATGCATATGAGTATATGTTTGTACGTAAGTATAAGTGTGAACGATAACGATTACGTATAAAGCATAAATTGAAACACAACGAATTTAATCATATAAAACGATCAAGAAGATTTGAGTATGCAAAAACGAATGGTATGAGTGAAATTGTCGTGAAACATTGACTAAAACGTGAACGATGATATGCATGTATGGTTGTTGGAACAAAACGTTGCGCTTATCGAGTCAAAATAGATTGAGTTTGACTTAAAATGTCGAATCAGGTTTGTGAGTGTAAAAAAGAATATAAAGTATCTATTTGTTATGTGAGACGTATTTTGTAAAAAGAAGGGAAATGCTACTCTAGTTTTAAAAGAATCTTATGTGAGTCGAAGATTGTCGGTTCCCATGAAGTTTCCTTGCCCACGTGTTTAGAATTGAAATGATGTATTGAGTGGTGTGTGAAAAAGGTTTTTTTTTTGAAAACGACAAGTTTGCTTTATTAAAGTATTTCGTATCATAATACGAAGAGTTGTATTTTAGAAACGTTTGCGAAAGCTTTGGTCCTTGAAAAGGATTTTAGCAAACTTGAACTTAGTGACTTTAGAAAGAGTTTTTGCAAAACGATTTATTGATATTTGAAAGGAGTTTTAGCAAAATGACCTATAGCATCTACAAGGTTCTATAAGCATGTGAGAAAAGTTGGTTAGTTTTCGATTGAGAATAAATGTCTTTAGTATAATGTTTTAATGTGAGTGTGTTTAGTGACTATGTCGAGTATGAAATTTGTGGGCAAGAGGTTCATTAGGACGATTAAGTTGATAGGTAGCATTTCATAAAGTTTTGAAAATCGGGTAATAAAATGTTTAAGGAATGATTAGAAACTTTGTATATGTGATTTATGTGAAATGAATTGTAGGGTAAGAAATATGTTTGATAAGACAATGAATTTTATAATTTGTATAAGTAGAGATTTTGGACAAATGACAAACAATTTAGGTATAAAACTTCATCGTGTGGTTTGCATAATAAGGTCTTTTTAAAAGAAAATCTGGTAACGATCACCGGGGTAAGGGAATCACCCCTAACCTGTTGGTGAGGTCGTTTTTTATTAGAAGGGGGAGAGCGGAGCTAATCGTCAAGGTAAGGAATTCACTCATATCTTGATGATATGTCTCCATTTTGAGATTATGAGAAACGTAAATCTAGTTGGTGACGTTTTTGAAATCATGCATGTTAATAACGTATAAGTGTATGAAAAGATTTAGTATGATGTGTGTGTAAAAATCTTGAAAATACTTTGAATTTTGAAAAGAACAGGTTGTATCGCGTTAAGCATAAGATTGATGGAGGTTTGATTAAAACTTGGATTATTCCAAAACGGAACTTTTGACTAAACCAAAGTGGTCGAAAGTTCTCTTGAATTTGTGAAACAGGCTTTGGCCTAATAGGTGGAATACACTCTTTGGTTAACGGTATTCACCCTTCCGGTTACTACATGTTCCAAATCAATCGAAAATTCAAGACTTGGCAGGATTTTTGAAAATCAAGAAGTGGGACTAGTTAGCAAGATGCGGGTTTCACCCCTAACTTGACAACATCGTGCCCTAAGTGTGGTTAGTACTCGTCGGGTCAAGAAAGTTAATTCCGACAAGTTGACGTGGGTCCACTAGATTTGAAATGGAAATTCTCCATCAATGTGAGGATTTCACTCCTAACTTGATGGTGAATTTTGTGTAAAAAGAATAAGTGGGTTAAGAGTTATTCACCAAATTGTGGGTTTCACACCTATTTTGGTGAAGTCGTCTCGTTTGCACCATATGAGTTTTTTCGAGTTTAGCATAATCGAGTAAAATAGCCTTAGGAAAGGCGTATGTTATGATATAGTAAAACAAGTATGAGCATATAAAGTATTTCAAGGATTTAGCACATAAAAGTCGTTTCAAGAAATTAGCATATGAATCAAGTATGGTCAAGTATGGTGCTTAACAATAGACTAGGTCGAAAGCATAGCAATTTTCCTAATTCCCTATAGTTATGGCTCTGATACCAATCTGTCACATCCCAACCGATGGCGGAAACATCGGAGTGAGACGAAATAGATTGTTCATTACACATAACGCTAAAATTTGTGACAAGTATTTAATGATAAATTCATTTCATTACTAAAAGGATCAAATTACATCGTCTGAAATGGAAATACAACAAGTTGAAATAATGAAGTACAATACAACAAGTAATAAAGTTTAAAATGCATTTCTAGGCATCCTACTAAGTTCTATGCATCATCAACACCATCATAAACCTGCAACATGTTTTAAAGTATAGTTCAATACAAATGTATTGGCGAGTACACAAGTTTTAGATACACAGCATAAGTATAAAAGAATTTCTCGAATCCAACTTGGCAATTTTGTATACAAGGTTGAACTAGCATGCATAACTAAAAGTCAAACCCTTGTGTCCATAAAAATATTGAGCATCCCTCGCCACCGAAGTGAACGAGGCCGTTATGTATAATAATGTGCATCCCTCGATACCGAAGTAATCGTGAGCGTAAAGTATGTAACTTAACAATACCCTGTCGGGTGGTGTGCTACTCCTATAGCGCTATAATTGTTAAGGTGGGCTAGCTAAGTTAATGACAAGTAGCATGTATGTATTCTAGCATAAACTAAAGCATAACAAATAACATGTATGGCGGATTGAGTGAATAAATATGTTTGTGTATTTTGGTAAGTTAAACATGTTACACCCAACAGTGAGTTAAAGCGAAAAAGGGTCAAGTGTACTCACAATATTGCACATGCTTTCTGATTATCCGTGAGTGACGAGTTGTTGGAGAATAAGGATTAAATGGTAAGGTTACATGATGTTTAGGAAGTGATGAGATTCGGGATTTAGAAATTAAGTATCAAAAGTATTTATATCAAAATAATGTCTAGTTCTAAGAGCTTGTTTATGACACCATATCAAGTGGTTTCATGGGTCCCAAATTGCCCATTGGGATCATAACAAGTAACTTAGAATCTTAGATATCTTAGCCTAAATTTATTATAAACAATCATGACTCGATTGTCATCACAAATTCAGCCATGTTTTACATAGATACGTATAGTTCATATAGTAATAATAACATCCTAAAGCTAAGTCTAATCATAGATTATCATGTAGTATCATGTATGTCAAGCATGGAGGTTAAAACCTCATTATATGATTCACCACTACACAAACCATCACGAAGATGGTTTGGAGGGTCATGAATAACAAGAAAGTAAATCTATTCTAGCAAGTCACAAGAGTGTTCACAAGGTTCAAATGAAGGAGTGGAACTTAGTTTGGAAAGCCAAAGCTTCCATTTGTTCACACTTCACAAGTCACAAGTTCATCATATGGAAGATGATGTCTTGTGCTTGCTTTCATCATTCAAATACCATGTATAAACTTAATTAAAATGGGTGTTTGAACCCAAAACTTTGATGGAAATCACTTCAACACAAACCCACAACCATGGACTAAGTTGTGAGCTTGGTAGGAACAAGATTCCATCAAGTTTCTATAAAAAAAACATGAAGATACAAAAAGTTAAAAACAAGCAGAATTTAAAGTGCACTTTGGACCTCAAAAAAGGTGAGATTTCACCTTGGTTTGCCTAAGTGAACTTGTGAAAATCTTCCTAGAGGTTATCCAAGTTTTTAAGAAGATTAAATGAGAAGAAAATAGTAGAAGAAGTGACTTAAAACTCACTTAGAATGGTTGGAACTTTCTGCTCAAAACTTGCTAAAAATTCAGTGAATTAGAGAGTGTTTGGAGTGTTTAAAATGTTGGTAAAGTGGAAAAATTAATGAGGAAGTGTTGTATTTGTAGGGGAGTAATTAGGGTTTGAGTTAGGTGAGTATTAAATAGGGTTAGTTAGGAGTTAATCCATTAAAAGCAAAAATATTCAACCAATAGATGGCTGAAAATGAATGTTGTAGCTGAATAATCAGCCATTTATGTCCATTTTTGGGGCCTATTTGATAACTAATCTATTAACTTTAAAAAGGGAGATGATAGTAAAAGAAAAGGGACTAAAGTGGCTGCCATATTTCCGATCGCAAGGCTGGACAACCTTTAATGTTTTTATTTATTTATTTTTTTTGACATTTAAGATGTATATTTGAGGTTTTTGTTATGTATTTATGATGTATGAATGTATAATCAACATGGGTCATGGCCTATTATGTGAAATAAATATGTTTTAAGTGAATGAAATAGAAGAAGACATGTGATTGACTAATACGCAGCAAACAAGTTTGTATAATAGGTGTTTAGGTACCAATCGAGTGACAAAAATATATAAGTTAGGCTTATAATTGAATGATCAAGCATTTGTATGTGTGGAACGTGTAAGATTACGGATACGCGATAGTTGTTTGTGAGTTTAACCTTCGTTTATGAGAATTATGAATCATGCATCAAACGAATGTATGTATCAAGGTATAAACATGTATAAATAATGTATATATCACATTAAAGATCAATTTTAGTATGATCAAAGCCTCGGATTTACAATGGTTCGAAATGAGAAACGATTACAAAGGAAACGAGTTTCCGAAAATAGAATTACGATTCAATCTTTCTAAAAATGGAAAGCTGCGAAAAACGGAGGCGTTACAGATAGCATCAAATCGGGAGAAGTAAGAATGACTTGAATCCATTATAAATAAACTACTATTCAAACTTTAACCCGACCTTGCGGGACTGTATCCCTGCTGACTCAGATCAATATGGCTGAGGGTAGCGTTGCCTCCAAAAGAGGACATGCCACATTTTGCATTAATAACTTACTATATTATCTTTCAATAATTCGGCTTTGTGGGACTGTATCCACGCTGACTCAGACCAATATGGTTGAGGGTACCGTTGCCTCCAAAAGAGGGACATGTCACAATAACTAAGATAATCTCTTAAAAAGCCCAAAGTATGGAAATCATGAAAGGATACGTAAAAGAGGAGTTGGAACCAAGTGATTCTATCTTGTTTATTGTTCCTTTTATTATTTTATCTTCCTTTCACTTTTATTTACTAACATATTTTCTCAAAATTTTGGTTAGATTAGATGTTGACGATATTTTGGTATTAAAAGCTCTTGTGTCCTTGGACGACCTCGATATCTTACCATCACTATACTATGCCAACGATGGGTGCGCTTGCCCTAACGTGTTGCAGAGAGTGATTGTATTGTATCGTGTTTTATAATTTTAAAGCTTGATAAATGAGTAAAAAGTGCTAAAATATACTAAAAATTATAACACACTCACACCACGTCACTCACACACCTTCGCTTTCGATTGTAGGGTAACTTTGGTGTTCCAACCATCCCATTCATATCAACTAACGTTTGGAAGCTTTAGCAAACCGAGAGTATACTTGACCCTTCTAATGCTTTAATGCACTTTTGGGTGTAACATGTATAATCTATCAAAATTTACAATGCATACAATTAATCATATTCAATCACTCAATCCACCAAACATGCTAGTTTTTATACTTAGGTTGATTTCAAGCTAGAAAACATTCATGCACACTATTTGTCATTTACTTAGCTAGCCCACCTTAACAATTATAGCGCTATAGGAGTAGCACGCCACCTGTTTCTTGGGTATTTGTTAAGTATTCAATCAACTTTTACGGTCTCGTTCACTTTAGTGACGAAGGTTTGCACAACATTTAGTGGACACAACGGTTTGACCTATAGTTATGCATGTTAGCTTCAACGTAGTATACATTTTGCCATATTGGATTTGAGACTTTTTATGATATGCTATGTAAACCAAACTTATATATGTAACAACCTGTATTTTGGTTGTTCCCAGTTTTGTCATATTTCTTTCGTAAACGCTTGTACTCTTGAGATTTGATTAACGCTATGGGTTAAACTATATTTTCAATGCATTTTAAACACATATTACAACGCTTACTTAATCACGGTTATCGCATTTAAACGCTGTGTATAACGCTTGTTACTTAAACGCTATCACAACGCAAACTCGAAACACGGATTTATTTATATTATGTGTGTTAATTGTGTGATTACTTGTTTAGAATGTTATGTGGTTATCAATGCAACGCTTATACGCTCAAACGCTTACTCGCAACTCGATTAAACGTAACCAGCACTTAACAAACGAACCAAAGTTGGAAAACTAACAAATGCAAAACCGGTCGTCCGAATGGCCATCTGTCCGGATGGAGCCATCCGGACACGGCCACCCGCACACCGACCTAACCCCTCGCCCTCCTTTATAAATACCCATCGTACACCCTCATTCCAACACTTTGACACCCCCATCCGCACCCAAGTCTCAGACGCGATTCAAGTCCTATTTGTAAGATTTTTCTCCCAAATCTTCTTCAATCTTCATTCTATTTCACTTCTACTCCATCTTCTTCATCAAAATCACACTCACACACACGCACACTTTAACTTTTTCTCAAAAAACCTTGATTCCAGCCATCTCGAAGATGGTTTCCACTCATTTTTCTTAGGTAAACTGTTGTGGAGCATCATCCACTCGAGATGGGATCAAGTTATGGAAGATTTAAACGTTTCTCCACTTATTTTGAAATTCCCTTCGGATTTTATACAATATGGGTAGAAACAGGACTCTGTCAGACTCTCGACTCGTTCCACAGTCAAGAGCCGACTCAAGAACTTATTTCCACCAAAGAGATGGACCGATTGACGGGTCAAACATGAAATTTTCATCAAGAACAGAGCATTTGTCCGAATGAGTGAGGCCCATCCGTTCAAATGAACTGGACCTAGTATTTTTCGTTTTTTGAAATCGTCATCACGATCGTCTCTGTTAAATCGAAGAACCTTTTTGTTTACGAAAATTTTACAAACCGCAACCAAAGATCATCCATCCGAATGGACTGTGTCCATCCGCCCGGATAGGCCTTGCACCACTCCAAACTTTTCTTCTGTTTTAAAGTACCAAGTTATGTGTCGGATTTTATCGTTTAAACAAAACAGCCCTTTCGACCGAATGGAATCCATCCATTCGGATGCACTGTCAAACACTTAACCCGCTCGATAATCTGTTTACGACCATTCAGCCCTGAGGAAGACTTATGCTTCTGTTTCCGTGCGCAGGCTGACCTAGCGCTCCCTTCAATCCAATCCAGATTGTGTTTACTTGCTAAACACACACAGTGAGTATACTCGAACCCATTTTCATTTAACGGACTTTTGGGTGTTACATACGTTCACTATCAAAACACAACACACAACGCAAACACTTTATAAACGCTAACCGCTCCCGCATGCTATACGTGATTTGTTGAATTCTTGTTACTATGCTTGTACAGTGTTACACTAGACCGCCTCTAGCAAAGATAGTACTATAGTTTGGACTCAGCACCTGTGTGACAGGGGTTGCTAGGGATCACATTACTTTACTTCACCTGTTCGCTTCGGTGAACATGTGTCGCGCATACTCTACAACGCTGTCTCATGGTTAGGTTGTATCATTGTAGATAGTTACATGCATTGCCCGTTACGTGTTACATGTTGGTTATGCGTAAACGCTTTTCATACTATATCTATGCAAACTTGTGTACTCACCTTGAATTTATGTATTGACTTTTATTTTAATGTATGTGACAAGTTGATTGGATGTTACGCTGAAATTAAGTTAGGAAGTCCAGAAACTCACCAAATAAAATTTGAGTTGTCGGAATGGATTTTGCTTTTGAGACTGAAAATCTGTAATGACTGTTTTTGGCTTTATTTGTTTAATAGTATGGGATATTAAACCTTATAAATATTGTCACTTAATAGTTGTTGTGGATTCTCTTGAACAATCTATTTCGCTCAGTGCCACTCCCCGATAATTCTGCCATCGGTTGGGGTGTGATAATATTCTCACTGACCATTATGTGTTGACAAATTACTTTAATACACGTTACAGGAAATTAGCCTTGATGATTTGAAGAAATTGGTTAGGGTGAACTAGATACGTACCCAAATTTTTATATTATGTATTTCCTTTGTTTCATTATGTTCAAGTTGCCAAAATTGTTGTATTTTCCCTTCAAGGCTATGTACTTCCTTTTATAATGAAATGAAATATTGTTATTTAAATTATTGTCATTATTAGAAAGCTATGAAGTCTCGAGCAATCTATTTCGTCCCACCTTGATGTTTCCGCCATCGGTTGGGGTGTGAGACAATGTTAGTGAAAGTATCTGATCTGATCATCGTTGTTTTCACCTAAATTTTTTGTGTCTGTATGATATAGATTATGATAATTTCTGAAGCAATAGAGTATGCTAGTATTGTTGCTAAGTTCTAACATGCCTCTCTTTGCGTTGTTTGGGTGAAAGGTTGCTCATGTGCATAGTGTCGCTGGCGCCCATGATTATTCAAGTGTCGCTGAGTCAAGGTCGAGTGAGACAAATTCAATGAGCTAGTTAAAATGAGAAGATCGATCAAAGGTGTGAGGCAATATCAACCCGATGTATTCGGTAGAGGGATGACGCGTGCATGCGAGCTTTGAAAGAATGTTGATTCCCAGTTGAATAAACATATTTTGTTACAGACTATATATATATATATATATATATATAGAGAGAGAGAGAGAGAGAGAGAGAGAGAGAGAGCTATTTATTAATCTTTAGGGTGTTGAGTGTAATTAGCGTAGATTATGTTTAGGGTATAAATAGTTAAGAATTAGGGTTTTATTATTAACACACACATTAAGATAAGTTTTGGGGATTTGTTGTAAGCATGATATGTAAAATCAATTTGGGGTTTCAAAGATTAAAAAAGTGTGTTCATCAAATTCTTCATCTTGTTCTTCGTGTTTTTCATATCTTCGGGTTTAAACATCAAATTATTGATGTTTTAGATCTAAATCTTACTTTGAAACTAAAAGAATAGGTAATGGGAAAATTCTCTAATGATCTTATTGATGAAGAGAATCCCTTTATATAGGGAAAAATAGAAGCTAACCCTAATCTATAATTAAGGAAAAGATACACCCAAATAATTACAAAGGCTATCTCTAACATATATACAATATTTATCTAAATAATAATAATAATAACAATAATATCCGCTAAGACTCCCCCGCAGTTTGAACGGGAGAAGGTCCAACGCTCAAACTGGATCTGAATGACTTAAACAACTGCATAGAGAGCCCCTTTGTGAAGATATCCGCATACTGAAGAGCAGATGGAACATGCAATACCCGAATGTGTCCGATTCGAACCTTCTCATGGACGAAATGAATGTCAATCTCGCCATGTTTTGTACGTTTATGTTGCACTAGATTATCCGAGAGGTAGACAGCCGACACATTATCACAATATACGATGGAGGCCTTTCGCAAAGGTGTATGTAGCTCACGCAATAAGTTACGTATCTAAGTGGATTCCGAAACTGCGTTAGCAACCCTACGTTACTCAGCTTCAGCACTTGAACGTGAAACAGTAGGTTGTCGTTCCGAAGACCAAGACAATAAATTATTACCCAAAAACACATAATATCCAATAGTAGAATGTCTAGAATTAGGACAAACCCCCCAATCAGCATCGGAGTAAGCAACTAAGTCATTACTCCTAGATTTAACAATACGAATCCCATAATCAAGCGTACCCTATATATACCGTATAATGCACTTCATGAAAGCATAATGGGGTTCCCATGGGTCATGCATGAATAAGCAAACTTGTTGGACAACATAGGAAATATCTGGACGAGTAAAAGTCAGGTACTATAAGGCCCCCGCAAGATTGCGGTACAAAGTGGGATCCGATACAGGGGGACCGTCAGAGGCACTGAGTTTGGACGAGAGGTCCACAGGTGTGTGACAGGGCTTGCAAGCAGTCACGTTAGCATGCCCAAATGATTTCCTTTGCGTACCGATTCTATGATAAAAAGAGACATGTAGAAAGTTGATCAACTTTGATGCCTAGAAAATGATGAAGACGTCCTAAGTCGGTCATAGCAAACTCTCGTGAGAGGGTGCCAATGATATCTCAAAGCAAAGTGTCATTAGAAGCTGTTAACACAATATCGTCGACATATAGCAATAAATAAGCAACATTTGTGAGATCGCACTGATAAACAAATAAAGAGTGGTCACATGCACTGCTAGTAAACCCTTACGATGTGATAAAAGTGGCAAACCGTGTATACCATGCTCGTGGCGCCTGTTTGAGACCATACAAAGACTTTTTAAGGCGACATACAAACTGAGGATGTTGTTGATCAATGAAGCCCGGGGGTTAGTGCATGTAAACTGTTTCATTCAGATGCCCATGTAAGAAAGCATTTTTGACATCTAGTTGATGAATCGGCCAATTCCTGGTGACTGCTAAAGATAAAACAGTCCTGATAGTCGCTGGTTTAACAACCAGACTAAACGTGTCCTTACAATCAATCCCGACATTCTGAGAATTCCCGTTGATAACCAAACAGGCCTTATAGTGTTCCAAAGAACCACCAGACCGAAATTTATGTTGAAATAGCCACATACAACGTATGACGGGGCGGTCTATCAGTCTGGAAACTAGTTCCCAAGTATCATTATCCTGTAAAGCAGTAAATTCGGTCCTCGTAGAACTCAACCAAATAAAATCATCGAAGGCATTGGCATAGGTTTTGGGGACCGGTGAGATGGTATTGGGAGTGAGCTGGACAGAAGTGGATGTGGAACGGGATTTGGAACGGGTAGTCATGGGATGTTGATTAATAGGAGGTGGGCCGGATTGGTGTGAGGCTGTGGGTTGTGTGGGAGGAATTTGGGCTGTGGAAGAATGTGATTGGGAGTTTTGATGGGCCGTGGGGGGTGGGACAGAAGATGTAGGTGGAGGCCGAGGGTGACGACTGTAAGTTATTGGATATGGAGTGGTAGGTGAGGGCCGAATGGTAGGTGGAGGAGGGATAAATGAGAACCGGGAGGGGGTGAGTCATCGAGAAAATGATAAGTGGTTGGCGTTAGTGGGATGGTATAGGGAAAGGTGGTTTCGTAAAAAGTAACATGACGGTAAATATGGACCTTACCGGTCGTAGGGACGAAGCACCGGTATCCTCGGATGTCCGAAGGATAACCGAGGAAAATGCAACGGATGGCTCTAGGGTGAAGTTTATGTGGTTGGGTGGCGGAAGTGTTGGGGTAGCAAGCACACCTAAAAACGCATAAATGTTCGTAATCGGGGTGACGAAGATAGAGGGCGAAGGTAGGTGTGTATAAACTTAATTGTTTGGTGGGTAAGATGTTATGGAGGCATGGGGCTGTGTGAAGGGCTTCTACCCAAAAAATGGGAGGAAGGTTTGCGTGGATTAGGAGGGCGTATATGATGTCGTTTAGACAACAAATCATACGTTCGGCCCGTCCGTTCTGTGAAGATGTTTGGTGGCACGAGAAGCGAAATAATAGGCCATGGTGAGTGGCAAAGCTTTTAAAGGCATGACTATCGAATTCGCCCCCAAGGTCACATTGAAAAGTTTTTATTTTACTTTGAAATTGTGTAAGAATTAGTGTATGGAATTTAGCAAAGTTGTGAAAGGCCTCGAATTTAAATTTAAGTGGGTAAACCCAAACGAAGTGGGAGAAGTTATCAACGAGCACCATGTAATATTTGTAACTGGTTTTACTCGTGACTGGGGAGGTCCATAAATCACAATGTACAATGTCAAAAGGTGCAAAAGTAAAAGAATTGGATACTGAGAAGGGTAAATGTTTACTATTTGAAAGTTGACATGAGTTGCAAATATGAGACAAATTGTCTTTATTACACGAAAAAATGAAAGTACGACGTAATAAATCTAAAACTTGATTCCCGGGGTGGCCGAGACGCTCGTGCCAAGGTAGTGTTGGAGTTGAAAGAAAACGTGCTTGCGAAGGTAGTTGTGGTGGACTGAAAGGATAGAGGTCCCCAGTACTGTTGTGTCTTGAAAGAGTCCGTTTAGTGTAGAGATCCTTCAAAGAAAAACCAAACGGGTCAAATTCAATAGACACATTATTATCACGAGTGAAACGTCATACATAAATAAGATTTCCAACGATATGAGGGTTGTGAAGGATATCGGGTAAAAAATATATTCGATTTGGTAAAGAGTCGAAGCCAGTGCTCGTGCTTTTAATTGGAATGCAAGTACCATTACCGACCATAATTAACCTGCGTACAGGACATGAATTGGGAAGAATTATTTTATCTGGATCACGTGCCGAATGGGAGCCTGCTCCAGTATCCATTATGTCATTAGTCCAGGAGTTGTTCGGGTTCATCTACATGTTGGAAAATGTTGCACATAGATCCGGCTATGGTGCGGAGGAGTTGCTGCTGGAGTTCGCTGCTACCATAACAGATGTAGTGGGCCCTTTTGTGCTTCAATGCGAATGGCCTCGTCTTGAAGGAGAGAAATAGCAAGATCCCAGTTGGCCTCCTTGTTATTTGTTGGATCGTTCCGGTGACCCTAAACAGTCAAGTTGAGTAGTTCATCATCATTTACAAAGGCGGAATCAATGCAAACAATGCCAAACAGCTTGTTCCTTTTCAATTCTTTTCTATTAATGATTTCCTGAGCTTTACAAAGATTTCTGACAAAAATTCGGCAGCACCTCGACTCAGAACTAAAGATCAGATTCCACTCCAAATGAACACACACATCAAGTATATATAGGCCACCTGATTCCGCTTGAAACAGCTTCAAGCGGATCCTGATTCCGCTCCAAACCGTTCAAGCGAAACAACCATGTATGTTCAAGCGGAATAACAACTTAACTGATCTCGCTTGAAATGACCTAGTGTCATTTCAAGCGGAATTACATCAAATACGACTTTCTTGATTTCAAACCCTAATCTATCCTATCTAGACATAAGACTCGATAAAGACGAAGTTAAAAGACACTAGATGCACCAACAGACTCCCCCTTGGATGTTGACAAAGTCTTCGGCGTCGAATCTTCACTCTTTGTCTCTTTCCAAATTGTCTTCACATTGTAAAAGCTTTCTTCAATCTCCAAACTTTAATCTACAATCTCCCCTTTGAATGTTGGTCCAGAATTCTGACTCCCCCTTTCGAAGACTCCCCCTCTCAATCAGCTGGGACTTGAATTCTGGCTCAAACTTTGATATTTCCATTACCATGGGGATTTTCACATAACCTGTTTCTCAAACATATAACATTACAATCTATTGACTTTCAACAATAAATCTCATTATCTATCAGTTTTTAAGAATCCACTTAAGTATTCAGGTCCAAGTTAATGACCCTGATTACTCAATTTTATCTACCAAGTCCAACTTAATGACCTTGGTTGATCTTAGACAAAACAAACTGATTTTTGTTCAAGTATTTTCAAACATTTTCTAAAAATTACAAGTTTCAAATTAATGAACTTGTTTTGACTTTTTAACAATCAGATTTTAGTCAAGATAAGCTCTTCTCATCCTCCAGTCCAGAAACTTCCTGCATCTGCTTCAACTTTGAGAATCTAACGATCAACTTTCCACTTTGGTTTGTCAGAAAAATAAAGCAGAAATGAAAAATCTTTTTGGATTTTCAATAAAGTTTGTAAACTAGAAATGAAATAAAGAAATAGAATGTAATGAAAGTAAACTATTTAAAAACATATTTTCATGAGCGTGTTAGGGAATCATATCAGCTATCAGACAAGTCACTAGTACCGTTAAGCTTTAATTTGATACTCAGAATTAAACAATTCACTTAGATTGTCGATATGCTGATCCACTTTAAATTCTCACACAATTTTCAATCTGTTCAGGATACGAATAGATGTATTAAGAACTTAAAATCATTCATGTGTCCCACCTCTTGAATATACTCCCGTATCCAGATCCCAATATTCAGTCTTACAAGTGAATATACCACAGATGATATCTGTAAGGGGTTAGATGCGAAACCGTGAGAGCTCAGGTCAGAACTTCCGTTCAGCAGAGAGATGACGGTTCGACTTGCGGTGTGTCCCCTTTAGAGGATCTTTTTTACAACAGCACATGATTAACATTTTTCAATGATTCATCATTTTTTATGCTGAGGGTGAGCTATGTTTCAAGCAATGCGGAAAGTATTATTCGGGGACTAGGTCAGAACTTCCATTCAGCAGAAGTCCCGGAATAATACCCCAGATATCACTGAGTATAAAGACCTAGTATTTTAGAAAGAGGGACCTTTCAAACGAGATTTCAGGGGTTACCTATATATCCAAGTAGTGTTCCCCATGAAATAAGCAAGTTTAAATTTTTATGTTTATATCCCGAACAAACCTACTAAATGTGTAAAAACCTATCGGCACATCATCAGCGAGATTGTTTAACGCTTTTAAACTTTACAAATCTTTAGCGTACTGTAACTGTCAAGCCGATGTACTATCATTTTCCCTTTTTACACAAGCTCTTTTTCAGTTTTCTATTGTTTTTGGATTTTGAAATTTTCTCATGTTTTTGGATTTTTGAATTTTTTACTGTTTTTGTATTTTCTAAAAAAAAATATTTACTCCCCCTAAATACCAAAACAAGTAAAAATTCGACAAACCATTGCAGATTGTTTCTCATCGTCATCTACAACAGTACCTTCATCAACGCCAATAATTCCATCCGTCACCGAGAAAAGCATCATACCGTTTAGTTTTAAAAGATATTTAAACTATGTTTTATCAATAGCTTTGGTATGTATATCAGCTTTCTGTTCGTCAGTGTGGATTTTCTCAATTCGTATCAACTTCTTCTCGAAGCAATCTCGGATGAAGTGATGACGAATTTCTATGTGTTTAGTTTTAGCGTGATGTACTGGATTTTTCGTTATATTTATAGCGGCCTCATTATCAACAAAGATAGGGGTGTTAAAAAATTGCAAACCGTAGTCGCGCATCTGTTGCTGGATCCACAAGATCTGAGAGCAGCAACTGCTAGCAGATACATACTCCGCTTCACATGTGGATAAAGCTACAAAAGTTTACTTCTTACACTGCCAGGTGACCAGACGAGGTCTAAAGAACTGGCATCCTGCTGTTGTTGATTTTGCATTGACTTTGCAGCATCCGAAATCTGAATCGGAATACCCTTCGAGCGTGAAATCGCCTTTTCTAGGATACCACAACCCCAATGATGGAGTTCCTTTCAGGTAGCGCAATATCCTCTTCACAATAATCATGTGTGAAGCTCTTGGGTTAGATTGAAATCTTGCTGCGAGGCATGTTGGATACATTATATCAGGTCTTGAAGCAGTCAAGTACATCAACGAACCGATCATGGAATGATACATTGTCTCGTCTACCTTTTCTCCGGTGAGATCAGGATTTATCCCATGATTCGTCGCTAGTGGGGTTGATGTTGGAGTAGAACCTGACATTCCAAATTTCTCCAGAATATCATGAATGTACTTCGTTTGATGAATGAAAATTCCCTCAGGCAGTTGATCAACTTGAAGTCCTAAGAAGAATTTCATCTCCCCCATCGATGACATTTCGAATTTCTGCTTCATAACTGATTCAAAATCTTTGCACAAATTCTCATTTATTGACCAAAATATTATGTCGTCCACATATATCTGAACTATCAGAAGATGTCCGTCGACCTCTTTGGTGAAGAGAGTGGCATCCACTTTTCCACGAATGAAACTGTTGGCTAGCAGGTGTTGAGACAATGTCTCGTACCAAGCTCTCGGGGCCTGGTGTAAACCATACAGCGCTTTGTCCAGCAAATAGACCTTGTTTTTGTGGATTGGATCGGAGAAGCCCGGTGGCTGTCCGACATATACCTCCTCTTTGACCTTCCCATAAAGAAACGCCGATTTCACATCTAGCTGATATACTTTGAAGTTTTTCCAAGATGCAAATGCCAGGAAGATTCTGATTGCTTCTAGTTGAGCTACAGGAGCATACACTTCAGTAAAATCAATGCCCTCCTGTTGACTAAAGCCCTGGACTACGAGACGAGCTTTGTTTCTCACAACAACTCCTCGATCATCACTCTTACATTTGAACACCCATTTTGTGTTAATTTTCCCGTGACCATCGGGCAAGTCTACTAACTTCCACACTCCCAACTTTTCAAACTGACTCAACTCTTCATGCATAGCATTGACCCAAGAATCTTCAGTTAGCGCCTCTTTATATGTTCGCGGTTCGATCTGCGAAATAAAACAACTTAATGAAAATTCAGTTTGTAAAGGTGCTACTGTAGAATAAAAACAAGTAAGCCCTTGGTCAATTTGACGTCTAGTGCGAACGCCTGATTGTAGTTCTCCAATGATCAGCTCCTCTGGATGGTATGAAAGAGTTCTTGGCATTACTTCGCCTAGAACATCTACCTCACCTTCTAGATTAGTAACATTCTGGTTTGCACCTTGTTCACTGACTGGGTTTGTTTGACTTGAAATCTGAATTTGCTCCCCCTCAGAATCTGAATCACCATGATCAAATATCGGCATATTCTCATATTCTTGATTATCATTCTCAATCGTCTGATTATCATGAGCAACTTCATTTTGTTGGACATTATCATGTTCACCAGCATTGCTTGGACCTGCTTCATTGTCATTTGAAGTTTGTCGTGGTCACCTTGAATACTCAGCTGGGAACCTTTCCTGCGATGACTCATGCTCCCTCAAAATATCCAACTCGTCAAATAAATCTTCTTCTTCTTCTGGTTCTTTCATCATGTCAAACGAATCCCACAAAGTGTTATAATGATAACGCCATGAATCTCCAGGATTCTGCGGCGGCATTGTATTACCTTGACATTCAACATTGTGAGCTTCAATAATCCGCTTCAAGCTTGGAACGAAAACACGTCATAATGGACTTGCATAACCTATGAATATTCCCTCAATACTCTTCGGACCAAACTTTCCAAAAGGTTCTAGAACAGTACAGGGTGACCCAAACGGTTCAAGATACTTCAAATTTGGTTTATGGTTATTGATCAACTCAAAGCATGTTTTGTTGAATTTCTTGACAGTGAAAACTCTGTTGAGCGTATAGCATGCGGCTGCAACTGCTTCTGCCCAAAAATTTATCGGTAGCTTTGAATCAGCAAGCATTGTTCTAGCCGTTTCGATTAGTGTCCTGTTCTTTCTTTCAGCGACTCCATTCTGCTGCGGAGTGTACGGAGCACTAAACTCATGCAATATACCTCTTTCATCACAAATTTCTTCCATCTTACTGTTCTTGAATTCAGTACCATTATCACTTCTGATTCTTTTTATACGTCTCTGGTACAGATTTTCAACTTTCTTGAACAAAGCCATCAAACTGTCAAACGTTTCATCTTTCGACTTTAAGAATGATACCCACGAAAATCTGGAATAATCATCAGTAACCACAAGACAGTAGAGATCTCTTGTAATACTTTTAACATTCACAGGACCAAAAAGATCCATGTGAAGTCTCTCCAGAGGTCTTGAGACTGAATTGACTTGCTTTTTAGGGTGTGACTTTTTCTTCTGCTTGCCTTTGATGCAACTAATGCACTCCCCTTCCAAATGAAAACCTTTTACATGAACACCCGTAACCAGATCATTGTGCACCAGGTGATTCATTTTTCGAAGGTGAATGTGGCCCATCTTTCGATGCCACAACTGCGATTCTTTCTCCGTTGCTCTAGACACAAAACAATGAGCCTGACCCGTGGTTGTAGTAGCTACGCTCATGTCCAACACGTACAGATCATTGACTCTTGGTGCCCTCATGATAATCCATTCTTCAGGGATAACAAATCCTGGCTTCAAGATCAAACATTCTTTGTCAGTAAAGTGAGTGGTATACATCCTGTCACAAATCTGCGAGATACTCAGCTGATTATTCTCCAGCTCCGCAATGTAGTTAACTCTTTCAAACGTAACAATCCCACTGGATAACGTTCCTTCACCAACTATTCTACCACCTTGGTTGCCTACGAATCCTACATAACCTCCATTGAAATTTCTAACATCATACAGCAGTGCTGTCTTCCCTGTCAGGTGCCGAGAAGCTCCACTATCCATAATCCATCGTGAAACGGATCTTGGAAGCTCCTGCACAAACCACAAACACTTTAGTTAGATTTGGATGCTACCCAAGCTTCTTTTGACTCAGGTAACTCAACATTGATGTGAGATTTTGTAGTGTAAAGTGGCGGAAAATTTTTATCATTTATTTTTAAGCTTTCTTTAGACCCAACCTCAACCTTTTTGTATAAGAAAAACTCATCTTTCTTAGGTTGACCAGATGGTTGGTCTTTCTTTGAAACTTCTTTCTTTTCAGAAACTATGGATTTTGATTTTCAAGTTTCTCATAAAAATCCAAAGGTACATCCATCTTTACCGGTGCGGTAGAAGATGATTGTTTTTCACTCTCAGAAACCTTTGGGTTTGAAGAACTTGTCTTCTTTTCAGCAACTTTTGGCTTCCATGTTTGTTGAGGTGACACAACCCGCTTGTAAAACTTGTCGGTTTTAGTTACCACATTTTTAGCAAGTTCAGTTTTGACTTTGATTTTTTATCATTTTTCAAAACCTTTTTCTCAACAATCAATGGAGCTTTTCCCTTCACATCAACTTTCTCCTTTTGAATTTTCACAACTTCAGTCGTAGGCTTCAAATTGGTACACTTTCGTGCAATATGTCCAACTTGATTACATCTAAAGCATGTTCGGGTGTCAGCTACCCGACTTGTGCCTTCAGACTGAGGTTGTGAAGCTTTCTTCTCAAAGAACTCTTCATTTGATTTCGAAAAAATCTCAGATTCTTAATCAGAAAGTGAACTTGAACGGTTCACAAACACTTTCTTCTCAACAAACTTCTTGTTTTGAACATTTTTTTTTTTTGATAATTCTTACCACCCTGATAACCACCCGACCATCTGTTTCGATTGTTGTTATAAAAACGTGGTGGAACAACATGTTTCTTGTAGTAAGCTTTATCTTTTTCAAAATACATTTGCCTCTTTGTTTGATTTAAACTCTTTACTTCAGACAAATCTATTTCAATCAATTTGAACACGTTTGTCAATTTTCCAACATTTACATTCTCCAGGGGAAAATCAAAATCCGAATACAACTTATCTGATCCCAACATCTTATACATGACAAGATTAGGTTCTTCATTTAAGTTGTTTTTGGACTTTGATTTCGGAATGTATTTGTCCAAGAAACATTCATCTTCCTCAGTAGTGTCACTTTCAGATTTTAGAACATTCTCAACCACACTTTTCACCACTTCAGTTTGGACACTATCGTTATCGGAAGATGAAGTGAATGTGACATCAATCGTGTTTGGAAGTTTCACTTCATTCTCATCTTCAATATTAACCAACCCTGATTGTTTTTTTCGAATAACTGTTTAGAACTGGTGGTGGAACTTGATGAAAACCCACCCCGGTTCCATCAAAGTATACATCTTCGCCTGCTTTGTTTTTCCCGATGGGTTTAGGAACAATGTGTTGTAAAACAAAGCTTGCGGAGTTGTAACTGGTTAATTTCAGATTGATGCGCTCACTCTCAATCTTAGCTTCTTCAAATTGAAGCTTCAACTTAGCAATCTCATCAAGTTGCTTGTTGATTAACTCTTCTTTTACCCGAAGAACTCCCGACAGATGATTATTTTCCTTAGTTGTCTTACCGTTTCTGTCATCAGCATCTTTAACTGTTCGTTTAAGCTTCTCAAATTTTTCTGAAATCTGACGATTTTCAAGAACTAACTGCTCATTTTCTTTCCTAACTTTTTCTTTGTCAATTTTATCATTTTCAATTTTGTCAGATAATTCTTTTAATCTGTCGTTTGAAGCTTTCAACATTTTATCACGGCTAAGGATCTGATCTTCCACACTTCTGACTCTACCAGTCAGATCATCAACTTTCTTACCATTGAGATAAGTGATTGTACTACAAACTTTGCACTCTTTCATGCAATTTTTGCAGTCAATGTCACCTTTGATTTTCTTACCTGACTCACTCGTTGACGCATTTGAACTGACATGGCTTTTAGACTCAGATACGGACTTAGAGTCTACCTCAAGTTCCTTAGCAGCTGTGACAACTCGAGTTTCTGACTTTCACTTTCGCATTAAATGCGCGTTGACTTTGACTGTTTAGTTGTTTGGATTGTGGACTTGAAATTGTACGCGATGTATTTTAATGAAACGTATTGTCGTTTTGTCATATGTGATTACTTGCTGTGGTAGAATATAATATTAGATTTATTATTAAAAACACTTAGTCTAGATCACGAAGCATGGCACACAGTTCGAAGGATCTCGAAACATATCCTTCGACTCGAAGGATCAGCTTCCGGTTCGAAGGATCTCGAAACATATCCTTCGACCAAAGACTCCATCCTTCGACATCTTTCGGCCCAGCCTTTCTAATGGGCTTGGCCCATTTCTGTAATACGTTTAAATACGTGATGCATGTAACCGGCAGTTAGTTTCTAAAAACCCTAATACCTTTCCCTCTCTCTCGAAGTCTTGGAGTCGGCTGAAAGTTCTTGTGCACCCGAAACCCCACTAGTTTCAATCCCCTAATCCGGTTAGTGTTTCACTATCATCGTTGATGACATGATGTTATTATTATTACATGCTTTGATTAAGAACGACTCGAATTGATTGTATGTTGAATGATAGGAATCGTATAAAGATGATCTTGTAGTTGTATGGCATGATAATAAGTTTAAATCGATTCAATGGTGCTTGTTATGTTACTGTGACGATGTATGCTCCGGATTGATAACTTGTTGATATATTAGTGAAATCGGGTTATTATGAAATCAGTTTACATGAGGTTGTTATGTCTTGATAGTAATCCGAATGAATATGGTTATTGTTCATGATTTCGGTTAGGGTTCTTGAGATTGAATATATGAAATGTGCTTGTTAATGATGATGACGGCTGTAGATGATTAGGGTTTCTGTTTCTGTAATTGACTGCATGATATCCGTAACTGATTGTGATCAAACGTAACTGTTAATTGTCGAAAGATATTGCTACTCGAAACATAGTTGTGGTCGAAAGATGCTTGTTAGTCGAACCATAGTAGTGTTGACCGAAGGATAGCTTTGACCGAACCATAGGAGCATTGACCGAAGGATAGCATTGACCGAAACATAATTAAGTTGACCGAAAGATGACAGTTGGTCGAAAGATGGCATTGGTTCGAAACATAACTTTCGGTCCGAAGGATAACTGTGATAACTGTGTATCGAAAGATCACTAATGTACCGAAAGATAAGGGTGGATCGAAAGATATATAATTATGAACATATTTTAATGTTGGAATGTATGTTTGATTTATTTGGCATGCCATGATTAGTGATGAATGTTAACATTGGTATTCGTGTACACTAGCTGATGGTTTGATGTGAAACAATACGTGTTGTGCCGATATGCAAACTGACTGTTATGTGAACATTAAATTGCACGCGTATCATTGCGAACATGAACTGATTTGTTATACGTGCATACAATAGGACGTGATTAATTACTTGTGAGTGCATAACCTAGCATACCGAGCAAACCAAGGTGAGTTCACACAGCCAAGGCATGGGTTCCCAGGGTGGGAATGGGTTGGATGATTACTTGTGCATACTTTGATACTGTAACGAACGATTAAACTGTTGATGCTTACGAACTACTCAACTGCCTTCGCACCCACCCTGGTCGGTAAAGACTATGGTCGCGAACGAATTGATGAACTGCCTTCGCACACACCCTGGTCGGTAAAGACTATGGTCGCGAACTAACGAACATAATTTTCGCACACATGCCTGTGAGGCCGCGATGGAACTGATACGATACGAAACTTAATTGAACAAACGCACTATTACCCAAACTAAACTATAAACTGTGAACTCGCTCAACTAGTTTGTTGATTATCTGCTGCATGCCTTGCAGGACCTTAGGTACATAATGGAGCTTGCACACGGAGGAGCTGGTCGTTGTGGGGCTTGGATCTTGATTATTTTATTGAACACTTTTGATATTTGATACTTAATTGCTATGGGTTTTACAATAATACGCTTCCGCTAAACAATGACAACTTACTTATGTTTTGGAAACACCTTTCATATGGAAATGGTTTGGATTATATTGCATTTACTTTTATTTTATACAATGTTCTGTATGATTGGTGGCTTGATCCTGGTCAGTCACGCTCCCAAGCGGTGATACTCCGCAGGTGGATTTTGGGGGTGTGACAGATTGGTATCAGAGCCATTGGTTATAGAGAACTTGGTTTTAATATGTGAAAAACGTTTTTATTAAAACCAGACTATAACCAGAACAGTGCTCTCAACGATCCACAACGACGCTTCGCTCCACGTGCAAGACTCAACTTCCTAGGTAATAAGGTTTATGTCTATTGCCTACATGCTAGAATTTGCTTAGAACTTTGCTCGTAGTATGCTTACATTACCTTGCTCACAACATGTCATTGCATGAGAATATTTATGTGCTTACACTCTTCTGTCATCGCACTATTCGCGAACCTTTCCCACTTATGTTGCCTTTGATGTGAAGATCAATGGCCGCACGAATTACCATGACTCAAGCCCAGCTAGAGGCTCTCGTTGCTGCGGCAGTTGCAGCCGCCCAAGCAGGTAGTATACCCTGCAGTATAGACACTAGGATCTTTAGATCCTACATTAATTCTCGTACTTAACTTTGCCCTATTCGTACACAATAGGTCAACCCGCTCAGCAACAGCCTGGGTGCACCTTCAAGAATTTCATGGACTGTCGCCCTAGCTCGTTCAGTGGCACGGAGGGGGCAGTTGGACTCCTCCACTGGTTTGAAAAGCTCGAGTCGGTTTTTGAAATGTGTGAATGCCCTGAGGCTCGCAGGGTGAAGTTCGCCACTGGCACACTTGAAGGGATTGCGCTCACTTGGTGGAACGCACAAGTGCAGATCTTAGGGTTGGCAGCTGCTAACGCCACACCCTGGAATGAATTCAAAGAACTGATCAAGCGGGAATACTGCACTAGAGAAGACATTCACAAGTTGGAGGATGAGTTGTATAATTTGAAAATGGTTGGTTCGGAGATCGAAGCTTACACCAAGAGATCGAATGAGTTGGCTGTGTTATGTCCAACTATGGTGGACCCTCCTTACAAGCGTATCGAGTTGTATCTCAAAGGTTTGGTGCCAGAAATACAGAGCCACGTTACCTCGGCTAACCTCAACAATATCCAGGAAATACAGCGTCTCGCTCACCGCATCACCGATCAGGCAGTGGATCAGAATAAACTGCCGAAGCGTGTCGGCGCTACTGCTACAGCTGTTACTACAGTCACTCCCACTGCTGCTACTTCTGCCACACCCAGCGAGAATAAAAGAAAGTGGGACGGGGATTCCAGCAGGGGATCAGCGTCTGTTCAGTCCCAAACTCAGCAACGTCGCACCAACGATTACCAGAGTCCGAGTCAGCAGTCATCGGGCAGTCAGGGACATAGTGGTTATAAGGGAAATCACCCGTGGTGTAACAGGTGCAACAAACACCACAGTGGAAGATGTCGCAGGAGTCAATGTCAAAGATGCCACAAGATGGGCCATGAGGCCAAAGATTGTAGAAGCGCGCGACCAGTGAATCAGAACCAGCAACTTCCACCGCCAGCTCCACAGAATCAGCAGCAGCAGCCACAGCGTGGAAACCGGGGGTGTTTCCAGTGTGGGGCTGAAGGTCACTACAAACGCGATTGCCCTCAGTTGAACCAGAATCGCAATAACAACAACAACCAGGGCAACGGGAATAACAACAATCAGGGTAATGGTAACAACAACAACGGCAATGAAGCTCGAGGTCGTGCTTTTGTGTTGGGTCGAGGAGATGCAGTGAATGATCCCAATGTGGTTATGGGTAAGTTTCTTCTCGACGATATTTATGTTACTGTTTTATTTGATTCGGGTGCTGATACAAGTTATATGTCACTGAAAATGGGTAAATTATTAAAACGTACACCAACACCCCTAGACACTAAACACGTCGTAGAACTAGCAAATGGTAAAAGTGTAGAAGCCGCTCATGTAGTCAAGGGTTGTAGCATTGTTTTAGCGGGTCAGACTTTCTCGATTGATCTCATACCCATAGTTTTGGGTAGTTTCGACGTCGTCATCGGTATGGATTGGTTATCCCAACATCATGCGGAGATCTTATGCAAAGAAAAAGTTATTCGTATTCCTCGCTCCAGTCAGGAACCTCTCGAAGTACAAGGTGACAAGAGTGGTGCTGTGGTTGGCATCATTTCATTCTTAAAGGCGCAGAAATGTTTACGAAAGGGACATACTGCCATTCTGGCACTTGTCACTGACGCATCAGCAAAGGAAAAGAAGCTGGAGGATATACCAGTTGTGCGTGATTTTCCTCAAGTGTTTCCTGAAGATTTACCTGGTTTACCTCCTCATCGTCAAGTCGAGTTTCAGATTGAGTTAGCTCCTGGAGCAGCACCAATAGCCCGCGCACCGTATCGTTTAGCTCCAACCGAACTGGAAGAACTGTCGAAGCAGCTGCAAGAGCTCTTGGAAAAGGGCTTTATTCGTCCAAGCTCTTCGCCTTGGGGAGCTCCAGTGTTATTTGTGAAGAAGAAAGACGGTACGTTCAGGATGTGCATCGACTACCGTGAACTCAACAAGGTGACAGTGAAGAACCGTTATCCTCTTCCGCGCATCGACGACTTATTCGACCAGTTGCAAGGGTCGTGTTACTATTCCAAGATTGATTTAAGGTCAGGGTATCATCAGCTGAGAGTCCGGGATGAGGACGTCTCCAAAACCGCTTTCAGAACTCGCTACGGTCATTACGAGTTTCTTGTCATGCCATTCGGGCTTACAAACGCACCTGCAGTCTTCATGGATCTTATGAACAGGGTGTGCAAACCCTATCTCGACAAGTTTGTTATCGTTTTCATCGACGACATTTTGATTTACTCCAAGAGTCAGGAGGAGCACGAGCAGCACTTACGCCTTATCTTGGAACTTCTTCGAAAGGAGCAACTGTATGCAAAGTTTTCAAAATGCGACTTCTGGCTTCGTGAAGTCCACTTCTTAGGCCATGTGGTGAACAAGGATGGGATTCATGTCGATCCATCCAAGGTTGATTCGATCAGAAACTGGCCAGCACCGCGTACACCGACTGAAATACGCCAATTCTTGGGTTTGGCGGGTTACTACAGGCGATTTATTAAAGACTTCTCCAAGATCGCGCAACCACTTACTATGTTAACACAGAAAGGTGTCGTTTACAGATGGGGTAATACGCAAGAGACCGCTTTTCAGTATCTAAAGGATAGGCTTTGCAGCGCACCTATTCTCTCATTGCCAGAGGGCACGGATGACTTCGTGGTTTATTGTGACGCATCGATACAGGGGCTTGGTTGTGTATTGATGCAACGTGATAAAGTGATAGCCTACGCTTCTCGGCAACTCAAGGTTCATGAACGGAACTACACGACGCACGATTTAGAGCTGGGAGCTGTTGTTTTCGCGCTTAAGATATGGCGACACTACCTGTACGGTACCAGGTGCACGATTTACACCGATCACAGGAGTCTCGAGCATATCCTTAAGCAAAAGGATTTGAATATGCGTCAACGAAGATGGGTTGAACTTCTGAACGACTACGAATGCGCCATCAAGTATCATCCAGGCAAGGCCAATGTTGTGGCTGATGCCCTCAGCCGGAAAGACACTCTACCTAAGCGCGTGCGAGCGCTACAGCTTACCATTCAGTCCAGTCTTCCTGCACAGATACGAGCTGCTCAGTTAGAAGCACTGAAACCCGAAAACGTCAAGGCTGAAGCCTTGCGCGGTTCGAGGCAACAAATGGAACAAAAGGAAGACGGCGCCTACTATGTAACGGGGCGTATTTGGGTCCCACTTTATGGCGGCTTACGCGAACTTGTGATGGATGAAGCGCACAAGTCTCGCTACTCGGTACATCCAGGATCGGATAAGATGTACCACGATATCAGAACAACTTATTGGTGGCCAAACATGAAAGCTCTTATCGCAACCTACGTCGGCAAGTGTTTAACTTGTGCAAGGGTTAAAATCGAGTACCAGAAACCATCAGGCCTGCTTCAGCAGCCTAAGATACCGCAATGGAAATGGGAAGAAATCTCCATGGATTTTGTTACGGGCTTACCTAGATCCCAGCGTGGGAATGACACTATTTGGGTGATCGTTGATCGGCTCACAAAGTCTGCTCACTTCTTGGCTATCAAAGAAACGGATAAGTTTTCTACCCTAGCAGACATCTACATGAAAGAAGTTGTTTCGAGGCACGGAGTGCCCACTTCTATTATTTCGGATCGCGATGCACGATTCACGTCAGAGCTTTGGCAAGCGATGCACCAATCTTTCGGCTCACGATTAGACATGAGCACAGCATACCATCCTCAGACGGATGGGCAGTCTGAGCGAACTATCCAAACTTTAGAAGACATGCTTCGAGCGTGTGTTATCGATTTCGGCAACGGCTGGGAAAAGCACCTCCCTTTAGTGGAGTTTTCATACAATAACAGTTACCATACCAGCATTCAAGCCGCTCCATTTGAGGCATTGTACGGACGTAAATGCCGGTCACCTCTCTGTTGGGCAGAGGTGGGGGATAGTCAAATTACGGGTCCAGAGATTGTAGTGGACGCCACAGAAAAGATAGCACAGATACGACAACGCATGGCGGCAGCACGCGACCGTCAGAAAGCCTACGCGGACAAGCGTAGAAAACCATTGGAATTTGAGGTCGGGGACCGGGTTTTATTGAAAGTTTCACCCTGGAAGGGTGTGGTACGTTTTGGCAAACGGGGCAAACTAAATCCGCGGTACGTCGGACCATTCGAAATTACAGAAAAGATTGGCAAGGTAGCCTACAAGTTGAACCTACCAGCTGAACTCGGTGCAGTTCACAATGTATTCCACGTGTCGAATCTGAAGAAATGCCTATCAGATGAAAACCTCATCATTCCTTTTAAGGAACTCACTATCGACGAGCGGTTGCAGTTCGTCGAGGAACCAGTTGAAATCACGGACCGGGATGTTAAGGTCCTCAAACACAAGAGAATCCCTCTTGTTCGAGTTCGTTGGAACTCCCAGCGTGGTCCAGAGTATACCTGGGAACGCGAAGATCAGATGAAAGAAAAGTACCCCCAGCTATTCGAAACCAATGCATCCACTTCTGAGGCTGAAGCTACTACTACTGAATTTCGGGACGAAATTCCAAATCAACGGGGGGATGATGTGACACCCCAGGAAAAACCAGTGAACGATGTAACTTGCCTAGCTTCCTCAGTGAGTGCGTACCAAATTTCGGGACGAAATTTCTTTTAAGTTGGGGATAATGTGACAACTCGAGTTTCTGACTTTCACTTTCGCATTAAATGCGCGTTGACTTTGACTGTTTAGTTGTTTGGATTGTGGACTTGAAATTGTACGCGATGTATTTTAATGAAACGTATTGTCGTTTTGTCATATGTGATTACTTGCTGTGGTAGAATATAATATTAGATTTATTATTAAAAACACTTAGTCTAGATCACGAAGCATGGCACACAGTTCGAAGGATCTCGAAACATATCCTTCGACTCGAAGGATCAGCTTCCGGTTCGAAGGATCTCGAAACATATCCTTCGACCAAAGACTCCATCCTTCGACATCTTTCGGCCCAGCCTTTCTAATGGGCTTGGCCCATTTCTGTAATACGTTTAAATACGTGATGCATGTAACCGGCAGTTAGTTTCTAAAAACCCTAATACCTTTCCCTCTCTCTCGAAGTCTTGGAGTCGGCTGAAAGTTCTTGTGCACCCGAAACCCCACTAGTTTCAATCCCCTAATCCGGTTAGTGTTTCACTATCATCGTTGATGACATGATGTTATTATTATTACATGCTTTGATTAAGAACGACTCGAATTGATTGTATGTTGAATGATAGGAATCGTATAAAGATGATCTTGTAGTTGTATGGCATGATAATAAGTTTAAATCGATTCAATGGTGCTTGTTATGTTACTGTGACGATGTATGCTCCGGATTGATAACTTGTTGATATATTAGTGAAATCGGGTTATTATGAAATCAGTTTACATGAGGTTGTTATGTCTTGATAGTAATCCGAATGAATATGGTTATTGTTCATGATTTCGGTTAGGGTTCTTGAGATTGAATATATGAAATGTGCTTGTTAATGATGATGACGGCTGTAGATGATTAGGGTTTCTGTTTCTGTAATTGACTGCATGATATCCGTAACTGATTGTGATCAAACGTAACTGTTAATTGTCGAAAGATATTGCTACTCGAAACATAGTTGTGGTCGAAAGATGCTTGTTAGTCGAACCATAGTAGTGTTGACCGAAGGATAGCTTTGACCGAACCATAGGAGCATTGACCGAAGGATAGCATTGACCGAAACATAATTAAGTTGACCGAAAGATGACAGTTGGTCGAAAGATGGCATTGGTTCGAAACATAACTTTCGGTCCGAAGGATAACTGTGATAACTGTGTATCGAAAGATCACTAATGTACCGAAAGATAAGGGTGGATCGAAAGATATATAATTATGAACATATTTTAATGTTGGAATGTATGTTTGATTTATTTGGCATGCCATGATTAGTGATGAATGTTAACATTGGTATTCGTGTACACTAGCTGATGGTTTGATGTGAAACAATACGTGTTGTGCCGATATGCAAACTGACTGTTATGTGAACATTAAATTGCACGCGTATCATTGCGAACATGAACTGATTTGTTATACGTGCATACAATAGGACGTGATTAATTACTTGTGAGTGCATAACCTAGCATACCGAGCAAACCAAGGTGAGTTCACACAGCCAAGGCATGGGTTCCCAGGGTGGGAATGGGTTGGATGATTACTTGTGCATACTTTGATACTGTAACGAACGATTAAACTGTTGATGCTTACGAACTACTCAACTGCCTTCGCACCCACCCTGGTCGGTAAAGACTATGGTCGCGAACGAATTGATGAACTGCCTTCGCACACACCCTGGTCGGTAAAGACTATGGTCGCGAACTAACGAACATAATTTTCGCACACATGCCTGTGAGGCCGCGATGGAACTGATACGATACGAAACTTAATTGAACAAACGCACTATTACCCAAACTAAACTATAAACTGTGAACTCGCTCAACTAGTTTGTTGATTATCTGCTGCATGCCTTGCAGGACCTTAGGTACATAATGGAGCTTGCACACGGAGGAGCTGGTCGTTGTGGGGCTTGGATCTTGATTATTTTATTGAACACTTTTGATATTTGATACTTAATTGCTATGGGTTTTACAATAATACGCTTCCGCTAAACAATGACAACTTACTTATGTTTTGGAAACACCTTTCATATGGAAATGGTTTGGATTATATTGCATTTACTTTTATTTTATACAATGTTCTGTATGATTGGTGGCTTGATCCTGGTCAGTCACGCTCCCAAGCGGTGATACTCCGCAGGTGGATTTTGGGGGTGTGACAGCAGCCAGCACCTTGTCAGCCATCTTTCCCAAGTTTTCAGCATTCAACTCTTGTGACGTGTCAATGATCCCATTATCAACCTTCTTTGGCTTTTCCTCTTTTTCTTTTTCTTCTCCACTTCCCCACCATTTTCTCTGCCAACCCTCTTCTTCTTCTTCAGCAATTTGTTGAATGATAGTATCAAGATTGAGGGTCCTTGAATCAATAGCAATGTTTCCCATGGGGTCAAGATAACATTCTCTGTCTGGATCCCATCTCTTCACCCTTTTTGCTTCAGTGTATATACCAGATATTCTGATCATTCTGTTTTGAGCTTTCATCTTTCTATTGACATACTTCTCTTGTTCATTTCTGTTGTCTTTAAAAGGAACAGGCTCAACAGTTTTTGCCATAAAAGCATATCCAACCGCATCCTCCTCTGGTAATAACTCGCTCCAATCAAAACCTTCATCGTCATGAATCACAGCAAGAGCTCTGGATTTTCTTTATTATCCTCAAGTTGTTTCATTCTGGGCGGTTCTGATTTATTCTGATGATAAATCGCTTTCTTGTAATAATCTTCTTTGAACGGATTTTCAGAATCATCAGCATAAGCATTTCGACACTCTCTTTTAAAATGACCTTTCTGTTTACACTTAAAACAGGTCACTTTTGACTTGTCAAAGCCTAACTTGGTAGATGGTCCACCAATAGACTTTCTTCCTGTTATCTCCATGAAACGCTGTGCCCTTCTCACTGCACTGGCCATACACCACCTTATGTCGATCAATTCCATCTCCTCAGGATCTATTTGATCATAGTCTTCCTTTGTTAGGTTGGTTGCCTATCTTGCTTGCCACAAGGCTCTCATACGACTCTAGCACAGAAGCTAAGAAAACCATCTGTTGCTTTGCAGATTCCTCACTGAAGTTTTGAGCGATCTTTAAATCCACAGCGATGTTGCATTGAAATAAGTTCTTTGCAGCTGATTGGCTTGATGTTGATGAAGAACCACTGTGAAATCCACTGCTTGAACTCTCTTTGCTTGATGTGTTGGAATTTTCAGCAGAGAAAGCTGTCTTGGGAGACGTGTTCTTGGGAATCATGCTTTTTGGATAATACAAATCCAAATTCTGCTGATATAAAGAATGACTGACTTTGTAAGACTTCTTTATCTCTAGCTCGTGACTCTCCAGTCTTTCAATAAGCAAATCTACAGTCAACACTTCTGGCGGCTTAATGGTATTCTTCAACATTAATGCAAAGTATTGCCAATCCATCTCATCTGGTAATGAGTCAAACAATTTGTCGACTAAATCTTCTTGAGAATATACAATCCCATGTCTTGCCAGCTCCAACTTCAAGTGCCTGAACCTCTCAATCATTTTAGAAACAGATTCATTTTTTAAACAACTGAATAAATCAAACTCTTTTCTCAATAGTTTCTTTTTGTTTTTTACTATTTCAGCACTTCCCAAGCATTTCACTTCTAACTTTTTCAAGAGATCTTTAGCGTTATTGTACTCAATCAGAGATATTATGTCTTCCCTGATAGACTGAAACAACAATGCGATGCACTTTTGCTCGGCAACAAAACTGTCTATATCTTCAGTTGCTGTCAAATTTTCACCATTTTGCCCTCCATCACTGTATCCATTCTTTAGACTTTTCCAGCTGGGATACGCAAATGCCTTTAACCATTCTTCAAATTTCTTAGCCCACTCACTGTATTCTTCGATCGCCATCAACTTTGGAGGTTTGTTATATGTTCCGTATGCACTTTCCATGCTTAAAGTGTCAAGCACAATTTTCTTCGTATTCGGAGTGTTCTCATTGGTGTTGCTAGAAGTATCATCTCCAGAGTTTCCAGCTAAGGCATACATATCACTAAATGGATTCATGAATTCGTCCATCTTTCACGTACCTGAAAAATCAACAAACACATAGAAAATTTTTGAAATTTTGAAAAGTAGCAACTTCAAGCGGAATCAGTTTGAAGCGAAATAGCTTCAAGCGGAATCAGCAGGATTTTTCAAGAGGAAACAGCCTTTTCAAGTGAAATCACTTATTTCGCTTGATATTTCAAGCGGAATATGAATTCAAGCGGAATAAGACACAATTTTCAAGCGAAATCTGATTTCAAGCGAAATCTGATTTCAAGCGAAATCAGACACTATTTTCAAGCAGAATAAGATGATGTCAGCATTTTCGAACTGATTTTCAAGCGGAATTAGTTAATTTTGTTCAAATTTGTTCGAATTAAGGTCCAAAACTCTCAGGGATTAGTTAACACTATGTTTCGCTTGATATATGTGAAAATCAGGCCATTTCAACCGTTGAATTTTGTTCAAATCAGAAAAGAAGGTGTAGAAGTGTAAGAATCCGATGAAATCAAGCTGAATTGGTATGAGCTCCTCGTCCTGAGCTCTGATACCACTTGTTGGATCGTTTCGGTGACCCTAAACAGTCAAGTTGAGTAGTTCATCATCATTTACAAAGGCGGAATCAATGCAAAAAATGTCAAACAGCTTGTTCCTTTTCAATTCTTTTCTATTAATGATTTCCTGAGCTTTAAAAATATTTCTGACAAAAAATCGGCAGCACCTCGACTCAGAACTAAAGATCAGATTCCACTCCAAATGAACACACACATCAGGTATATATAGGCCCCCTGATTTCGCTTGAAACAGCTTCAACCGGATCCTGATTCCGCTCCAAACCGTTCAAGCAAAACCACCATGTATGTTCAAGCGGAATAACAACTTAACTGATTTCGCTTGAAGTGACCTAGTGTCATTTCAAGCGGAAGTACATCAAATACCACTTTCTTGATTTCCAAACCCTAATCTATCCAATCTAGACATAAGACTCGATAAAGACGAAGTTAACAGACACTAGATGCACCAACATTATTGATAAAGGAGGCGGTGGTGTTGTACTCAACAGGAAGACTGCGAACCAGTTGTAAAACTAAACGTGAATCGGTGACGGGGTGATCGACATCTGCAAGTTGAGTTGCAAGGTTTTACAATTGTTGACAGTAATCATCCAGGGATGCACAAGCTGAGAGGGACAGATTGCATAATCGAGTTTTGAGTGCGACTGCTCGGGCTTTCTTATTGTTGAGGTAATTTTTTTCAAGTTTATCCCAAGCCTGTTTAGCCGAAGTTGTATTGGGCAGGATCCGAGGCAGGAAGTTGTCCGAAACAGTGCTTAGTATCCACTGCAGGACAAGGGCATCAAGCTCTTTCCATTGAGCATAGGAAGGGTCGGCCTTTGGTGGAGGAGGCGTGCCGTCAATGTGATCGGCAACCTTGTACATAACGACATGAAGCTAGAACAGCTGGACCCACGAGGAGTAAGTCACCGTGTACCCGTCCAAGGTGAATCTTGGACTGGATATTTGTTACGGAATAAGCTGGGTGTAGGGTGTTCGGTTTGGTGGCGGCAGCAGAGGGTTCAAGCTTGTCACCCATGGCTGAGAAGAGAAAAGAAAACGGGTGATCATGGACCGAGGAAGGAAAGGCTGTCGACAGGGTTAGGGTCGAAACCCTCGGATCGAGAGAAAAAATTGGGTTAAGGCTGTGATACCATAAAGACTAGGTAATGGGAAAATTTTGTCACACCTCAACCGATGGCGGAAACATCGGGGCGCGGCACTAGGCGTTCAGATTGCTCATGAGTTTCCATAACGCTAATTGTTGCAATAGTAATTTGTGACAACCGTGTTCTGTAATCGATGTTCAATGTAAAACAATGTTGGTTATTAATAAAACAATGTGCTTTGGTGTTATTATATGTGTTTTTGTGTTATTATGTGTGTAAATGTGTTTGGTGATTTCTCAATTTAATTCGATTCCGATTTCAAGCTCTAAATTGCTTTCTGGAAGGTTATACACGCACCAATGCGTAAATATAACCAGTTTAATGCAACAAACACTCCGGAATAGTGAAATAGGCTAAACATACCTTAAATAACCTCCACATAACTTAGAAATAAGTTTCGGATGGTTTGGTGTGTTGAAATCAAGTTTGTTCGATCGCAGGGACTATTTGTGTTAAACTGCGAAACTATACTGATTTGTATAGTAACGAACATTCTGTAACTTGATCATCAGTTAAACATACCCTAAATAACCTTTACATAAATAAACTTTATTGATCGATAGGGACTAAAGGCGTCAAAAAGTGCACAAGTTTGCACTTTCGCGCATAATTTACGTTCTGAATATATCCGGACATCCAAAAATTTATGTAAGCATTAAAATATTTTATTTTAGTGTTTGGCATGATAAAATTCCATTCATCGCTTAATTTGGATCGTTTTTGCGTTCGTTACGACTTCCGTCGTAATTAAGCGAATAACGCAACCGTACGACCAAACGAACCGATATTCGAGATATTTTTGAGCATGTTTTGAGTTCCCTATACTTTAACATTATTTTAGAGCCTTAAAATGAGGTTAAAAGGGCTTAAATGTGCCAAAAATGAGCCGAAATCCAAGTTCTGAAGTGCAAGGGCTATTTCTGTCATTTCTGAATAGATGGGCCACACGGGCCGCGTAAGCCAATGTCTTAGGCTATGCGGGCCGCCTAAGAGTCCTAGTTCAGCAGATTGTTTTTTTTTTTTTAAACAGCAGCTAGGTTTCTTTGTTTTGGAACATGGTTTTAAGCATACTATGGGCCCATTTTGATGGTATTTAAGTGCCCATGGTATCCAAATACAATGTGCCCACTTGTCCGGCTTAGATCGAAGCTCCATCTTCGAGAAATGATCCTAACGGTTCTTAAATTCCTATAAATACCCACCCTCACTTCCTCCCAAAGCACACTTGATCTGATTTTGGCTCTCTAAGTTGAAGTTTATGCTTCATACCTGAGAGTAAATCGGATCAAGAGCTTGCGGGGACCTTCTGTATGTATTCTTTCGTTCTTTTCATTCGTTTTTATCGTAAAAGCCAAACTGCGTTTGACTTTCTGCTTTGACCAGTTTATGGTCAACGCGAAGTTCGTTTGAACTTCATAACATGAGCGTAATCACGATGGTTACAGTCCCTAGTGACTATACCTACTGATTACCACGTTATCTAGGCTCAGTGACGAGTCGTAGTTTCGGCCAAAATGCGTATTCTCGCATATTTTGTAACCAAACTACTCTTGGGTATCAAAACTGTTTGTTTTGATATCAAAACTTGTTTACTAACTTAACTAAACATGTTTCGACATGTTTAGCTCGTCACTTTTTAGATTAGTGCTTGTGTAGAGTCGTAAGTCAAGCGGACTAAACACCCGCTTAGACTTTCGAACACGACCCGTTTGGTCGATCATTAGGATCCTACCAAACATGTTTAGTGACCATAGTAGCATAGGGAATAACCTTCCGAGGTTATACCTTATGGTCACCTAGTTTAGGTAGTTGTATGATAAGTAGTTTATATGCCATAGGTAAATTACCAAAATACCCTTTTCATGCGTAATTGGTAATTGAGTATATGTAACCTAAACTTTGTCATGTAACTGATTATATAACATATTTAAACATGTTTGGGCATATAATACTTGTCATAGGACTAGTTAGACGTCTCGAACGCGCTTTTGCGCGCACGACGCGTTAAAGTAGCGTAAGCTACCTTAATAGGCCGCGATGGGTCGAAAGCACTTAGGTTAGGTGTCAATTTAGGATGTAGGCTTTGTTAAACCATATCACATGAGTTCCAACACTCATTTGGTTTACAAGACCTCATTTTGTCCGATCGTCCGATTTAGGCGTCTATTGTTTGACTAGTGGTTCGATTACTAGGAGCTACTTGATTCCTTTGGTTTGCTTGAGGTTGTTTGAAGTTCTATTGATTGAGGATACTTTGCACTTCAAGTGAGTACATAGTTCCCCTATTTTACTGTTTTTAAATGTTTTGGGGTGATTCATATGTACGAAATGTTTTCAAGGTTTAAACGATGATTTCAAAAACGATTAAAACGATTTTTACTAAACTAATAACGATTTCAATAATGTGAACAAACTTGATGGTTATAGTTACATAACGAATGACATTCATTAGCATTGATCAAGCCGACCAGTATTAGGTTATGGTACCATAGGATCTGACAAATCCCGTTATTTTACTTCACCCACGGTTATGTGTGGGGGTTATGGGTAACGACTGAATCTGATGTTTTTTAACTTACCCTTTGGTGGTTTGTTAACTCGAGAAGCGAGAAGCGAGGTGATCGAGTCACTAAGGTTTGAATGTTGTTAGCGAGGCAACCATAATTAGTTTTTCACAATTAAAACGAGGATGATTTAAACGATTTTCACGAGTTAAACGATTTGGGTAAACGATTGGTTTTTGGTTAGTGTTTAGGTAACGGTATGGGTGTGATATGATGAAAGCATGGTGGATACGCCGCTGGTACTTCCTATATATAAGTGTTTTCATCATATTACATATCGTGGCGTTATTTAGTTCACTTGGGTAAACGATTTTGAAACGATGTCACACAACGATGTTTTTCTAAAGGATATAAACCATACGAGTTTTTAACAAGTTTTTACAAGATGTTTTACAAGTTGGTTTTCTAAAATAAATGTTTTTGGGTTAAGAATCATGGCTACGAGATTTTACAAATTATAATCATCTTGATTTGAGTTGGTTAAATATGTTGCAATACAATTTTCAAAACAAGGTTTGTATTTTGACTCTTGTAGTCTAATTAAGTACTGCAACATATAAACGAAGCCATGATTCCGATACTCTTATAAAACCTATGTACTCGCCAGCATTTCTTTGCTGACTTTGTTTTTATATATGTTTTAGGTGTTGTTGCTTGATTGATTTCTAGGATGCATGCGTCACGTAGG
Source organism: Helianthus annuus (assembly GCF_002127325.2). Taxonomy (NCBI): domain Eukaryota; kingdom Viridiplantae; phylum Streptophyta; class Magnoliopsida; order Asterales; family Asteraceae; genus Helianthus; species Helianthus annuus. The sequence goes on along the minus strand of NC_035444.2, from coordinate 102,911,906 downwards.
ATCTGGACGAGGCCTTAGTGACTTTAAAACAATGATAGTCGATATGAAACTTGTTTGTTATGTGTTAAGACAATGTTAATGTTTAATATTATCAATAAAACAAAACACTTTTTGTATCCATGGTTATGAAACGATAATTCTGTTGCAACACTCCCCGACGTTTCCGCCACGGTTTATTGTCCTACGTGGTCGAGGTGTGACAGAAGAAGTTGGTATCAGAGCCAATGGTTATAGGGAATTAGGTTATTAGTAATGCTTTGACCTAAACTATAACTTTAGGACCCTAACGCAAGTTTACTTGTGTTTAGATTCTAAAACAATACCGTCACCTATCCTTAGGTGATAACCACAATAAGTTCGAATCTGCTTTGAAAACTAATCATCTGTTCTAGGATGATTGATTACTAGGTTTTGAACCCTTTATTATAAGGTTTTGAACCCTTTAAATTTTCAAAAATCTCGTCAAAGTTTGGGTCTAAATAGTGTGAACACGTGCGAACCGGAAGAGTGGGTGTCTGTACCCTGGGTCTTCTGTCTAAGGCTAGAATGTTTCTACAAATCCGCAGTATCGGACCAGTCACTCTTACCTGGGAACTCTTGGGGTGAGTGTCCACTTATAGGGGAGCATGTCTTCGGCGATACATTATTTTTGACCCACTTACTTTGATTAGTCTCTGCGTGTCGTTTGTTTGTTCGAGGTAACGAACAAATGATCGCCTCTCTTGTGTTTTATCGATACCTCTTTTGCTTTTCAACCTCACTCGTTTCCTCTGTTTCCTTGTTAGACAATGCCTCCTTGACGTGAAGCACAATCTTTCACTATTGAAGAAATCGCAACCCTAGTCTCTCAGCAAGTGGCTGTTGTGCTTCCCGGCGTTGTGACCCAAGTCCACGAGATATACAACAACAACAATAATAACAACAATAATGCACCGTGTAATTTCAAGAATTTCAATTCTGCGAAGCCGCTTAAGTTTTCTAGGTCACAAGGAGCAACTGCGCTCCTGCAGTGGTTTGAGAGTATCGAGAGCACATTCAGACATGTGTAGTGTCTGAATGCGCATAAGGTTGAATTTGCTTCGAGCGTGTTTGAGAAGCGAGCGCTTACCTGGTGGAATGGTATTATGCGCGATCGGGGTGCCGAGGTGGCGTTGTCACAAACATGGGAAGAGCTTCGAGCTCTCATGATGAAAGAGTTTTGTCCCCGTCACTAAATTCGGGCTTTAGAGCGAGAGTTTGACGATTTAAAGCAAGATGGGGCTGAACACCATGCGTACACGGGTCATTTTGAGGAACTCAGTCTATTGTGTCCCACTATGGTTACCCCTCTAGAGAAATCAATCGAGAGATATATCGATGGTTTACCCGATTCCATTCAGGATATTATGACCGATGTTAATCCTACTACCCTTCGTCAAGCGATCGAGTTGTCTGCTACCGTGACTGAGTCTCAAGTCAAGAAGGGTAAACTCACCCGCAAGGGTGATAAAATAAATCAACCGATTCTGCAAAAGACAAGAAAAAGGGTAAGGGTAAGGAGGGTGAGACATCGAAGAAATCAAGGAAGCGAAAGGGTGCTCAGAACTTTGTTGTTACAGCACAGACCGCTCAGAACCCGCAGAACCCACCGGCTCAACCGCCTGCGAAGAAGGCGTATGCTGGTACCGCACCTCATTGTGCACGCTGCAACGGTCACCCTGTTGCACAGCAAGCTTGTAAGCAATGCACGACGTGTGGTAAACTTTGGCATTTGGCCAACATTTGTCGTCTGGGACAGAATCAGGTTGCCCAGGTTTAAGCTCCGGTTCAGGGGAATGCTGCGAGATTCCCACCGGGTTCCTGTTTTAATTGTGGAGAGTTTGGTCACTTCCGCAACAACTGTCCAAGGCTGGTGAATGCGAACGCGAATGCTGATGCAAACCCAAATGCGAACGTCAATGCGAATGTGAATCCCGCTCGAGGGCGAGCGTATAATATGAATGCAAACGAAGCGAGGGCCGATGACGAGGTGGTTAACGGTACGTTTCTTGTTAACAATCGACCTGCATCTATTCTTTTTGATTCTGGAGCCGATAGAAGTTTTGTTTCATTATCATTTGAGCCTTTGCTTGCGATACCTAGAACTAAACTGAGGAAACCCTTATCTGTCGAAGTTGCTACTGGTAAACCTCTTGTTCTCGATTCTGTTATTCGTGATTGTTAGTTGAACCTTGATAACCATCTTTTTCCTATTGACCTCACACCGATGCAACTTGGGAGCTTCGACATTATCGTTGGAATGGATTGGTTGACCGAACATCATGCTGAGGTGGTTAGTTTCGATAAGATTATTCGTATTCCCTTGTCTTCTGGCGATATTTTGGAAGTTCGTGGTGAGAAGCCTTCAGGTGGATTGAAGCTTATGTCATGTATGGAAGCCCAAAGGTATTTACGAAAAGGATATGTTGCTTTTCTGACACATGTCACCGAGGAGAAAGACAAGAGTAAGAGTATTCAGGATATTCCGATTGTTCGGGATTATCCAGAGATGTTTCCTAATGAACTGCCTGGTTTGCCTCCAGTTCATCAAGTTGAGTTTCACATTGACCTTGTACCCAATGCCAACCCAATTGCAAAAGCGTCTTATCGTCTTGCACCGTTGGAGATGCAAGAGTTATCGAAACAGCTTCAAGAGTTATCTGATAAAGGATTCATCCGTCCGAGCTTTTCACCTTCGTGAAAAAGAAAGATGGATCTTTTCGAATGTGTATCGATTATCGTGAGCTTAACAAGCTTACCATCAAGAATCGATATCCCCTACCTCGAATTGATGATCTCTTCGACCAACTGCAAGGTGCTTTGTGCTTTTCCAAGATCGATATGCGTTCTGGGTATCATCAACTTCGTGTTCTCGAAGAAGATATTCCCAAAACTGCTTTCCGCACAAGATATGGGCATTATGAGTTCACTGTCATGCCTTTTGGTTTGACGAATGCTCCAGCTATCTTTATGGACTTAATGAATAGGGTCTGTAAACCTTATTTAGACAAGTTCATTATTGTGTTCATCGACGATATTCTTGTCTATTCGAAGTCTCGAGCCGAGCACGAGCAACACCTTCGCTTAACATTGGAACTCCTGAAGGAGGAACAACTTTTTGCTAAATTCTCCAAGTGTGAATTCTGGCTTAAAGAAGTTCAATTCTTGGGTCATATAGTCAATGAGCAGGGTATTCATGTGGATCCATCCAAGATTGCTGCTATTAAGGAGTGGAATACACCAACAACGCCTACAGAGATTCGATCTTTTCTTGGACTTGCTGGATACTATCGTCGATTCATTTCAAACTTCTCTAAGATCGCGGTTCCACTCACTGCTTTGACTCAGAAGAATAAGCCTTTTGAGTGGGGACCCAAGCAAGAAGAAGCGTTTCAAACGCTGAAACGGAAGCTTTGTAATGCTCCTGTTCTATCTCTGCCCGAGGGAAGCGATGATTTCGTGGTCTATTGCGATGCGTCCAACTTAGGCCTTGGTTGCGTCCTCATGCAACGAGGTAAAGTTGTTGCATATGCATCTAGATAGCTGAAAATTCATGAGAAGAACTATATGACTCATGATCTTGAGTTCGGAGCTGTGGTTTTCGCGCTTAAAATCTGGAGACACTACCTCTATGGAACGAAGTGTGTGGTTTTTGCAGACCACAAAAGTCTCCAGCATATTCTTAATCAGAAAGAGCTGAACATGAGGCAACGACGTTGGGTCGAACTCTTAAGCGATTACGATTGCGAGATTCGCTACCATCCTGGTAAGGCGAATGTCGTAGCTGATGCGCTTAGTCGAAAAGAGCGAGTCAAGCTTCATTCTGTTCAAACGCTATCTAATCTTCAGACTCGTGTTCTTTAAGCTCAGCAATTTTGTGTTCCACAAAATTTTATAGGTGAGGAATTGCCACATCAGCTTGAGCTTAAGCTCGAAGCGAAGGACGATGGTTTGCTCTATTTCATGGATCGTTTGTGGATTCCGAAACAAGACAATCTTCGCACCTTGGTAATGGATGTTGGACCGTTCTTTGATCCGAAAAGTCAGTCAGAGTAGCTCATCCTCACATATAAAGGCGGAATCAGAATATGCAAGGTTACAACAGCTTGTCCTATTAATTTCCTTTGCTTTTATTGCTTTTCTACTGAAATTTTGACAGAGTTTCGCTCCAGCATACAAACATGCGTCTATGGACCGCTCGGATGACCACTCCTATATATAGACATCCTGGTTCGCTTATATGACAGGCCATATAAGCGGACATGTTACAACTTGACACAAAAGCGAGCTGAAATATAACCCTATGAGCGGACCACTGTGTTCAATGACAAATAAGCGAACTTAACTCTATTTTACATAATATTTACAGTTTGACCCCCTGTTGACCAATCTTAACTTCAGACTTTTTGTAGACGCAGTCAACAGACATTCCGTGCATCAACAGACTACCCCTTGGATGTTGACGTAGTCTTTATCAGTCTTTAGATCCATAGTCTTCAGTCTAGGTCTTTTCTCCAACTCTGTCTATTCTCACAAGCATTCTTCACAGGTTTCAGGATTAACACCTGGCTCTTTCTTCAACTTCCCAATAGCTGTTGATCCAGACTCCCCCTTTCACAGACTCCCCCTCTCAGTATGCTGAGATCTTGAGATATCTGGCTCAAACTTTGACAATTTGCCTCCGTTGGAAATAATGAAGTCTCCAAACCTGTTACTCAACCAATAACATTAAAATTCATCTTTTTCAACCAATAAAAACAAACTTAATCAGCTCTAGCAATCCACTCAAGTATTCAAGTTCAATTTAATGACCTTGATTACTCGATTAATCTACCAAGTTCAATTTAATGACCCTGGTTGAACTTTTGACGAATTCAACTGATTTAGTAAAATCATTTTTAACTTTTTCTGAAAATAACAAGTATCAAATTAATGAACTTGTTTGTGACTTTGAAAACAATCAAACTTCCAACAATGTAAGCTCTCCTCATTCTTCAGCTCAGAATCTCCTGCATCTGCTTCATCTTTCTAGAAACCGACAATCAACTTTCCACTCTGGTTTGTCTAAAATAAAGCAGAAACAAAATCTTTTTGGATTTTAAAATGATCTAAACTAAGAAATGAAATAACAGAAAACCTAAATTGTGGAAAGTAAACTATTTACAAGTTTATTTTTGGTGAGCGTGTCAGGGAATCATATCAGCTTTTCAGACAGATTACAAGTACCGTTAAGCTACATTACATACTCAGACTTAAACAATTCACCTCGATTGTCGATATGCTGATCCATCTTAAATTTTCACACAAACTTCAATCTATTCAGGATACCGTTCAAGTGTTTTAAGAACTTAGATCAATTCATGTGTCCCACCTCTTGAATATACTCCCGTATCCAGAATCCCAATATTCAGTCTTACAGGCAAGAATACTACAATGATGTCTGTACATAAATTAGGGGTTAAATGCGAAAACTGAAGGATCTCAGGTCAGAACTTCCGTTCAGCAGAGAGATATCAGCTTCGACTTAGCAGTGTGTCCCCTTTAGAGGATCTTTTCAGCTACAACAGATGATTATCAATTTTATTGTCTAATCAGCCGAGGGCTTTATGCTATATTTCAAGCATTTTGGATAAAGTATTAGCCAAGGACTAGGTCAGAACTACCGTTCAGCAGAAGTCCCGGAATAATACCCCAGACATCATAGAGTATAAACACCTAGTATATCAGAATACGAGACCTTTCAAACGAGATTTCGGGGGTTACCTATATATCCAAGTAGTGTTCCCCACGAATTTCACAAGTTTGAAATTTTAGGTTTATATCCCGAATAAATCTACTAAATGTGCGAAAACCTATCGACACATCGTTAGTGAGACTGTTTAACTCATTTTGTCTTTCCAAATCTTTAGCATACTGTAATTGTCTAGCTGATGTACTATCATTTTCCCTATATACACAAGCTCTTTTTCAATTTTATCATGTTTTTGTATTTTTGCATTTTTACTGTTTTTGTATTTTTCTGAAAATAAACTATGTACAACTATCTATCTCCCCCTAAATACCAAAACACGTAAAAAACCGACAAACCATCGCAGATTGTTTCTCATCTTCATCCGCAACAGTACTCTCATCAATGCTCACAATCCCATCCGACACCGAAAGCAATTTCATACCATTAAGTTTTAACAAATATTGAAACCGATTTTTATCAAAAGCTTTGGTATGCAAATCAGCTTTTTGTTCGTCAGTGTGGATTTTCTCAATTCGTATCAACTTTTTCTCGAAGCAATCGCGAATAAAGTGATGACGAATCTCGATATGTTTAGTTTTAGCGTGATGTACTGGATTTTTAGTTATATTAATTGCGGCCTCATTATCAACAAACAGAGGTGTGTTAAGAAACTGCAAACCGTAGTCGCGCATCTGTTGCTGTATCCACAGGATCTGAGAGCAGCAACTGCTAGCAGAAACATACTCCGCTTCACATGTAGATAGCGCCACAGATGTTTGTTTCTTACACTGCCAGGTAACCAATTTCGGACCAAAGAACTAGCATCCTGCAGTTGTTGATTTCGCGTTGACTTTGCAGCATCCGAAATCTGAATCGGAATACCCTTCGAGCGTAAAATCGCCTCTTCTAGGATACCATAACCCCAATGACGGAGTACCTTTCAGGTAACGTAATATCCTCTTGACAATAATCATGTGCGATGCTCTCGGGTTAGACTGAAATCTTGCTGCGAGGCACGTTGGGTACATGATGTCAGGACGTGAAGCAGTCAGATACATCAAAGAACCTATCATGGAACGGTAAAACGTTTCATCAGCCCTGTCTCCGGTGAGATCTGGGTGAATCTCATGATTAGTCGCAAGTGGGGTAGCAGCTGGAGTAGAACTTGACATTCCAAATTTCTCTAGAATATCATGCACGTACTTCATTTGATGAATGAAAATTCCCTCAGGAAGTTGTTCAACTTGTAAACCCAGAAAGAATTTCATCTCCCCCATTGATGACATTTCGAATTTCTGCTTCATCACCTGTTCGAAATCTTTGCATAATTTCTCATTTGTTGACCCAAAAATTATATCGTCCACATAAATTTGTACTATCAAAAGATGACCATCAACGACTTTAGTGAAGAGAGTGGCATCCACTTTTCCACGTATAAACTGGTTAGTGAGTAGGTGTTGAGACAAAGTCTCGTACCAGGCTCTCGGCTCCTGATGTAAACCATACAACGCTTTGTCCAGCAAATAAACTTTGTTCTTGTGGATTGGGTCAGTAAAGCCCGGTGGCTGACCAACATAAACCTCCTCTTTGACCTTCCCATAAAGAAACGTTGATTTAACATCTAACTGATATACTTTGAAATTCTTCCAAGACGCAAATGCTAGGAAAATTCTGATAGCCTCTAGTCGTGTGACAGGAGCATAGACTTCGGTAAAATCAATTCCCTCCTGTTGACTAAAGCCCTGAACAACAAGTCGAGCTTTGTTCCTTACAACCACTCCTCTATCGTCCCTCTTACATTTGAAAACCCATTTTGTATTGATTTTCCTTTGACCATCCGGCAAATCAACTAACTTCCACACCCCCAACTTTTCAAACTGACTTAATTCTTCTTGCATCGCTATGACCCAAGAGTCTTCAGTAAGCGCCTCTTTGTAAGTTCTCGGTTCGACCTGCGAGATAAAACAACTTAATGAAAATTCAGTTTGTAAAGGTGCTACTGTAGAATAAAAACATGTTAAGCCCTGGTCAATTTGACGTCTCGTGCGAACGCCCGTTTGCAATTCTCCTATGATCAACTCCTCTGGATGATAAGAAAGAGTTTGCGGCATCACTTCGCTTGGAACTTCTACATTTCCCTCCAGATTAGTAACATTCTGCTCTGCATCTTGTTCACCAACTTGGTTTGTTTGACTTGACAATTGGATCTGCTCCCCCTCAAGGTCTGAATCACCATGGTCAAAAACTGGCATATTTTCAGCTTCTTGATCATCATTCACCTCCGACTGATTACCAGGAGCAACTTCATCATCATTTTCACCAGCATTACTAGGACCTGCTTCATCGCCATTTGAAGTTTCCCGAGGTCTTCTAGAATACTCTGCTGGAAACCTAAGCTGCGACTCATACTCTCGCAAAATATCCAGCTCATCAAAGAAATCTTCTTCTTCCTCTGATTCTTCTCTCATGTCAAACGAATCCCAAAGTTTGTCATAATGATAACGCCATGAATCACCAGGATTCTGTGGCGGCATGGTGTAACCTTGACATTCAACATTTGCTGCCTCAATAATCTGCTTGTCGCTTGGAATGAAAACACGTCGCAAAGGACTTGAATAACCCACAAAGATTCCCTCAACGCTCTTCGGACCAAACTTTCCTTTAGGCTCTATCACCGTACAGGGTGACCCAAACGGTTCTAGATACTTCAAATTCGGCTTGCGTTTATTGAGTTGCTCAAAACACGTCTTGTTGAACTTCTTTACAGTAAGAACCCTGTTGAGAGTATAGCATGCAGCAGAAACAGCTTCAGCCCAGAAATTAATTGGTAACTTAGAATCTGCAAGCATTGTTCTGGCTGTCTCGATTAGCGTCCGGTTTTTGCGTTCTGCAACTCCATTCTGCTGCGGAGTGTACGGAGCACTAAGCTCATGCAGTATACCTCGTTCGTCACAAAATTCTTCCATCTTACTGTTTTTGAACTCAGTACCATTATCACTACGAATTCTAAGATCGGCCTTTGGTACAGATTCTCAATTCTTTTAAACAACGCCATCAAACTATCAAAAGTCTCATCTTTTGATTTCAAAAACATTACCCAAGAAAATCTGGAATAATCATCAGTCACGACCAAACAGTAGGAATCTCCTGTTATACTCTTGACATTCACTGGACCGAACAAATCCATGTGAAGTCTTTCCAAAGGTCTTGAAACTGAATTGACTTGCTTCGTAGGGTGTGACTTTTTCTTCTGTTTGCCTTTAACACAACTTATGCACTCCCCTTCCAGATGAAAACCTTTAATATTCACTCCAGTGACCAAGTCGTTATGCACTAAGTGATTCATTTTCCTTAGGTGAATATGCCCCATCTTTCAGTGCCATAACCTTGATTCTTTTTCCGTTGCTCTAGACACAAAACAATGAGCCTGACCCGTGGTTGTAGTAGCAACGCTCATGTCCAACACGTACAGATCATTGACTCTTGGTGCCCTCATGATGATCCACTCTTCAGGTATCACAAATCCCGGTTTCAAGATCAAACATTCTTTGTCGGTGAAATGAGTAGTATACATCCTGTCACAGATCTGGGAGATACTCAGCAGGTTGTTCTCCAGCTCAGCGATGTATTTAACTCTCTCAAACGTTATAATGCCATTTGACAATGTTCCTTCACCTATGATCCTTCCTCCTTGATTACCCGCAAAACCCACATAACCACCGTTAATGTTATTCACATCATACAGCAATGCGGTCTTCCCTGTCATATGCCTTGACGCTCCACTATCCATTATCCACCTAGATACAAGTTTTGGAAGATCCTGCACATAACAAATCGTCATTTAAACAACTTCAAGAAAGATGCTGATTCATGCTTCGCAATCCAGGAAGCTCCGGCATTTCAAACTGTTTAGTCAAACATTGAGTCCACCCAGGCCTCATCAGCCTTAGGTGCAACCTTAACTCTCGCAATTTGAATTTTGAAATTTTCAGCGTTGAGAGGCGGAAAATTTGCATCATAATCAACAATAATTGGCTCTTCAGCCTTTTTCTCTTCAGAATTTGAAACTTTCTTCTCAACTTTTGATTCAATTTTTGGTTTCCACACCTGTTGAGTTTCTGCAACCCTTTTATAAAATTTATCATTTTGAGTTACCAACTTCTTTACGGGTTCAGTTTTAGCTTTTACATTGTCGATTTTAACGTTTTTCTTTCCAACCACTTTCTTCTCAACATACATCGGTGCTTTACCCTTCACATCAACCTTCTTCTGTTGAACCTTCACAGCTTCAGTCTTAGGCTTCACATATGTACACTTTCGTGCAATATGACCAACCTGTTCACATCTAAAACAAGTACGAGTATCAGCTACCCGACTCGTGCCTTCAGACTGAGCCTGTGAAACTCTCTTCTCAAAAAATTCTTTGTTTGATTTTGAAAAAAATTCTTTTTCTTCATCAGCAAGTGAACTTGAACTGTTCACAAATTTTTGCTTCTCTACAAACCTCTTGTGTGAAACATTCTTTTTCTGAAACGGTTTACCCCCCTGATAACCACCCGACCAGTTGTTTCTGTTATTATTGTAAAAACGCGGTGGATAACCAGTTTTCTTGTTGTAAACCTTGTCTTTCTTTCGACTCAGAGTATTCACTGCTGACAACTCGACTTCAACAAGTTTGAAAACATTTGTCAATTTGTTCAAATTAACATTCTCTAATGGAAACTCAGAATCCGAAAACAACTTATCCGATCCCGACATCTTGTACATGACAAGATCAGATTCATCATGTAAGTTGTTTTTGGACTTTTTCTTCGGAATGTATTTGTCTAGAAAACACCCATCCTCCTCAGAAGTGTCACAATCCGATTTAAGCACTTTGTCTACCACACTTTTCACCACATCACTTTGGACACCCTCGTCATTGGAAGACGTGAACGTGACATCAATGTTTTAAGGAAGTTTAACATCACTTTCTTTCTCAAGTTCAACCAACCCAGATTCCTTTTTAGTGTAATTGTGCAAAATCGGCGGTGGAACTTTGTGAAACCCTACACCGGTACCATCTGAAAACACATCCTCGCCAGCTTTGTTTTTTCCTATAGGTTTAGGAACAATATGCTGCAACACAAAGCTTGCAGAGTTATAACTGTTAAGTTTCAACTGAATTCGCTCATTCTCTATTTCAGCTTCTTGAACTTTAAGTTTCAATTTAGCGATCTCATCCAGTTGTTTATTAATTGATTCTTCTTTTATTCTCACCACAGCTCGCAAGTGTTCATTTTCTTTAAACGTTTTACCATTTCGTTCATCACTTTCTTTAACTGTGGTTTTGAGTTTTTCAAATTTTTTAGAAATTTTACGGTTTTCAAGAATTAACTTTTCATTTTCAGTTTTAACCTTTTCATGATCAATTTTATCTTTTTCCATTTGAGAAGTTAACTCTTTGATCCGTTCAGTTGAAGCTCTCACAGTTTTGTCACGACCGAGTATTTGATCCTCAACACTGCTGACCTTAGCTATCAGGTTTTTAATTTTCTCATTGCTGAGGTACGTGACAGTACTACAGAAATTGCATTCTTTTGTGCAATTTTTGCAGTCAATGTTTCCATCAATCTTCTTACCTGACGCATTAGCTGACACATTTGGACTGACCTGATCCTTAGACTCAGAAACAGAATTAGGATCTACCTCAAGTGCTTTCGCAGCTAGCACTTTGTCAACCATCTTTCCCAGTTTTTCAGCTGTCAACTCCTGCGTAACATCGATCAAGCCCGTATCAATCTTTTTCACTTCATCAATCTCTTCTTTTTCTTTCTTTTCTTTCTCCTCTTTCTCTTTCTCTTTCTCTTCTTCAATCATCTTTGACGTTGGTGTTCCCCACCACTTGTGCTGCCAATATTCATCTTCTTCTTTATACTCCTTGATGATGGCCTCGATATCAAGCGTTTTGTCATCAATCGCGATGTTGCCATACTTATCAAGGTAGCACTCTCTGTCTTGATCCCATCTATTCGCTCTTTTTGCCTCTAGATATACACCAGAAAGTCTGATAATCTTGTTTACAGCAACCATCTTCCGGTATCTATACTTCTGTTCCTCTGTTCGATTATCTTTCCACGGAATAGGCTCATTCTTTGCCATGAAAGCATAACCAACAGCATCTTCTTCCGGCAAAACCTCTTTGCTCCAATCGTAACCCTCATCATCATAAATCACAACTAAAGCCCTCGATTTGTCTCTGTTCTCTTCTTGCTGCTTCAATCTGGGCGGCTCGGATTTATTCTGATGGTAGATTGCCTTTTTGTAGTAGTCGTCTCGAAACGGATTCTCTGATTCATCTGCATACGCATTTCTGCATTCCCGCTTGAAATGACCCTTCTGTTTACACTTAAAACATGTCACTTTTGACTTATCAAACCCCAGTTTTGTAGACGGACCTCCGATTGTCTTCCTCCCGGTAATTTCCATGAAACGCTGAGCACGTCGAACAGCACTTGCCATCGCCCAACGAATATCGATCAGTTCCATTTCCTCCGGGTCTATCTGATCGTAGTCTTCTTTTGTCAGATTTGTGTTCCCGATCTTTCCGGCTACCAAACCTTCATAGGACTCCAACACAGATGCCAGAAAAACCATTTGTTGCTTGGCCGACTCTTCATCAAAGTTCTGTGCGTTCTTCAGATCTATCGCGATGTTGCACGAAAACTTCGCATCAGAACGATTTGCAGAAGACGTAGATCCACTGTGATAACCACTGTGGCTTCCACTGCTTGGACTGCTTTGATTTTCTTTACTTGCTGGAGATACATTCTCAGCTGAAAATGCAGTCTTTGGAGAAGTAGCTTTCGGCATCAAGCTTTTCGGATAGTAAAGATCCAAATTTTGCTGATAGGATGAGTGATTGACTTTGTATGTTTTCTTCAATTCAAGCTCATGGCTTTCAAGTCTCTCAATCACAACATCTGGAGTCAAATTTTCAGGAGCCATAGTGTTCTTCAACATCAGTGCGTAGTATCTCCAATCCACTTCGTCTGGTAATGAATCAAACAGTTTGTCAACAAGTTCTTCATCAGAATACGTGATCTTATGTCGTGCAAGTTCCAGCTTCAGATGACCGAACCTTTCAATCATTTTACAAACCGATTCATTTTTAAGATAACTAAACATGTCAAACTCTTTTCTAAGAAGTTTCGTTTTATTTTTTACAATCTCTTTGCTACCAAGACACTTCTTTTCAAGTTTTTCCCACAAATCTTTAGCATTGGAGTAATCTATCAGCGAAATGATATCTTCTCGCACCGATTGAAACAATAATGCCACACACTTTTGCTCTGCCACAAAGGATTCAATTTCGTCAGCTGATGATAAAGTTTCTCCACTTTTGTCTCCATGAACATATCCATTTTTCAAACTCTTCCAACTTGCAAACGCGAAAGCCATCAACCAATCCTCAAATTTTCTCGACCAACGGCTATATTCCTCGATTGCCATAAGCTTCGGAGGTTTGTTGAATGTACCGAATGCACTCTCAGACTCCCAAGCTTCCTTCTTTTTCACCTTTGATTGATTCTCATTTGTATTGTTCGAAGATGTATCGTTGTTTCCTGAACTACCCGTGAATGCATACATGTCGCTGAAAGGATTCATGAAAATATCATCCATTTTAATCGTACCTGCAAAATCAACCAACACTTAGAAAAATTTTCGAGATTTTTGAAAAACAGAACCACAAAAGCGGACCAATCTGTACACGTGACAGATAAGCGAACCAGCAATGTCCGTTCGAGCGGACCAGACAAATATCAGTTCAAGCAAACCAGAAATTGTACTAAAAAGCGAACCCAACTATGTCCGTTCGAGCGGACCAGTCAATGTCAGTATGAGCGAACCAGAATTGTACGTTCGAGCGGACCAGAAAGTGTCCGTTCGAGCGAACCTGTATGTAAAAGTGTCTGAAAAAGCGAACCAAACAGGCACTTCGAGCGAACCTGATCACTAATGTACGAAAAAGCGGAACACTTTGTTCGAAAACGCGAACCACTGTTTTTAGCCGATTTTAACCATTTTTAGTCCGAATTTCACTCTAAAACTTTCTAGGGTTTGTTATTAGTGTGTTTTACACGTTATACTCAAATTTCAGACAATTTCAACCGTAGGAACCACTGAAAACCGAAAAAGTATGAGAGAAAGTGAGTAGAAAAGAGAGATTTCTGCAGATATAAGCTGTAGTAGTATGAACTCCTCGTCCTGTGCTCTGATACCACTTGTTGGACCGTTCTTTTACCTGAAAAGTCAGTCAGAGTAGCTCATCCTCACATATAAAGGCGGAATCAGAATATGCAAGGTTACAACAGCTTGTCCTATTAATTTCCTTTGCTTTTATTGCTTTTCTACTGAAATTTTGACAGAGTTTCGCTCCAGCATACAAACATGCGTCTATGGACCGCTCGGATGACCACTCCTATATATAGACATCCTGGTTCGCTTATATGACAGGCCATATAAGCGGACCTGTTACAACTTGACACAAAAGCGAGCTGAAATATAACCCTATGAGCGGACCACTATGTTCAATGACAAATAAGTGAACTTAACTCTATTTTACATAATATTTACAGTTTGACCCCCTGTTGACCAATCTTAACTTCAGACTTTTTGTAGACGCAGTCAACAGACATTCCGTGCATCAACAATGGACGAATCTCATAAATCTCGATATTCTATCCATCCCGGTGCTGATAAAATGTACAAGGATCTTCGTACTAAGTTCTGGTGGCCTGGTATGAAAAAGGATGTTGCCTTGTATGTATCAAAATGCCTGACTTGTCTCAAAGTCAAGGCTGAACATCAATGACCTTCTGGTTTGCTTGTGCAACCAGAGATACCGGTTTGGAAGTGGGAGAACATTGCGATGTATCTCATCATTAAGTTACTGCGTACGTCTAAAGGTCATGATGCTATTTGATCGATTAAAGAAATCAGCTCATTTTATTCCAATTCGCGAGGACCTATCTACTGATAAACTTGCAAAGATTTATGTTGATGAGATTGTATCACGACATGGTGTTCCTTTGGATATCATCTCTGATCGTGATGCTTGGTTTTCATCTCATTTCTAGAAGACCATGCAATCTGCTTTGGGAACCCAACTGAATCTAAGCACTGCTTATCATCCCCAAACAGATGGTCAATCTGAGCGAATGATTCAAACTTTGGAGGATATGCTTAGAGCATGCGTGATAGACTTTGGTGGTAATTGGGATTCTCATCTGCCATTGATCGAGTTCTCTTACAACAATAGCTATCATGCTAGCATTAATATGGCACCATTCGAAGCTCTCCGTGGTCGAAAATGCCGTTCACCTGTCTGTTGGAACGAGACTGGTGAAGCTCAGCTTACTGGACCTGAGCTCGTTCTGGAAACAACAGACAAAATCAAGAAAATCCGCGATAATCTTGTGACAGCTCGAAGCCGTCAAAAGAGTTATGCGGATATGCGATGCAAGCCCTTAGAATTTCAAGTCGGAGATCGTGTCCTACTCAAGGTTTCACCTTGGAAGGGAGTCGTGAGATTTTGAAAGAAATGAAAACTTGCACCTCGATATGTGGGACCATTTAAGATTGTGGAAAGGATTGGGAAGGTTGCCTATCGACTAGAGCTACCTCCAGAGCTTGGAAATATTCACCCGACTTTTCACGTGTCTAACTTGCGAAAGTGTTTAGCTGACGCTGATCTTCACATTCCTCTCGACGAGATCCTAATCGATGAAACGATGCACTTTGTCAAGAAAACCTGTGGAGATAGTGGACCGTACTTTCAAACAGTTGAAGAACAAACGGATTAAATTGGTCAAGTTCGTTGGGAGTCCAAACGTGGCCCAGAGTTTACTTGGGAACGTGAGGACCAAATGAAGGCAAAATATCTGCATTTGTTTTCACAAGCTTCCTCTAGTTAAAATTTCGGGACGAAATTTCCTGAAGTAGGGGAGACTGTGACAACTGTGTTCTGTAATCGATGTTCAATGTAAAACAATGTTGGTTATTAATAAAACAATGTGCTTTGGTGTTATTATATGTGTTTTTGTGTTATTATGTGTGTAAATGTGTTTGGTGATTTCTCAATTTAATTCGATTCCGATTTCAAGCTCTAAATCGCTTTTTGGAAGGTTATACGCGCACCAATGCGTAAATATAACCAGTTTAATGCAACAAACACTCCGGAATAGTGAAATAGGCTTAACATACTGTTGGTGCACTGATGTCTGTTAACTTCGTCTTTATTGAGTCTTGTATTGTAGTAGATAGATCAGGGCACGGAAATCGAGAAAACAATGTAAAGGATAATTCCGCTTGAAAGGTGCTTGAAGTCAATTCAAACGGAATTAGATGTTCAAGCGAGATTAACTAATTCCGCACGGAATTAGGTAATTCTGTTTGGAAAGTAATTCCGGTTGAACAGGTTTCAAGCGGAATTAACCTCCTATAAATACCTGATCAAGCCGTGTCATTTGGAACAAAATTACAGTGTGTGTTTCAGAGCCGAGGTGCTGTCCATTTGTCATTTGAATCTGTAAAAGCTCAGAATCAGTTAATAAGAAGATAATTAGAGGAAAACAAGCTGTGTTACGTCAATTTCATTGATTCCGCCCTTGATTTTGATGTTGAACTATTCATATTGACTCGTTAGGGTCACACGACGATCCAACAAGTGGTATCAGAGCTCAGGACGAGGAGTTCATACCAATTCAGCTTGATTTCATCGGATTCTCTCACTTCTACTCATTCTTTTCTGATTTGAACAAGTTTAAACGGACAAAATGGCCTGATTTTCATATATAATAAGCGAAACATAGTGTTAACTAATCCTTGAAAGAATTGGACTAAAATTCGATCTAAATTGGATAGAATTGCTAATTCCGCTTGAAAATCTGTTCGAAAATGCTGATGTCATCATAATTCCGTTTGAACTGGATCACAAATTCCGCACGGAATTAGCTACATCGTCTTAATTTCGCTTGAAAAGTGTTATTGATTTCACACGGAATCAAATTCCGTTTGAAGAGTTAAAACGAAATTACTAATTCCGTTTCAGTTGGAATAATTTCGTTTGAAACTAATCTAATTCCGCACGGAATTAGATATCTTTTGGTAATATCGTTTGAAATCAGTAATCCCGTTTGAGTGGGTAATTCCGTTTGAGCTATTCCGCTTGAACTAATTTCGTTTGAAAGTGTTATTTTCAAAATTTCAAAAGTTTTTCTAAGTGTTTGTTGATTGTTTCAGGTATTTGAAAGATGGACGAGTTTATGAATCCTTTCAGTGACATGTTTGCTTTCGCGGGAAACACCGGAGATGATACTTCAAATAATACAAATGAAAACACTTCGAGTGCGAAGAAAACTTTATCCGATGCTTTAAGTGTGGAGAGTGCATATGGTACATATAACAAACCTCCAAAGTTGATGGCGATTGAAGAGTACAATAGGTGGGCCAAAATATTTGAAGAGTGGTTGAAAGCGTTTGCATATCCAAGCTGGAAAAGTTTAAAGAATGGATTCAATAATGGAGGACAAGATGGTGAAAATCTGACACAAACTGAAGATATTGAAAATTTTGTTGCTGAACAAAAGTGCATTGCATTGCTTCATCTGTCTGTCAGAGACGACATAATATCTTTGATTGAGTATACAAATGCTACAGATCTTTGGGAAAAATTAAGAGTGAAATGTGTGGGTAGTGCTGAGATAGTTAAAAACAAAAAGAAACTGTTAAGAAAAGAGTTTGATTTATTTGGTTGTTTAAAAAATGAATCTGTTTCTAAGATGATTGAGAGATTTGGGCACTTGAAGTTGGAGCTGGCAAGACACAGGGTTGTATATTCTCAATAAGAATTAGTTGACGAATTGTTTGACTCGTTGCCGGATGAGATGGATTGGCAATACTTTGCCTTGATGTTGAAGAATACAATCAAGTCAGAGGATCTGACAGTTGATTTGTTGATTAAAAGACTAAAGAGTCATGAGCTGGAGATCAAGAAATCAAACAAAGTCAATCATTCCTCATATCAGCCGAATGTGGCGCTGTACTATCCAAAAAGTATGATTCCCAAGAATGTGTCTCCGAAGACAGCTTTTTCTACTGAAAATTCTAACACATCAAGTAAAGAGAGTTCAAGCAGTGGTTTTCATAGTGGTTCTTCATCAACTTCAAGCCAATCATCATCAAAGAATTTGTTTCAATGTAACATTGCTGTGGATTTAAAGAATGCTCAAAATTTCAGCGAAGAATCCGCAAAGCAGTAGATGGTGTTCTTAGCTTCTGTGCTAGAGTCATATGAGAGCCTTGTGGCAGGAAAGATTGGAAACACTAACCTCACCAAGGAGGATTATGATCAGATCGACCCTGAAAAGATGGAGTTGATCGACATCAGGTGGTGTATGGCTAGTGCAGTCCGACGAGCACAACGGTTCATGGAGATTACTGGTAGGCATTCAATCGGAGGGCTGTCCACAAAACTTGGCTTTGACAAATCAAAAGTCACGTGCTTCAGGTGTAAACAAAAAGGACATTTCAAAAGAGAATGTCGTAACGCACCAGCTGATGATACTGCAAATCCATTTCGTGAAGATTACTACAAAAGAGCGATTTATCATCTGAACAAATCAGAACCGCCCAGAATGAAGCAGCTTGAAGATACCCCCAAAGAAAAATCCAGAGCTCTTGCTGTTATTCATGACGACGAAGGTTTTGACTGGAGAGAATTGCTACCAGAAGAGGGTGTGGTAGGATATGCGTTTGTGGCAAAGGTTGTTCCTTTTAAAGACAACAGAACAGAAAAAGAGAAGTTTGTCAACAGAAATATGAAAGCTCAAAGCAGGATGATCAGAATGTCTTCTACATTCAATGAAGCTAAAAAGGCTAAGAGATGGGATGCTGATAGAGAATGTTATCTTGATCCCATAGGAAACATTGCTGTTGATCCAAAGTCCATTAGTCTTGATACTATGATTCAACAAATTGCTGATGAAGAAGAAGGTTGGCAAAGATTATGGTGGGGAGGAGGAGAAACTGATGAGAAAGAAAAAGAGAAACAAAAAGAGCAGCAGCCAAAGAAGATTGATGATGGGATTATTGATACATCACAAGAATTCACCGCTGAAAACTTGAAGAAGATGGCTGATAAAGTTCTTGCTGCAAAAGAACTAGAGGTAATTTCTGGTTCTGGAACTGAGTCCAAAAACAAGGTCAGTTCAAATGATACACATGAGTCAGGTAAGAAAGTTAAATCTGAGAACGACTGCAAAAATTGCATGAAAGAGTGCAAAGTTTGTAGTACAATTACTTACCTCAGTGGTAAGAAAGTTGAAGAACTGACTAGTAGAGTCAGAAGTGTTGATGATCGGATCTTAAACCGTGATAAATTGTTGAAAGCTTCAAACGACAGATTAAAGGAATTAACTGAGCAAATTGAAAATGATAAAAACAACACAGAAAGAATTAGGAAAGAAAACGAAAAGTTGATTCTTGAAAATCGTCAAATTTCAGAAAAGTTTGAGAAGCTAAAACGAAGGGTTAAAGATTCTGATGAAAGAAATGGTAAGACAACCAAAGAGAATCTTCAACTGTCGGGAGTTCTTAGAGTAAAATAGGAGTTAATCAATCAGCAACTGGATGAAATTGCTAAGTTGAAGCTTCAGTTTCAAGAAGCTAAAATTGAAAATGAACGCATCAAGTTGAAACTGAGCAGTTACAACTCCGCAAGCTTTGTTCTCCAACATATCGTTCCCAAACCAATTGGAAAGAACAAAGCAGGCGAAGATGTATACTCTGATGGAACAGGGGTGGGTTATCATCAAGTTCCACCACCAGTTCTAAACAATTATTCCAAGAAACAATTAGGTTTGATTAATGATGAAGATGTTAATGAAGTGAAACTTCCGGACACGATTGATGTCACATTCACTTCATCTTCCAATGAAGATAGTGTCCAATCTGAAGTTGTGAAAAGTGTGGTTGAAAAAGTTTTAAAGTCTGAAAGTGACACTATTGAGGAAGATGAATGTTTCCTGGACAAATACATTCTGAAACCAAAATCCAAAAACAACTTAAATGAAGAACCTACTCTTGTCATGTACAAGATGTCGGGATCGGATAAGTTGTATTCGGATTCTGATTTTCCTCTGGAGAATGTGAATGTTGCTAAATTGACAAATGTGTTCAAATTGGTTGAAATTGATCGGTCTGAAGTAAAAGGTTTAAATCAGACAAAGAGGCAAATGAATTTTGAAAAAGATAAATCTTACTATAAAAAACCTGTTGTTCCACCGTGTTTTTATAACAACAATCAAAACAAATGGTCGGGTGGATATCAGAGTGGTAAGAAATATCAGAAAAAGAATGTTCAAAACAGAAGGTTTGCTGAGAAAAAGGTGTTTGTGAAAAGTTCAAGTTCGAGTTCACTTTCTGATGAAGAATCTAAAATTTTTTCAAAATCAAACAAAGAGTTCTTTGAGAAGAAGGCCTCACAGCCTCAGTCTGAAGGCACAAGTCGGGCAGCTGACACCCGAACATGCTTCAAGTGTAATCAAGTTGGACATATTGCACGAAAGTGTACCAACTTGAAGCCTAAGATTGAAGTTGTTGAGATTTAGAAAAGGAAAGTTGATGTGAAAGGAAAAGCTCCATTGGTTGTTGAGAAAAAGGTTTTGAAAAATGATAACACAAAAGTCAAAACTGAACCTGTTAAAAATGTGGTAACCAAAAATGACAAGTTTTACAAACGGGTTGCGTAATCTCAACAAACATGGAAGCCAAAAGTTGTTGAAAAGAAAACAAGTTCTTCAAAACCAAAGGTTTCAGAGTCAGAGAAACAATTATCTTCTACTACACTGGTAAAGATGAATGTTCCTTTGGATTATTATGAGAAACTTGAAGAAAAAATGCTAAAGTCTGAAAAGAAGAATGTTCAAAAGAAAGATCAATCATCTGGTCAACCTCAAAAAGATGAATTTTTCTTATACAAAGAGGTTGAGGTTGGATCTAAAGAGAGCTTAAAAATGAATGACAAAAACTTTCTGCCGTTATACACTGCAACAACTCACATTAATGTCAAGTAACTTGAGTTCAAAGAGGCTTGGGTGGCATCAAAATCTAACTAAGCTTTTGTGAATTGTGAAGGAGCTTCCAAGATCCGTTTCACGACGGATTATGGATAGTGGAGCTTCTCGGCACATGACAGGGAAGAAGACCCTGTTGTATGATGTTAGAGGATTTAATGGAGGTTATGTAGGTTTTGCAGGAAATCAAGGAGGTAGGATAATTGGAGAAGGAACGTTATCCAATGGCATTGTCACGTTTGAAAGAGTCAACTACATTGCTGAGCTTGAGAATAGTCTACTGAGCATTTCCCAGATATGTGATAGGATGTATACAACGCACTTCACAGACAACGAGTGTTTGATCTTGAAACCAGGATTTGTTGTTCCCGAAGAATGGGTTATCATGAGAGCACCCAGAGTCAATGATCTGTACGTGTTGAACATGAGTGTTGCTACTACAACCACGGTTCAGGCTCATTGTTTCATGTCAAGAGCAACGGAAAAAGAATCGAAGTTATGCCACCGAAAGATGGGTCATATTCACCTACATAAAATGAATCACCTGGTGCACAATGACTTGGTTACTGGTGTTCATTTGAAAAGTTTCCATCTGGAAGGGGAGTGCATTAGCTGCGTCAAAGGAAAGCAATAGAAGAAATCACACTCTCAAATGAAAGTCAATTCAGTCTCAAGACCTTTAGAGAGACTTCATATGGATCTTTTTGGTCTAGTGAACGTCAAAAGTATAACTGGTGATCTCTATTGTCTTGTAGTAACTGATGATTATTCCAGATTTTCGTGGGTATCATTTCTGAAGACGAAAGATGAGATGTTTGAAAGCTTGATGGCGTTGTTCAGAAAGATTGAAAACTTGTACCAAACTCGAATCAGAAGAATCAGAAGCGACAATGGTACTGAGTTTAAGAATAGCAAGATGGAAGAGTATTGTGATGAGAGAGGTATATTGCAAGAATTTAATGCTCCTTACACTCCACAGCAAAATGGAGTAGCAAAACGAAAGAACAGGGCGCTAATCGAAATGGCCAGGACGATGCTTGCTTACTCAAAGCTAGCAGTAAATTTTTGGGCAGAAGCAGTTTCAGCCGCTTGCTATACACTCAACCGGGTTCTCACTGTCAAGAAATTCAACAAGACATGTTTCGAGTTGATCAACAACCACAAGCCGAACCTAAAGTATTTAGAACCGTTTGGGTCTCCCTGTATTGTTCTAGAGCCTTTTGGAAAATTTGGTCCAAAGAGCATCGAAGGGATTTTTGTGGGTTACTCAAGTCCACTAAGACGTGTCTTTGTTCCAAGCTTAAAGCGGATCATCGAAGCATCGAATGTTGAGTGTCAAGGTTACACAATGCCACCACAGAATCCAGGAGACTCATGGAGATTTAATTACGATACTTTATGGGATTCGTTTGACATGGAAGAAGAAACAGAGGAAGAAACAGAGTTCTTTGATGAGTTGGATATTCTGAGAGAGTATGAGTCATCAGGAGAAAGGTTTCCAGCTGAGTATTCTAGAAGTCGACGGCAAACTTCAAATGATGATGAAGCCGGTCCAAGTAATGCTGGTGAACATGATGATATTCACAAATCTTCAGAACAAGAACATGCTCCTGATAATCAGACGACAGTCAATGAGAATTTAGAATCTGATAACATGCCAGTATTTGATCGTGGTGATTCAGATTCTGAGGGGGAGCAGATCCAGATTTCAAGTCAAACAAATCCAGTCAGTGAACAAGATGTAAACCAGAATATCACTAATTTGGAATGCGAGGTAGATGTTCCAGGCGAGGCGATGCCAAGAACTCTTTCATACCATCCAGAGGAGTTGATTATTGGAGAATTGCAATCAGGCGTCCGCACAAGATGACAAATTGACCAAGGCCTTACTTGTTTTTATTCTACAATAGCACCTTTACAAACTGAGTTTTCACTAAGTTGTTTTATTTCGCAGATCGAACCTCGAACTTACAAAGAGGCGCTAACTGAAGATTCTTGGGCCAATGCTATGCAAGAAGAGTTGAGTCAGTTTGAGAAGTTAGGAGTGTGGAAATTGGTAGATTTGCTTGATGGTCATAGGAAAATTAACACAAAATGGGTGTTTAAATGCAAGAGAGATGATCGAGGGGTTATTATTCGAATCAAACTAGACTCGTAGTCCAGGGCTTTAGTCAGCAGGAGGGTATAGATTTCACTGAAGTATATGCTCCTGTGGCTCGACTAGAAGCAATTAGAATCTTTCTGGCATTTGCATCGTGGAAAAATTTCAAAGTATATCAGTTAGATGTTAAATCGGCGTTTCTCTACGGGAAGGTTAAAGAGGAGGTATATGTCGGACAGCCAACGGGCTTCACCGACCCAATCCACAAAGACAAGGTCTACTTACTGGATAAAGCGCTGTATGGTTTACACCAGGCCCCGAGAGCTTGGTACGAGACATTGTCTCAACACCTACTAGCCAACAGCTTCATCCGTGGAAAAGTGGATGCCACTCTCTTCACCAAAGAGGTCGACGGACATCTTCTGATAGTTCAGATATACGTGGACGACATCATATTTGGGTCAACGAATGAAAGTTTGTGCAAAGATTTTGAAAAAGTTATGAAGCAAAAGTTTGAAATGTCATCGATGGGAGAAATGAAATTCTTCTTGGGACTTCAAGTTGATCAACTACCTGAGGGAATTTTCATACACCAGACGAAGTATGTTCATGATATCTTAGAGAAATTTGGGATGTCAGGATCTACTCCAGCTTCAACCCCTTTAGCGACGAACCATGGGATAAACCCAGATCTCACTGGAGAGAGGGTAGATGAAACGATGTATCGTTCCATGATCGGATCGTTGATGTACTTAGCTGCTTCAAGACCCGATATCATGTATCCAACGTGCCTCGCAGCACGGTTTCAGTCAAGCCCCAGAGCTTCGCATATGGTGATTGTGAAACGGATATTACGCTACATGAAAGGAACTCCATCATTGGGGTTGTGGTATCCAAGAGAAGGCGACTTTACGCTCGAAGGGTATTCTGATTCTGACTACGGAAGCTGCAAAGTTAACGCAAAATCAACAACAGCGGGTTGCCAGTTCTTTAGACCACGTTTGGTCACCTGGCAATGTAAGAAGCAAACCTCTGTGGCTTTATCCACATGTGAAGCTGAATATGTATCTGCTAGCAGTTGCTGCTCTCAGATCTTGTGGATCCAGCAACAGATGCGCGACTACGGTTTGCAATTTCTTAACACCCCTATCTTTGTTGATAATGAGGCCGTGATAAATATTACGAAAAATCATGTTCATCACGCTAAAACGAAACACATCGAAATTCGTCATCACTTCATCCGAGATTGCTTCGAGAAGAAGTTGATACGAATTGAGAAAATCCACACTGACAATCAAAAAGCTGATTTACATACCAAAGCATTTGATAAAAATCGGTTTAAATATCTTTTAAAACTAAATGGTATGATGCTTTTATCGGTGTCGGATGGGATTATTGGCGTTGATGAGGATAACATTGTAGATGATGATGTTGAGAAACAATCTGCAATGGTTTGTCGATTTTTTACTTGTTTTGGTATTTAGGGGGAGTATTATATTTTCAGAAAATACAAAAACAGTAAAAATTTCAAAAATCCAAAAACAGGAGAAAATTTTAAAATCCAAAAACAATAGAAAACTGAAAAAGAGCTTGTGTAAAAAGGGAAAATGATAGTACATTGGCTTGACAGTTGCAGTGCGCTAAAGAAATGTAAAGTTTTTAAAGTTTTCAAACATTCTCGCCGATGATGTGTCGATAGGTTTTTATACATTCAGTAAATCTTGTTTTGGATATAAACCTAAAACTCAAACTTGCTTATTTTGTTGGGAACAAATCTTGGATATATAGGTAACCCCTGAAATCTTGTTTGAAAGGTCCCTTTTTCTGAGATACTAGGTCTTTATACTCAGTGATATCTGGGATATTATCCCGGGACTTCTGATTTTGCGGAAGCAATGGCCTAGTCCCTGTATAATACTTTGCGCTTGCTTGAAATATAGCATCACCCTCAGCATAAAAACGATGAAACATTGCAAAATGCTAATCATGTGCTGTTGAAGAAAAGATTCTCTAAAGGGAACACACCAAAAGACGAGCCGTCATCTCTTTGCTGAACGGAAGTTCTGACCTGAGCTCTCACGGTTTCGCATTTAACCATTTAACATATATCATCTAGGTATACTCACCTGTAAGACTGAATATTGGGATCTGGATACGGGAGTATATTCAAGAGGTGGGACACACATATAAGTTTAGGTGGGACACACATATAAGTTTAAGTCTTTAATTCATCTAAATCGTATCCTGAATAGATTGAAGTTTGTATGAAAATTTAAGAGGATCAGAATATCGACAATCTAAGTGAATTGTTTAAGACTTAGTATGGTATCAAGCTTAACGGTGCTAGTAACTTGTCATTAGCTGATATGATTCCCTAACACGCTCACCAAAATATATTTGTAAATAGTTTATTTTCATTGTATTTCCTTTTTGCAATTCGTTTTCTAGTTTAGAAGCTTTATTAAAAAATCCAAAAAAGATTTTTTTCATTTCTTCTTTATTTTCCGACAAACCATAGTGGGGAGTTGATCTTCAGATTCAGAAGGTTGGAGCAGATGCAGAAAGATTCTAAGCTGGATGATGAGTTGGGAGCTTAACATGTTAATTAAGAAAATGGAAAGTCAAAACAAGTTCATTAAATTGAAACTTGTAAATTTCAGGAAATTTGAAAATGTTGAACAAAAATCAGTTTATTTTTGTCACAGATCAACCAAGGTTATTAAGTTAGACTTGGTAGATAAATTGAGTAATCAGCGTCATTAACTTGGACCTGAATACTTAAGTGGATTTCTAAAACTGATGAACATTTAATAAATTTTTAAGATTGAATAGATTATAATGTTAGTTGTTTGAGAAACAGGAAACAGGAGTCAAAATCCCCATGGCAAAGAAAATGTCAAAGTTTGAACCAGAATTCAAGTCCCAGCTTATTGTGAGGGGGGGGGGGTCTGCGAAAGGGGGGTCATCAGAATTCTGGAACAACATTCAAAGGGGAGTTTGAAGATAGAAGATTGAAGGATGCTTTTCAATGTCAAAGACAATTTACGACAGAGAACGATAGATCAAGACTAAAGACTGAAGACAGGATGCTAAAGACTTCGTCAACATCCAAGGGGGAGTCTGTTGGTGCACTGATGTCTGTTAACTTCGTTTTTATTTAGTCTTGTATTGTAGTAGATAGATCAGGGCACGAAAATCGAGAAAACAATGTAAAGGATAATTCCGCTTGAAAGGTGCTTGAAGTCAATTCAAACGGAATTAGATGTTCAAGCGAGATTAACTAATTCCGCACGGAATTAGGTAATTCCGTTTGAAAAGTAATTCCGGTTGAACAGGTTTCAAGCGGAATTAACCTCCTATAAATACCTGATCAAGCTGTTTCATTTGGAACGAAATTACAGTGTGTGTTTCAGAGCCGAGGTGCTATCCATTAGTCATTTGAATCTGTAAAAGCTCAGAATCAGTTAATAAGAAGATAATTAGAGGAAAACAAGCTGTGTTACGTCAATTTCATTGATTTCGCCCTTGATTTTGATGTTGAACTCTTCATATTGACTCGTTAGGGTCAAACGACGATCCAACACATACCTTAAATAACCTCCACATAACTTAGAAACAAGTTTCGGATGGTTTGGTGTGTTGAAATCAAGTTTGTTCGATCGTAGGGATTATTTGTGTCAAACTGCGAAACTATACCGATTTGTATAGTAACGAACATTCCGGAACTTGATCATAAGTTAAACATACCCTAAATAACCTTTGCATAGCTTAGAAATAGGCTTTGAGGGGTTTGGTATGCTAAAATAAACTTTATTGATCGATAGGGACTAAAGACGTCAAAAAGTGCACAAGTTTGCACTTTCGCGCATAATTTACGTTCTGAATATATCCGGACATCCAAAAATTTATGTAAGCATTAAAATATTTTATTTTAGTATTTTGCATGATAAAATTCCATTCGTCGCTTATGGATCGTTTTTTGCGTTCGTTACGACTTCCGTCGTAATTAAGCGAATAACGCAACTGTACAACCAAACGAACTGATATTGGAGATATTTTTGAGCATGTTTCGAGTTCCCTATACTTTAACTTCATTTTAGAGCCTTAAAATGAGGTTAACGGGGCTTAAACTTGCCAAAAATGAGCCGAAATCCAAGTTCTGAAGTGCAGGGGCTATTTCTGTCATTTCTGAATAGATGGGCCACACGGTCCGCGTAAGCCAATGTTTTAGGCTACGCGGGCCGCCTAAGAGTCCCAGTTCAGCAGATTGTTTTTTTTAAACAACAGCTAGGTTTCTTTGTTTTGGAACATGGTTTTAAGCATACTATGGGCCAATTTTGATGGTATTTAAGTGCCCATGGTATCCAAATACCATGTGCCCACTTGTACGGCTTAGATCGAAGCTCAATCTTCGAGAAACGATCCTAACGGTTCTTGAATTCCTATAAATACGCACCCTCACTTCCTCCCAAAGCACACTTGATCTGATTTTGGCTCTCTAAGTTGAAGTTTATGCTTCATACCTGAGAGTAAATCGGGTCAAGAGCTTGCGGGGACCTTCTACAAGTATTCTTTCGTTCTTTTCATTCGTTTTTATCGTTAAAGTCAAACTGCGTTTGACTTTTTACTTTAACCAGTTTATGGTCAACGTGAAGTTCATTTGAACTTCAGAACGTGAGCGTAATCACGATGGTTATAGTCCTTAGTGACTATACCTACTGATTACCACGTTATCTAGGCTCAGTGACGAGTCGTAGTTTTGGCCAAAATGCGTATTCTCGCGTATTTTGTAACCAAACTACTCTTGGGTATCAAAACCGTTTGTTATGATATCAAAACTTGTTTTCTAACTTAACTAAACATGTTTTGACATGTTTAGCTCGTCACTTTTTAGATTAGTGCTTGTGTAGAGTCGTAAGTCAAGCAGACTAAACACCCGCTTAGACTTTCGAACACGACCCGTTTGGTCGATCATTAGGATCCGACCAAACATGTTTAGTGACCATAGTAGCATAGGGAATAACCTTCCGAGGTTATACCTTATGGTCACCTAGTTTAGTTAGTTGTATGATAAGTAGTTTATATGCTATAGGTAAATTACCAAAATACCCTTTTCATGTGTAATTGGTAATTAAGTATATGTAACCTAAACTTTGTCATGTAACTGATTATGTAACATATTTAAACATGTTTGGGCATATAATACTTGTCATAGGACTAGTTAGACGTCTCGAACGCGCTTTTGCGCGCACGACGCGTTAAAGTAGCGTAAGCTACCTTAATAGGTCAAGATGGGTCGAAATGTCACACCCCCAAAATCCACACGCGGAGTATCACTGCTTGGAGGCGTGACTGACCAGGATCAAGCCACCAATCATATTGAACATAATAAGTAATAAATGTAATTCAACCAAACAATATGAAAGGTGTTCAAAACAAAGCATAGTAAGTGTTTAGCGGAAGCATAATTATAAAACCCAATGTAAGTATTAAGAACGAAATAAAGTAATGTATTTAGCATGGCACACACTGCCATGTCCCACAACGACCGCGCCTCCCTGTGCAAGCTCCATGAGTACCTAACAACCTGCAAGGCATGTAGCAACGAATCAACAACAAAGTTGAGCGAGTTCACAGTGGGTTGTTTAGTTATAGCATTCGTTTTGTAAATTGTATATTCGTTTGTAACCCATGTATTGTGTTAATTAGTATCGTGGCCTCCCAGACATGTTTGCGAAGATTAGTGGGGGTTTCGCATGTATTATTAGACCACGCGTATCGACTGCTACGAAAATGTAAGAGGTGCCCTAAGTCAATGTCTATCAGCATTGACCCTTTGCCCATAGTCCATTAGTACACGCCCGTCCGACTGGCATGGTGTGTGGTTTGTTAGACCTAATAGCGCTATTAACTAATGACCCGCTCGCCATAGGCCTCGGCGATTAAGTCGATAAATGAGGGACTTAAAGTGATAGAGTTGATGGTCTTATGATCGTGTACGTAGGTTTTACGTACGTGCCCTTCAATCCGAGGACAGTAGTAAGTAGTTCAATAGTAATGATAGTTTGAGTAGTTATTCAATTCCATTCCCAACCCCTGGGAATCCCATGCCTTGGAAAGGGTGTGAACTCACCTTGGTTTGCTCGGCAGATACACAGAAAGGTTACTTGAGCAATAAGAGGTCAACCACGTCCTAACATGGTTACCATACAAGTCAGGTCTAGGTTCAAGTAATGCACATATGTTTACACATAAGCTAACAGGTTTCGAACACGTCTTGATCATGGCAAACACATAATACATGTTAACACATCAATAGCAACAGTCAAGTACCAACAGGTCCAAACTTGTGCGACTTGAAAGATGAAGCCCAATAAACAGGCGGCCCAACCCGTTGTGCGATCGGCATAGCTTGTGCGATCCACAATGGGTTGTGCGATTGAAAACTACCTCGGCCCAATAACAATTAGAAGGCCCAATCAAACATACTCGGCCCAAATAACAGCAAACGTTGGTCTTATGCGGTCCAGATGGACTTGTGCGATCCGGATAACTTGTGCGATTGGGTTTCTGGGCTTCGAGGCCCAACAGCCCAAGTGCTCGTGTGTGGCCCAAGCCTTGTGCGATCAGCACTGTCTTGTGCGATCCACAAGTTCTTGTGCGATCATGCATGTCCTGGTTGTACACTGTGCTCTATGTGAGGTACCCGTCTTGTACGACTGCACTTGTGCGTCTGGCACTTGTGCGATTGAGCTCTTGTGTGATTCAAGAGCTTGTGCGTCTGGCACTTGTGCGATTGAGCCGATTATATAGAACACCAAATCTTAGCAGTTTATATCACAATCAATCACATCTCATCCCTAAATCATCAAGTAGAATCTATTGATCATAACCTCACGTAACATACAATCGATAGATATAACACTAACCGGTTAAAGAAGAAAACATAGATTGATTCGAACACCAAAGCTTCGGTGGAGAGGGGATGTGCTGCCGTCGACTTCGAGAGGAGAGAAGGAGAGAATAGGGTTTGTGTGATTTGCAACAATGAGGAACAAAACGCTATCTTGGGTGATTGTATACGCATAAAAGGAGTGGGCCGAACCCTTACATGGGTTGCCCTTTTGGGTTTCGAGTACAATAAGTGTAAACCGAATGGGCTTGTGCGATCGGGTTGTTGTTGTGCGATCGGTTCGTGTAGTATTGACATATTTCATACGTATGTTCGTTACACAAAGTCACATAACACATAACATTCAATTAATCAACAAGTTCACATAATCACATAATCAAAGTACAATAAGAGGTTTGAAATACGAGTTGTCAACCCTTTCACATAATCACTGTTAGAACCACTAATCACCACTCAAACAACTGCCATCATAACCCTTGCTCAAAAGCAGAAGACATCTGCTGCCATCATAACCTTTTCACATAGTTGAGGTTGAACAGCAACTGCTCCTTCTTCTTCTCATACTCAGCAATTATATCGTCTTTTAATGCACATTCCTTGCATGCTTCCAAACACTTTGTGCAAGGCTTGACAACTTCAACAATCTTTTCAATTTCGATTGTCTTCACCACTTCAACCACTTTTTCTGCTTCAGTCACCTTCTCAGCTTTAACAATCTCCTCAGCAACACTTTCAACGTTCACATTCTGAACAACATCTTCAGTTTTCAATTGTTGTTGTTCTTTTGCAGCTCGTTTCTCCTTCAGTTTCTCCAATCGATCTGCAAAATAGAAATGAAAACTTTCAGGAGAAAGATGAGTTTTAGCAACATTAATGTGTTTTTCCTCCTCATCATCACTGCTGCTATCATCTGGAGGTGACTAATCAAACTGTACAGATTTTTCAGAACTAGTATCTGATACACCAGAATCTGATGGTGTTTGATCAAAAACAACTTCCTTTTCTGAACTAACATCATTTTGTACACTCTCATCTGAAATCTGTGAGCTTTCATCAACATTTTCTGAACTTTCATCAGAAACAACAGACTCTTCATTCACGCTCTTCACAGTCTCACCAATAGACTTCATCCAGGTGGCAAACATGTCTGGTTCTTTGACAATTTTAGCGATGAAAGCTTTGAACTCTCCTTTTTCATCAACGAACATATCCCAGCTGAAGCCTTCAGGTAGTCTTTCATCATCTTGATCGACTATACATGCTTTGCTTTCAGGTGATATGTAGTTGTTCCAGTTGAAATCCACCAAACATGCTCTTTTAGAATCCTCAATCTTCCTACCATGAGCCGTCTGTGATTCTTGCTGTTGACAAACCTGTTGATAAATGGCTTTCCGGTAGTAATCATCTTTTCCGAACGGATTCTGAGCACCACTAGCTTCCCTATTCTTGCACTCTCGCTTGAAATGGCCTTTCTCCCTGCATCGAAAACAAGTAACTTTAGATTTATCAAAACCTAAAGTAGATACATGAGCAAGAAAGTCATTTCTCCCAGTGATAAGTTTGAACTTTTCAGCTCGTCTGAGAACACTCCCTAGACACCATTTGATATCCATCAATTCCATCTCTTCGGCGTCTATTTGATCGTAATCCTCTTTGGTGAGCATAGGATTCCAGATCCGACCAGCAACTAGACCTTCATATGAAAGTAACACAGAACCAAGTAAAGCCATGTGGTCTTTAGCAGTTTCTTCAGAAAAACTTTGACCTTCTGGAAGATTTAGAGCGATATTGCACTGAATCACATATCCATTTCCAGTTTTCGTGCTCTGAGACTGAAAGCTTGTATTTGACTCTTTAGGATTGACACTTGGAAATGATGAGAATCCACTGCTGCTTTTGTTAGAACCCTGATCAACCTTTTTTGTTGAATCTCCAGCACTAAACGCAGTCTGGATTTTCGGACTTCTCTCAGTTTCTTGAACCGGAACACTACCTTTGTAGTACATCTTTACATCCTGTTGACCACTTGGACTGTTCATCCTCGCGATCTTTTGCTGTTCCAAATCCTGACTCTCGATCTTTTCGATAAACTGAGAAATAGTTAGCCCGTCATAAACACCCGTATTCTTCAGGATCATCAGATACGTTCCCCACTCTTTCTATGGTAACGCATCAGCAAGCTTGTCTACCCACTCTTCACGATCTTTTGTAATACTCAGCATTGACATTGATCGCACTAGGTGGCAGTATCGTTCTATCAGTTTCTTCGTATCTTCACCCGGTAAACTGCTAAACAGATCAAACTGTTTCTTGAGCAATGCCTTCTTGCTCTTTATCATGTTCTCACTACCCTCAAATTTAACTTTAAGTGCATCCCAGATTGATTTTGCAGTTTTATCGTGCTGAAGCAATATGAAGACGTCTTCTTTGATGGCTTGTTGAAGCAGACTTATCATCATCTTTTCAGCTTTGTACATAACCCGTTCTTGATCAGTAAACTCTGGTAGATTTTTGGTAACCTGCAATTCTGTTCGAGGCAGCATATATTTCTTAAGAATGCATTCCCATGACCTGAGATGATTTTCCTGAACCCAGTTCTCGAATCTGTCTTTCCACCCGTAGTATTCTTCAATACTCATCAGTTTCGGGGGCTTTTGGGTGGTTCCCGTCTCATTTTCCAAACTCATGGCTTGAACTATGGCAGCTGGACTGTGACAACTCGAATTTCCAAGATTTCCTATTTCGCATTTATTGCACGTTCTTGTATTGTTTAGATGATTGTTTGCACAATTAGTTGCTATGGAATCGTATACGTTTTGATACAATGAAGTGTATTGTGTGATTGTGCATGGTTATGTGTTAATTGTGAAAGACTTGTCAAATATGTGAACTTGGTGGTGAAACTATGAAATTGTTGTGAGATAGTGTGCTTGTGTAAAATATGATAATAAAGGGTGTAAAGAGTTATTAGTGAAACCTAAATCATACTTAACCCTAATCCCTTGTTCACTAATCATTTTCACAAAACCAAAGCACGTACTACAATCTCTAATCCCCTAGCAATCATCACCATCATCATTGGCAAAACATTCAACACTTTGATTCTACATTTCCTCTAGGATCATTCAAGGTAATTGTTTATTAATCATCGTAATACTTGTAAACCTTAATTTATTGATTGATTGTTTTCAATTCTTAATTATATGATTCATGAAAACCCTAGTTCTTCACATAATGTTCTGTGATTTTTGATTTGATTCTGAACATAATGATAATGACATTGAATAGTTGTTTAATCGATTGCCTGGTGATTAAGAATACATGATTGATTGGATAATTGGATTGATGCTAGACAGATACGATGTAATTAGGGTTTTCTTCGTCATGAAATGTGAAAAACGTAACTGCTACGATGCAAAGAACGTATGACTTTTTGATTGTCTGAGTTTTGTAACGTAATGAAGTAGCCCGACTTTTAATGTGAATGTATGTCTGAGTTTATAAAACAAACATTGTCCGAACTCTAAAACCAAAGAACATTGTCTGAGTTTTTATAACATTATGCTGGATCCGAGTTTTGATATTGTACATCATATCCGAGTTCTTTTGTAACAATAAATTGTCTGAGTTTTGCATAACTATGAAAGGGTCCGAGGTTGTAACTTACGTTTATGGTCCGACTTTTGACCCCCAAGATCTGGTCCGACCTTCATAGGGATCAAAGGTCCGAGTTTCCTAGTTTATAAGCTGGTCCGAAGTTTTAAGTGGGATGGAGGGTGTCCGAGTTTTGCTAATGGGGAAGGGAGTCCGAGTTTAGTGATGTGGTCCGAGTTTTGGCTTGTAACAAGGGGTCCGAGCTTTAAACCTCACCCCTTGGTCCGACTTTTAAACCCCCATACCCCCTAGTCCGAATTTCATGTGTGGTAGTTATGTAGTCCATGTTTTGAAACCCCCATGTGTTATCCGACTTTTAAACAGGGAAACCCCCCCCCCCACTTCTTGTCCGAGTTTTGAATACTTGTGTGATGTGATCTAGTTACGGCCATCTATGTGTTATGCGTTACGTGCTATATGATGCTTGGGTGGGGACATGCGGATGAATAGTATTGAGGAATGCCACACTTACCACATAATATTATGATGAATAATACTGTAAGGGTGTATAATGAATTATTACAATGTGATATAACTTCCATGTAACTCAAAGTGCTTAGTACATGTAATGGTTTCGATGTATGCTATGGTTAAGTGTGTTACATGATCAACTATTACTTGTCGCATGATATTATGTGGGTATATCGCATGAATGCAACTTGTGACGAAATACGTGGTTAAATGTGAATACTGAACAGTTTGGTATACGTGCGTATAGGCTTTGACTGAATTGTTTGTGCACCAATAGTTAAGCATACCGAGCAAACCACAGTGAGTTCACACCCTTACTAAGGCATGGGATTCCCAAGGGCTTGGGAATGGGATTGAAGGAATGAGATTGACCAGATTCGTACATACACTGTTACTAGACTACCATACCATCGTCCTCGGTTGTGCAGGACACATACGTAAAACCTACGTATACTTATGCTACTCACTGTCCTTAGGTTGCGAAGGACACTCACGTAAAACCTACGTGAACTCATACTCACTACTGCCTCGGTTGTGTCAGGCACTTACGTAAAACCTGCGTAAACCCCCGCGTACCCCTATCCTCGGTTGTGAAGGATACTTACGTAAAACCTACGTAAACTTGTACGTATTGCTGTTCTCGGGATATGTAGAACACTTATGGTTACGAATAGTCTAGTGGATATACGACATGGGAAGCCCCCACCTATAGAACGTACTATCGGCCCAGTAGAGCCACATGTTACTAACGAACTTACTATTACGTACTTACTTTCTGTGAACTCGCTCAACTAGTTGTTGATCCTCTGTTACATGCCTTGCAGGTCGTTAGGTACATGGAGCTTGCACAGGGAGGAGCTGGTCGTTGTGGGCTTGGATCGTGATTGTTTGTTGAACACTTTATGACATTACATACTTATTTATATTGGGTTTTACTTACACGCTTCCGCTAAACAGTGATAACTTACTTATGTTTTGGAAACACCTTTCATATGGATTTGGTTTGGTTTAATTGCTATTACTTTAACTATATACATTGTTCTATATGATTGGTGGCTTGATTTTGGTCAGTCACGCTCCCAAGCGGTGATACTCCGCACGTGGATTTTGGGGGTGTGACAGATTGGTATCAGAGCCATTGGTTATAGAGAACATGGTTTTAATATGGGAAAACGTTTTTATTAAAACCAGACTATAACCAGAACAGTGCTCTCAACGATCCACAACGACGCTTCGCTCCACGTGCAAGACTCAACATCCTAGGTAATAAGGTTTTTGTTTATTGCCTACATGCTAGAATTGCATAGAACTTTGCTCGTAGTATGCTTAGATTACATTTGCTCACTACATGTTATTGCTTGAGAACACTTGTGTGCTTACACTCTTCTGTCATCGCACTATTCGCGAACCTTTCTCACTTATGTTGCCTTTGATGTGAAGATCAATGGCCGGATGAATTAACATGACACAAGCCCAGTTGACGGCTTTCGTTAATGAACAAGTTGCTGCGGCACTTGCAGCTGCTCAAGCAGGTCAACACGCTCAGCAGCCCGTCTGCACTTTCAAGAACTTTATGGATTGTCGTCCTAGCACATTTAGTGGCACTGAAGGAGCGGTTGGACTCCTCCACTGGTTTGAAAAGCTCGAGTCTGTGTTCGAGATGTGCGAATGCCCTGAGGCTTGCAGGGTGAAATACGCCACTGGTACATTGGAAGGAATCGCGTTAACTTGGTGGAACGCGCAAGTGCAGATCTTAGGGTTGGCAGCTGCTAACGCCACCCCTTGGAATGATTTCAAGGAACTGATCAAAAGAGAATACTGCACTCGGGAAGACATTCACAAGTTGGAAGATGAGTTGTACCATCTGAAAATGACTGGGTCAGAGATCGAGGCTTATACCATGAGGTCAAACGAGTTGGCTGTGCTGTGCCCAACTATGGTGGACCCTCCAATCAAGCGCATTGAGTTGTACCTCAAGGGACTAGCGCCAGAGATACAAAGCCACGTGACATCGGCTAATCTTGATAATATCCAGGCTATTCAGCGCCTCGCTCATCGCATCACAGATCAGGCAGTGGATCAGAACAGACTGCCTAAACGTATCAGTGCTACTGCTACCGCTACTATTTCTGCTACACTTGCTACTCCCAGTGACAACAAGAGAAAATGGGATGGGGATTCTAGCAAGGGATCAGCTTCAGTTCAGTCACAGGTTCAGCAGCGAAAGACTGACAGTTATCAGAGTCCTAGTCAGCACTCCTCAGGCAGCCACAGGCAGGGTGGATATCGAGGGAACCTCCCAAAGTGTAACAACTGCAACAGACACCACAGTGGCCAGTGTAACAAGGGTCGCTGTCAAAGATGCCTCAAGATGGGTCATGAGGCCAAAGATTGTAGAAGCCCTCGGCCTGCAAATCAGAATCAGCAGCAGCCACCAGCACAGCAGAATCAGCAGCAGGGCAACAAGGGATGTTTTCATTGCGGTGCAGAAGTGCACTTCAAAAGGCACTGTCCTCAGCTAAACAGGAACCAGAACAACAACAATAACAACAACCAGGGAAATGGCAACAACAACAACAACAACAATGGTGGGAACAACAACGGCAATGAAGCAAGGGGTCGTGCATTTGTGTTGGGGCAGGGTGATGCCAGAAATGATCCCAACGTAGTTATGGGTAAGTTTCTCCTCGACGATATTTATGTTACTGTTTTGTTTGATTCGGGTGCGGATACGAGTTATATGTCTTTGAAAATGAGTAAATTGTTAAAACGTACACCAACACCCCTAAACACCAAACATGTCGTAGAACTAGCAAATGGTAAGAGTGTAGAAGCCACACATGTAGTCAAGGGTTGTAACATCGTTCTAGCGGGTCAGATCTTCTCGATTGATCTTATTCCAATAGTTCTGGGTAGTTTTGACATCGTCGTTGGTATGGATTGGTTAGCCAAGCAGCAGGCAGAGATTCTATGTAAAGAGAAGATCATTCGCATTCCTCGTTCGGGTAAGGAACCTCTCGAAGTTCAAGGCAACAAGAGTGGTGCTGTGGTTGGCATCATCTCTTTCTTGAAGGCTCAGAAATGTTTAAGAAAGGGGCATTCGGCTATTTTGGCGCTAGTTACAGATGCATCGACGCAAGAGAAAAGAATAGAGGATATTCCTGTTGTACGTGAATTTCCCCAAGTGTTTCCAGAGGATTTACCTGGCCTACCGCCTCATCGCCAGGTCGAGTTTCAAGTCGAGCTAGCTCCAGGAGCAGCACCTATAGCTCGAGCACCATATCGATTAGCTCCAACGGAATTAGAAGAACTGTCTAAGCAACTGCAAGAGCTCTTGGATAAAGGTTTCATTCGTCCAAGCTCTTCACCTTGGGGAGCTCCAGTATTATTCGTGAAAAAGAAGGATGGCACTTTCAGAATGTGTATAGACTACCGCGAACTGAACAAGGTCACAGTGAAGAATCGTTATCCTCTTCCACGCATTGACGATTTATTCGACCAGTTGCAAGGGTCGAGTTACTACTCCAAGATTGATCTAAGGTCAGGTTATCATCAGCTGAGAGTCCGGGATGAGGACGTCTCCAAGACAGCATTCAGAACTCGCTACGGTCACTACGAGTTTCTAGTCATGCCATTTGGGCTTACGAACGCGCCTGCAG
The DNA here is from genome assembly GCF_002127325.2 of Helianthus annuus. Lineage (NCBI taxonomy): Eukaryota > Viridiplantae > Streptophyta > Magnoliopsida > Asterales > Asteraceae > Helianthus > Helianthus annuus. The sequence continues at coordinate 102,874,243 of NC_035444.2, read as the reverse complement.
TTTTCATGGATCTAATGAACAGGGTGTGCAAACCCTATCTTGACAAGTTCGTCATTGTCTTCATCGACGACATTCTGATCTACTCCAAGAGTCAGGAGGAACACGAGCAGCACTTACGTCTTATCTTGGAACTTCTTCGAAAGGAACAATTGTACGCCAAGTTTTCTAAATGCGACTTCTGGCTTCGTGAAGTCCACTTCTTAGGCCATGTGGTGAACAGGGATGGGATTCATGTCGATCCATCCAAGGTAGATTCGATCAGGAACTGGCCTGCACCGCGTACACCGACGGAAATACGCCAATTCTTGGGTTTGGCGGGGTACTACAGACGATTCATCAAAGACTTCTCAAAGATCGCACAGCCGCTTACAATGTTGACACAGAAAGGTGTCACCTACCGTTGGGGAAATTCCCAGGAAACCGCTTTTCAGTACGTAAAGGATAGGCTTTGCAGCGCACCTATTCTCTCATTGCTAGAGGGCACGGATGATTTTGTGGTCTATTGTGACGCATCGATACAGGGGCTTGGTTGTGTATTGATGTAGCGGGATAAAGTTATTGCCTACGCTGCTCGTCAACTCAAGGTTCATGAACGGAACTACACGACGCACGATTTAGAGCTGGGAGCTGTTGTTTTCGCGCTCAAGATATGGCGACACTACCTGTACGGTACCAAGTGCACAATTTACACCGATCACAGGAGTCTCGAGCATATCTTCAAGCAGAAGGAATTGAACATGCGTCAACGACGATGGGTCGAGTTACTTAACGATTACGAATGCGCCATCAAGTACCATCCAGGCAAAGCCAACGTTGTGGCAGACGCTCTCAGTCAGAAAGACACTCTACCTAGGCGTGTACGAGCTTTGTAGCTCACTATTCAGTCCAGTCTTCCTGCACAGATACGAACTGCTCAGATGGAAGCATTAAAGCCCGAAAACGTCAAAGCTGAAGCCTTACGCGGCTCAAGGCAACGAATGGAACAAAAGGAAGACGGCGCCTACTATGTAACAGGACGTATTTGGGTCCCACTTTTTGGCGGTTTACGCGAGCTGGTAATGGACGAAGCTCACAAGTCCCGCTACTCGGTACATCCAGGGTCGGATAAAATGTACCACGACATCAGAACTACATACTGGTGGCCTAGCATGAAAGCCCACATCGCTACTTACGTCGGCAAGTGTTTGACATGTGCAAGGGTCAAAGTGGAGTATCAGAAACCAGCGGGCCTACTTCAGCAGCCCAAGATACCGCAATGGAAATGGGAAGAAATTTCCATGGATTTTGTTACAGGCCTACCTAGATCCCAGCGTGGGAATGATACTATCTGGGTGATCGTATATCGACTCACAAAGTCTGCTCATTTCCTGGCTATTAAGGAAACAGATAAGTTCTCTACCTTAGCAGATGTCTACTTGAAAGAAGTTGTTTCGAGGCACGGAGTGCCAACCTCTATTATTTCGGATCGGGATGCACGATTCACGTCAGAGCTATGGCAAGCGATGCACAAATCTTTCGGCTCACGGTTAGACATGAGCACAGCGTATCATCCTCAGACGGATGGGCAGTCTGAGCGAACGATCCAGACTCTTGAAGACATGCTTCGGGCATGTGTTATCGATTTCGGCAACGGCTGGGAAAAGCATCTCCCTTTGGTGGAGTTTTCGTATAATAACAGTTATCATACCAGCATACAAGCCGCTCCATTTGAGGCATTGTACGGACGTAAATGCCGGTCACCTCTCTGTTGGGGCAGAGGTGGGGGATAGTCAGATCACGGGTCCGGAGATTGTAGTGGACGCCATAGAAAAGATTGCACAAATACGACAACGCATGGCGGCAGCACGCGACCGTCAGAAAGCATACGCGGATAAGCATAGGAAACCGTTGGAATTTCAGGTCGGGGACCGGGTTTTACTAAAAGTCTCACCCTGGAAGGGTGTGGTTCGTTTTGGCAAACGGGGCAAACTAAATCCGCGGTATGTCGGACCGTTCGAGATCATTGAGAAAATAGGCAAAGTGGCCTACAAGCTAAACCTACCAGCTGAACTCGGTGCAGTTCACAATGTATTTCACGTGTCGAATCTGAAGAAGTGCCTGTCAGATGAGACCCTCATAGTTCCTTTTAAGGAACTCACTATCGACGAGCGGTTGCAGTTCGTCGAGGAGCCAGTTGAAATCACGGACCGGGATGTTAAGGTCCTCAAAAACAAGAGAATCCCTCTTGTTCGAGTTCATTGGAACTCCCGTCGTGGCCCAGAGTACACCTGGGAACGCGAAGACCAAATGAAAGAAAAGTACCCCCAGTTATTCGGAACCAATGCAACCACTACTGAGGCTGAAGCTACTACTGCGGAATTTCGGGACGAAATTCCAAATCAACGGGGGGATGATGTGACACCCCAGGAAAACCAGTAAACGATACAACTTACCTAGCTTCCTCAGTAACCGCATGCTAAATTTCGGGACGAAATTTCTTTCAAGTTGGGGATAATGTGACAACTCGAATTTCCAAGATTTCCTATTTCGCATTTATTGCACGTTCTTGTGTTGTTTAGTTGATTGTTTGCACAATTAGTTGCTATGGAATCGTATACGTTTTGATACAATGAAGTGTATTGTGTGATTGTGCATGGTTATGTGTTAATTGTGAAAGACTTGTCAAATATGTGAACTTGGTGGTGAAACTATGAAATTGTTGTGAGATGGTGTGCTTGTGTAAAATATGATAATAAAGGGTGTAAAGAGTTATTAGTGAAACCTAAATCATACTTAACCCTAATCCCTTGTTCACTAATCATTTTCACAAAACCAAAGCACGTACTACAATCTCTAATCCCCTAGCAATCATCACCATCATCATTGGCAAAACATTCAACACTTTGATTCTACATTTCCTCTAGGATCATTCAAGGTAATTGTTTATTAATCATCGTAATACTTGTAAACCTTAATTTATTGATTGATTGTTTTCAATTCTTAATTATATGATTCATGAAAACCCTAGTTCTTCACATAATGTTCTGTGATTTTTGATTTGATTCTGAACATAATGATAATGACATTGAATAGTTATTTAATCGATTGCCTGGTGATTAAGAATACATGATTGATTGGATAATTGGATTGATGCTAGACAGATACGATGTAATTAGGGTTTTCTTCGTCATGAAATGTGAAAAACGTAACTGCTACGATGCAAAGAACGTATGACTTTTTGATTGTCTGAGTTTTGTAACGTAATGAAGTAGCCCGACTTTTAATGTGAATGTATGTCTGAGTTTATAAAACAAACATTGTCCGAACTCTAAAACCAAAGAACATTGTCTGAGTTTTTATAACATTATGCTGGATCCGAGTTTTGATATTGTACATCATATCCGAGTTCTTTTGTAACAATAAATTGTCTGAGTTTTGCATAACTATGAAAGGGTCCGAGGTTGTAACTTACGTTTATGGTCCGACTTTTGACCCCCAAGATCTGGTCCGACCTTTATAGGGATCAAAGGTCCGAGTTTCCTAGTTTATAAGCTGGTCCGAAGTTTTAAGTGGGATAGAGGGTGTCCGAGTTTTGCTAATGGGGAAGGGAGTCCGAGTTTAGTGATGTGGTCCGAGTTTTGGCTTGTAACAAGGGGTCCGAGCTTTAAACCTCACCCCTTGGTCCGACTTTTAAACCCCCATACCCCCTAGTCCGAATTTCATGTGTGGTAGTTATGTAGTCCAAGTTTTGAAACCCCCATGTGTTATCCGACTTTTAAACAGGGGAAACCCCCCCCACTTCTTGTCCGAGTTTTGAATACTTGTGTGATGTGATCTAGTTACGGCCATCTATGTGTTATGCGTTACGTGCTATATGATGCTTGGGTGGGGACATGCGGATGAATAGTATTGAGGAATGCCACACTTACCACATAATATTATGATGAATAATACTGTAAGGGTGTATAATGAATTATTACAATGTGATATAACTTCCATGTAACTCAAAGTGCTTAGTACATGTAATGGTTTCGATGTATGCTATGGTTAAGTGTGTTACATGATCAACTATTACTTGTCGCATGATATTATGTGGGTATATCGCATGAATGCAACTTGTGACGAAATACGTGGTTAAATGTGAATACTGAACAGTTTGGTATACGTGCGTATAGGCTTTGACTGAATTGTTTGTGCACCAATAGTTAAGCATACCGAGCAAACCACAGTGAGTTCACACCCTTACTAAGGCATGGGATTCCCAAGGGCTTGGGAATGGGATTGAAGGAATGAGATTGACCAGATTCGTACATACACTGTTACTAGACTACCATACCATCGTCCTCGGTTGTGCAGGACACATACGTAAAACCTACGTATACTTATGCTACTCACTGTCCTTAGGTTGCGAAGGACACTCACGTAAAACCTACGTGAACTCATACTCACTACTGCCTCGGTTGTGTCAGGCACTTACGTAAAACCTGCGTAAACCCCCGCGTACCCCTATCCTCGGTTGTGAAGGATACTTACGTAAAACCTACGTAAACTTGTACGTATTACTGTTCTCGGGATATGTAGAACACTTATGGTTACGAATAGTCTAGTGGATATACGACATGGGAAGCCCCCCACCTATAGAACGTACTATCGGCCCAGTAGAGCCACATGTTACTAACGAACTTACTATTACGCACTTACTTTCTGTGAACTAGCTCAACTAGTTGTTGATCCTCTGTTACATGCCTTGCAGGTCGTTAGGTACATGGAGCTTGCACAGGGAGGAGCTGGTCGTTGTGGGCTTGGATCGTGATTGTTTGTTGAACACTTTATGACATTACATACTTATTTATATTGGGTTTTACTTATACGCTTCCGCTAAACAGTGATAACTTACTTATGTTTTGGAAACACCTTTCATATGGATTTGGTTTGGTTTAATTGCTATTACTTTAACTATATACATTGTTCTATATGATTGGTGGCTTGATCCTGGTCAGTCACGCTCCCAAGCGGTGATACTCCGCACGTGGATTTTGGGGGTGTGACATGGACCAGACGGTGTTGCAAACGCGTTATAGAACTCGGTATCTATGATGACTTATCACGTTTTTGAAAAACAGTGACTTATGAGCGAAATTAGATGTTTGTGTACTAAAAGCGAAATCACACTTGTATACTGGAGCGAAATAGCAGATTATGTGACATTGGAGCGAAATCACCAGCTTGATATTTCCCAGGAGCGAAATCAAAATGTACTAATTAGCGAAATCTGATGATGGGTAGCCTGGAGCGAAATCTCAGAGTGACTTTGGAGCGAAACCTCTAGTCAATATGTCACACGAGCGAAATCAGAAGTCATTGGAGCGAAATCCCTCACAACTTGTCTACTGGAGCGAAATCTGATGTGTACTATAAGCGAAATCACCAGGTGTCCATACAATCGAAATTAACTCGGGTCCAATTTTAGTCCATTTTTAGTCCGTTTTTAAGTGTGAAACTTTCCAGGGTTTGTTAATGTCCAATTATACACAATCTGTGAAATTTTGAGCGAATTTCAATCGGTAAATCTCTCTGAAATGATGAAAGAAGATGTAGAAGTAAGAAAACTTGATGAATTCCAGCTAATCTCTGCAGAACTCCTCCTCCTGAGCTCTGATACCACTTGTAGGATCGGTGACCTGACCCGAATGAGTCGTTCAGAGGTGTTCTACTCTGTTTCAGGTGCGGAAAACAAGAAACAAAGCTAGAAACAGCTGATTCTTCACTTTAAACTACTGATTGTATTGATTGAATGCAATTAAAAGCAGTTCTTCACACCGGCGGCACTTCGGTATGGAAATCGTACAACTATTATGTGATTTCGCCCAAGTAAACCTATATATAGGGCTCCTGATTTCGCCCCAATGACCACATGTCCACATGAGCGAAATTAGCTCATGACCTCATAAGCGAAATCACTACCTAATAACCTATGAGCGAAATCAGCATGCTAAAACACTAAGACTTCCTATTTTCTTGTAAAACGTGCCCTAATCTATACAATTCAATGTAAGACTCGATACAAGACGAAGTCGACAGATGTAGTGTACCAACACCATGAAGACCGCGGGCGCGTTTGTTAACCCGAATGGCATAACTAGAAACTCGTAGTGGCCGTAGCGAGTTCTGAATGCTATTTTGGAGACGTCCTCATCCCGGACTCTCAGTTGATGGTAGCCTGACCTCAGATCTATTTTCGAATAATAGCTCAACACTTGCAATTGGTCGAACAGGTCGTCGATGCGTGGAAGAGGATAGCGATTCTTCACGGTCACCTTGTTGAGCTCACGGTAGTCGATGCACATCCTGAAGGTACCGTCTTTCTTTTTCACAAATAGTACTGGAGCTCCCCAAGGCGAAGAGCTAGGACGAATGAAACCCTTTTCCAAGAGTTCTTGTAGTTGCTTGGACAGTTCTTCCAGTTCTGATGGAGCTAAACGATAAGGTGCTCGAGCTATGGGTGCTGCTCCAGGAGCTAGCTAGATCTGGAATTCGACCTGGCATTGAGGCGGTAGCCCAGGTAAATCTTCAGGAAACACTTGAGGAAAGTCGCGTACTACTGGAATATCCTCTAACCTCTTCTCTTTCGTTGATGCGTCAGAAACAAGTGCTAAAATAGCGGTGTGGCCCTTTCGCAAGCACTTCTTGGCCTTGAGAAAAGAGATGATGCCCACCACAGCACCACTCTTGTCGCCTTGGATCACGAGAGGTTCCTGACCGGAACGAGGAATACGAACAATCTTCTCTTTGCATAGGATCTCTGCTCGCTGTTGGGATAACTAATCCATCCTAATGACGATGTCGAAACTACCCAGAACTATGGGAATGAGATCGATAAAGAAACTCTGACCAGCGAGGACAAGATTACACCCTGAACTATGTGTGTGGCCTCTAGACTCTTACCGTTAGCTAATTCTATGCTTGGTGTTTAAAGGTGTTGGTGTATGCTTTAACAATTGACTAACTTTTTGAGACACATAACTGGTATCGGCACCCGAATCGAATAATATAGTAACATAAATGTCGTCGAGAAGGAACTTACCCATCACCACGTTAGGATCATTCCTTACATCACCCTGACCCAGCACAAATGCACGACCCCTAGCGCCGTTGTTTCCATCATTGTTTCCCCCGTTGTTGTCCCCATTGCCCTGATTATTGTTGTTGTTCTGATTCTGGTTTAACTGGGGACAGTCTCGCTTGAAGTGGCCTTCAGCACCACACTGAAAGCATCCCCTGTTGCCTCGCTGCTGTTGTTGTTGCTGGTTTCGTGGAGCTGGTGGTTGTTGTCGCTGGTTCTGATTCGCAGGTTGCGAGCTCCTTCAATCCTTAGCTTCGTGACCCATCTTGAGAAACCTCTGACAACGACCCTTGTTGCACTGACCACTATGGTGTCTGTTACATCTATTGCACTTTGGGTGATTTCCTCGATATCCACCCTGCCCGTGACTACCAGAAGACTGCTGACTGTGGCTCTGGTAGTCATCTGTCTTTCACTGCTGCGCCTGGGACTGAACCGAAGTTGAACCCTTGCTGGAGGTTCCATCCCATTTTCGCTTGTTGTCACTGGGAGTAGCAGTAGTGGTAGCGGTAGTGGTAGCACTGATATGTTTAGGCAGTCTGTTCTGTTCTACTGCCTGGTCAGTGAGACGATGAGCTAGACGAGTAATATCCTGGATGGTAGCAAGGTTGGCCGATGTCACCTGGCTTTGAATTTCTGGTACTAAGCCTCTGAGGTACAACTCTATACGCTTGATGGGAGGGTCCACCATAGTTGGACATAAGATGGCCAGCTCGTTTGACCGCTTCGTATACGCTTCTATTTCTGACCCCGTCATCTTCAGGTGAAAGAACTCCACTTCCAGCTTGTGGATGTCATCATGACTACAGTATTCCCGATTGATCAGATCCTTGAAATCGTTCCATGGGGTGGCATTGGCAGCCGCCAACCCCAGCATCTGAACTTACGCATTCCACCAAGTCAGCGCGATGCCTTCCAGAGTACCAGTGGCATACTTCACCCTTCGTGCCTCAGGGCATTCACACATTTCGAAGACTGGCTCGAGCTTCTCGAACCAATGGAGGAGTCCAACTGCTCCTTCTGTGCCACTGAAAGTGCTAGGACGACAGTCCATGAAAGTTTTGAACGTACATGCAGGCTGCTGAGCAAACTGGCCTGTTGTGTAGACAAGAGGGAATAAAAAAAATTAAACACGAGAGTTGGTTTGAGAGAGTAGGATCTGAAGATCCTAGAGTAAGTTGCCATAGCAGGTTATACCTCCTGCCTGAGCGGCTGCGAGTGCCTCAGCAACTCGTTCATTGATCAAAGCCGTCAACTGGGCTTGAGTTAGGTTAACGCGTCCAGCCATGATCTTCATACCAAAGAAAACATGGGTAAGGAGGGGTTCGCGAAAGTGCGATGACAGGGGAGAGTAAGCACATATTTGTTCTCAAGAAATAGTTGTTACGTTTATCTAAGCATACCATGAACAAAGTTCTATGTAGTCTAGCAAGTAGGCAATGTAAACTTAATCATACCACCTATAATGTTGAGTCTTGTACGTGGAGCGAGGCGTCGTTGTGGATCGTTGAGCATTGTACGGGTTATAGTCTGATTTTAATAAAAACTTTTTCCCTTATTAAAACCAAGTTCACTATAACCAATGGCTCTGATACCAATCTGTCACACCCCCAAAATCCACACGCGGAGTATCACCGCTTGGAGGCGTGACTGACCAGGATCAAGCCACCAATCATATTGAACATAATAAGTAATAAATGTAATTCAACCAAACAATATGAAAGGTGTTCAAAACAAAGCATAGTAAGTGTTTAGCGGAAGCATAATTGTAAAACCCAATGTAAGTATTAAGTACGAAATAAAGTAATGTATTTAGCATGGCACACACTGCCATGTCCCACAACGACCGCTCCTCCCTGTGCAAGCTCCATGAGTACCTAACGACCTGCAAGGCATGTAGCAACGAATCAACAACAAAGTTGAGCGAGTTCACAGTGGGTTGTTTAGTTATAGCATTCGTTTTGTAAATCGTATATTCGTTTGTAACCCATGTATTGTGTTATTTAGTATCGCGGCCTCCCATACATGTTTGCGAAGATTAGTGGGGGTTTCCCATGTATTATTAGACCACGCGTATCGACTGCTACGAAAATGTAAGAGGTGCCCTAAGTCAATGTCTTTCAGCATTGACCCTTTGCCCATAGTCCATTAGTACACGCCCGTCCGACTGGCACGGTGTGAGGTTTGTTAGACCTAATAGCGCTATTAACTAATGACCCGCTCGCCATAGGCCTCGGCGATTAAGTCGATAAATGAGGGACTTAAAGTGATAGAGTTGATGGTCTTATGATCGTGTACGTAGGTTTTACGTACGTGCCCTTCAATCCGAGGACAGTAGTAAGTAGTTCAATAGTAATGATAGTTCGAGTAGTTATTCAATTCCATTCCCAACCCCTGGGAATCCCATGCCTTGGAAAGGGTGTGAACTCACCTTGGTTTGCTCGGCAGATACACAGAAAGGTTACTTGAGCTATAAGAGGTCAACCACGTCCTAACATGGTTACCATACAAGTCAGGTCTAGGTTCAAGTAATGCACATATGTTTACACATAAGCTAACAGGTTTCGAACACGTCTTGATCATGGCAAACACATAATACATGTTAACACATCAATAGCAACGGTCAAGTACCAACAGGTCCAAACTTGTGTGACCCGAAAGATGAAGCCCAACAAACAGGCGGCCCAACCCATTGTGCGATCGGCATAACTTGTGCGATCCACAATGGGTTGTGCGATTGAAAACTACCCCGGCCCAATACCAATTAGAAGGCCCAATCAAACATACTCGGCCCAAATAACAGCAAGCGTTGGTCTTGTGCGGTCCGGATGGACTTGTGCGATCCGGATAACTTGTGCGATTGGGTTTCTGGGCTTCGAGGCCCAACAGCCCAAGTGCTCATGTGTGGTCCAAGCTTAACAGTTTATATCACAATCAATCACATCTCATCCCTAATACATATGAGCCGATTATATAGAACACCAAATCTTAACAGTTTATATCACAATCAATCACATCTCATCCCTAAATCATCAAGTAGAATCTATTGATCATAACCTCACGTAACATACAATCGATAGATATAACACTAACCGGTTAAAGAAGAAAACAGAGATTGATTACCAAAGCTTCGGTGGAGAGGGGATGTGCTGTCGTCGACTTCGAGAGGAGAAAAGGAGAGAATAGGGTTTGTGTGATTTGCAACAATGAGGAACAAAACCCTATCTTGGGTGATTGTATACGCATAAAAGGAGTGGGCCGAACCCTTACATCGGTTGCCCTTTTGGGTTTCGTGTACAATAAGTGTAAACCGAATGGGCTTGTGCGATCGGGTTGTTGTTGTGCGATCGGTTCGTGTAGTATTGACATATTTCATACGTACGTTCGTTACACAAAGTCACATAACACATAACATTCAATTAATCAACAAGTTCACATAATCACATAATCAAAGTACAATAAGAGGTTTGAAATACGAGTTGTCACACGAAAGCACTTAGGTTAGGTGTCAGTTTAGGATGTAGGCTTTGTTAAACCATATCACATGAGTTCCAACACTCAATTGGTTTACAAGACCTCATTCTGTCCGATCGTCCGATTTAGGCCTCTATTGTTTGACTAGTGGTTCGATTACTAGGTGCTACTTGATTCCTTTAGTTTGCTTGAGGTTGTTTGAAGTTCTATTGATTGAGGATACTTTGCACTTCAAGTGAGTACATAGTTCCCCTATTTTACTGTTTTTAAATGTTTTGGGGTGATTCATATGTACGAAATGTTTTCAAGGTTTTAATGATGATTTCAAAAATGATTAAAACGATTAAAACGATTTTTACTAAACTAATAACGATTTCAATAATGTGAACAAACTTGATGGTTGTAGTTACATAACGAATGACATTCATTAGCATTGATCAAGCCGACCAGTATTAGGTTATGGTACCATAGGATCTGACAAATCCCGTTATTTTACTGCACCCATGGTTATGTGTGGGGGTTGTGGGTAACGACTGAATCTAATGTTTGTTAACTTACCCTTTGGTGGTTTGTTAACTCGAGAAGCGAGAAGCGAGGTGGTCGAGTCACTAAGGTTTGAATGTTGTTAGCGAGACAACCATAATTAGTTTTTCACAATTAAAACGAGGATGATTTAAACGATTTTAACGAGTTAAACGATTTGGGTAAACGATTCGTTTTTTGTTAGTGTTTAGGTAACGGTACGGGTGTGATATGATGAAAGCATGGTGGATACGCCCTTGGTACTTCCTATATATAAGTGTTTTCATCATATTACATATCGTGGCGTTATTTAGTTCACTTGGGTAAACGATTTTGAAACGATGTCACACAACGATGTTTTTCTAAAGGATATAAACCATACAAGTTTTTAACGAGTTTTTTCAAGATGTTTTACAAGTTGGTTTTCTAAAACAAATGTATTTGGGTTAAGAATCATGGCTACGAGATTTTACAAATTATAATCATCTTGATTTGAGTTGGTTAAATATGTTGCAATACATTTTTCAAAACAAGGTTTGTATTTTGACTCTTGTAGTCTAATTAAGTTCTGCAACATACAAACGAAGCCATGATTCCGATACTCTTATAAAACATATGTACTCACCAGCATTTCTTTGCTGACTTTGTTTTTACATATGTTTCAGGTGTTGTTGCTTGATTGATTTCTAGGATGCATGTGTCACGTAGGATCTGGACGAGGCCTTAGTAACTTTAAAACAATGATAGTCGATATGAAACTTGTTTGTTATGTGTTAAGACAATGTTAATGTTTTATGTTATCAATGAAACGAAACACTTTTTGTATCCATGGTTATGAAACGATAATTCTGTTGCAACATTCCCCGACGTTTCCGCCACGGTTTGTTGTCCTACGTGGTCGAGGTTATGAAACGATAATTAATCAAGTTTCATGAAATAGATTGTCTAAACATCAAACCACTAAAAGTATAAATTACAAACCATCAAATATTGTTTCAAAAGTTTCTAATTAACAAGGGTGTGTTTCTAGCAGCATCCTAGCAAGTTTCTTGTTCCTCGGCTACTATCAACCTGCAACATGTATTAAAATAATGTCAATACAATAATGTACTGGCGAGTATACAAGTTTGAGTATATAGTATCATAGTAGTTTAAAAGTCTCATATCCGTCATGTAAACATATAAAAGTTTCAGCCATGCTAGTTCACGCAGTCCAAGTGATAGCCCAAGAATCCCAATGCGTTTAAAAGCTCTTCCCCGAGAATAATGGGAAGATAAATGTCTCCTCCTAACAATACCCCCGAGAATAATGGGGAGGTGCATTACTCCTATAGCGCTACTATTATAAAGGCAGAACTACACACAAGGATTAAACGTTCACATAGCATAAAGTATCAAGAACCAAAAAGTATCAAGTTTCACGTTCATAGAGGATAGAGTATGTTTCTAAACAAGTTTCAAGTATCAAGTTTATAGAATACATGTTGCATCCCAAAAGTGTTTAAAAATAAAAGGGATTGAGTATACTCACAATGGGTGCTAAGTATCGGCACCTACTGATTGGATCGAAGGGAGCGCTGAAGTTAGCCTGATTATAGTTTACAGTATAAGCGTTGAACAGAATAACGAATCGTGCAAGTGTCGGACCAGGTTCCTGATCGGATGGCCATCCGAACGGATGGTCATCCGGTCAGATGACCTGTTAGATTAGACGGACCACCATCTGATTGGATGGTCCTCCGGACGGACGACCATTCGATCGAATGGTCATTCGATCAAGGGTGTGTTTCCAAAATATTCAAACTTTTGAAGTTTTCATTGTAGTATAATAAATCTAAGTCATTCGATCGGATGGTCATCCGAATGGATGACCGTTCGACCGGATGACTGTTTTGAGTGAAAGTTTTATAGTTTTGAGTTTTGATTCAAAACGTTTAAGTGTTAAAGTTTACTGAGATAACCCACCTGGTCGGACGGTCATTCGATCGGACGGTCGTCCGATCAGATGGTCGTTCGTCCTTTGTGTTCTTATTTCTTTGAAATGTTTGTAAAATTTCCAAGTTCGAGTTTAACGAAAGTAACGTGGTAACGTATCAAGACAACGGGAACCCATCTAAAGTCAGCTTGTCCGATTGGATGGGAATCACCCCGTCCGATCAGACGTCTGTTCTTGGCGATGTTCCTATCTGAATCCGTAATTCGGTCATCTTCTCTGATGATAATCCATTTCCAAGCCGACTCCAGACTAAACACCAAGTCTACAGCCCGTCTGGGTCTGGATTTCATCATTTCAAGTAAAAAGTTTAAGAAAGTTGAAGAACTGAACATATAATCGATTGAAAATGTTTAGATTTGTATAGATTTGTAGTAAAACGTGTAAAATCCATGTGAAATCACGTAGATCTGGGCTAGTCTTGCTGAGATGACATCATACCACTTGAAACCATGGTGACGTCACCTTCAAGAGCCCAAATCTTGATGATTTCACGGTGGAAATCCGTGATTCGACCGAGAAGAAGATGAAGGATTGTGTAATGATCAAGATTGTACAAGGATCCAGAAGAAAACATACAAGAATCGCGTGAAAAGTTGAAGAAAAGAGCCTTAGAATGAGAGTGTGTGTGTCTGGTCAGAGGAGCCTATCACATCAGTGAAGAATGATTTGACAGCTCGTATTTATAGTGCAAGAGGAGAAAAAGGCGATGCAAGGAAGCTGGGTCGGATGGTCGTTCGGTCGAATGGCCATCCGATCGGATGGTCATCCGATCGGATGTCCATTCGAACAGCCGAGACCCGTTTGCTGGATTTCCCGATTTCGGTTCAATTCGAGAGCCAGATTAAGTGTTGCGTTGCGTATTATTGTGTAATATTATTACATGACGAGATTATATAACTAACACAAAGTTTCCATGTTTCAAGTTGACATAAGTGTCAGGTCTCTAGTTTCTCATTTAACAAAGTCTCAAAGTTTCACAAGTCTCAAGAGTCAAGGATCAAGTATCAAGAGTCAAATATCAAGTCTCTAGTTTTAAGAATCAGGAAAGTATCAAGTATCACCAAGATTCAAGTTTCATAGTATCAAGATTCACAAAGTTTCAAGTATCATAAGAGTCAAGTTTCACAAAGTATAGGGACTAGAATTGACAAAAGGTAAAAGTTCTTGGACGCAGGGCGTTAGAGTCTCCCCTCCTTTAGGAGATTTCGTCACCGAAATCTAAGAGGAAGACTGCTCGAAGAGCCGCAGATACTTGGTCTTCATCTCACTCTCGAGTTCCCAAGTGAATTCGGCGCCACGCTTTCCTTCCCATCGAACCTTTACTATGGAAATTTTGCTGCGCCTCAATCGCTTGACACCTCGGTCCATGATTTCGACCGGTTTCTTCACAAAATCCAAAGTTTCGTTTACTTGTAAATCTTCGAGGGGAACTTGAAGTTCCATGTCGGCTAAGCATTTTCTGAGATTAGATACGTGGAATACCGGGTGTACGTTGTTTAGTTCTTGTGGCAGGTCGAGTCTATACGCCACCTTGCCAATCTTTTCAAGTATCGTAAAAGGACCCACATAGTGAGGGGCGAGCTTTCCCTTCTTACCAAAGCTAACCACTCCCTTCCAGGGAGATACCTTGAGAAGAACTTCCAACTTCAAATTCTAGAGGCTTACGCCTTTTATCAGCATAGCTCTTTTTTCTGCTCCTAGCCTTGATCAAGTTATCACGGATCTGAAGAATCTTATCCGTTGTCTCTGAATGATTTCAGGGCCAGTAAGTTGCTTGTCACCAACCTCATGCCAACTGAGAGGAGATCGGCACTTGCGACCATATAAAGCTTCAAAAGAAGCCATCTGAATACTGGAATGATAGATGTTGCTGTACGAGAACTCAATCAATGGTAAATGTACATCCCAATTACCACCAAAGTCGATGACACAAGAACGGAGCATGTCCTCTAGAGTTTGAATAGTGCGTTCGGTCTGTCCATCCGTTTGAGGATGAAAGGCCGTACTAAGATTCAAATGATAACCCATAGCGGACTGAAAGGTTTGCCAAAGACGTGAAGTAAAGTGACCATCACAGTCGGAGATTATGACAAGAGGTATGCCATGACGGCATATAATCTCATCGGTATAGATTCGAGCAAGTTTCTCCACTTTATAATCTTCGCGAATAGGAAGAAAGTGGGTTGATTTAGTCAGACGGTCAATGATTACCCATATACTATCATGACCAGCGGGTAAGTTTAGTTATAAAGTCCATAGCGATGCTATCCCATTTCCAAACAGGGATTTCGGGTTGTTTTGAGAGTCCTGAAGGACGTTGAAGTTCAGCCTTTACCTTCATGCAAGTAAGGCATTTCGAGATGTAAGCAGCAATGTGTTTCTTCATACCAGGCCACCAATAAGTCATACGCAAGTAATGGTACATCTTATCAGCGCCAGGGTGAATAGAGTATCGAGATTTGTGAGCCTCGTTCATAATGAGCTCACGGAGATTTTCGTGATCTGGCACCCAGATGCGATTGAGATAGTATTGAAGTCCATCAGGCTTTGTTTCGAGTTGATTAACAGAAGCACCTCGTACTTCAATAAATAAACTGCCTTCATTAGCTGATGAATACTGAGCTTCACGAATACAAGTATGAAGGTCACTAGAGATGTGAAAACAACGGATAGTATTAACATGAGTCTTTTGACTAAGAGCATCGGCCACGACATTCGCCTTTCCAGGATGATAGCGAATTTCGCAGTCATAGTCGTTAAGCAATTCCACCCAACGTCTCTGTCGCATGTTCAGTTCCTTTTGGTTAAAGATATGTTGTAGGCTCTTATGGTCAGTGAAAACCACACACTTAGTTCCATATAGGTAGTGTCGCCAAATCTTTAACGCAAACACAACTACACCAAGCTCCAGATCGTGAGTAGTATAGTTTTTCTCATGTATCTTGAGTTGGCGGGAGGCATAAGCGATGACCTTGTCCTGCTGCATGAGCATACAGCCCAAGCCACGGTTCGAGGCATCACAATATACCACGAAGTCATCATTCCCATCAGGGAGAGTAAGAACAGAAGCATTACAAAGAAGAGTCTTAAGAGTCTGAAAAGATTCCTCTTGCTCGGGACCCCAAGCAAAAGGTTTCTCTTTCTTAGTCAAAGAAGTAAGAGGAACGGCGATCTTGGAAAAGTCTGAGATGAATCGACGGTAATAACCCGCCAATCCTAGGAAGGAACGGACGTCGGACGCAGATTTAGGCGTACTCCAGTTCTTTACAGCTTCGATTTTAGAAGGGTCAACATGAATACCTTGCTTACTAACAACGTGCCCTAGAAATTGTACTTCATCAAGCGTAAATGACGTTCATGATCAGCTTCAGCTTTCGAATAAAGAAGAAAATCATCAATAAAGACTATCACAAAACAATCCAAATAGGGTTTACAAACACGATTCATAAGATTCATGAACACGGCGGGTGCGTTGGTCAAGCCAAAAGGCATAACCACGAACTCGTAGTGTCCATAACGAGTGCGAAACACAGTTTTCGGGATATCATCTTCGAGAACACGGAGCTGGTGATAACCAGATCGAAGGTCAATTTTCGTGAAACAGGACGCGCCTTGTAGTTGGTCGAATAGATCATCGATACGAGGGAGAGGATAACGATTCTTAACGGTAAGCTTATTAAGTTCACGGTAGTCGATGCACATACGAAACGAACCACCTTTCTTCTTGACGAATAGCACAGGAGCACCCCACAGAGAGGTACTTGGACGAATGAATCCCTTGTCGAGCAGTTCTTGTAGTTGACTATATAGTTCCTGCATCTCGGAAGGTGCAAGTCGGTAAGGAGCCTTGGCGACAAGAGTCGCACTAGGTATGAGATCAATGCGAAAATCGACAGATCGAGGAGGAGGAAGACCAGGAAGTTCTTCAGGGAAGACGTCAGGAAAATCACGCACTACTGGGTCATCACTTATGTTCTTCCCCTTGCCCTTTTGTTCCACCACGTGTGTCACACCCTGAAATATCAGAGCTTGGCGTGACTAGACTGGTATCTTCATTGCACAGCGGAAGCAAATAAGCTAAGACTTCTAGAAAACGAATGCCCACTAAGTGCTGGAATCTTCAATGGTTCTCCTATTCCAACCATGCCATAATTTGAGAAAGTAACCTGAGAAAGAAACATGCGAAAAATCAACATAAAGTTGAGCGAGTTTATAGTTTTTTGTAAAATATTTGAAATAAATCTTTTTGAATAACTGGTTTTTGAAATATTGTTGAGAAAACGAATTTAAAATCATTTTCTTTGGCATGTTATATGGAAACTTTGTATTCGTATAACTTCGTATTTGTAACGCATTATGTTCGTAAAACCATGTATTTGTAAACTCTTGTGTTTGTAAAATTTGTGTAACCGTCAATGCCCACCCTGACTTTGACATCATTCCTGCATAATCCTATGCATTGAATTTGTGTAAAACATGGTATGTAATTTGTAAAGATGTATCTGAAACTGAGTTCTGTAAATGTAAGGAATACGAGATCGCTAATGGTTCGCGAGGCCACTAACATATGTAACGACATAGGAAGCATCCAAACCATAGGCAATTTTTAGTTGTCGATTCAGGACTAGAGACACAAAAGCACTCTTGGTAAAAGTGTGGCCAAGAGTGTGGCTGTCTGAAACCCATTAGATCTAACCTTTTGTTCCGCGGTCTTGGTATGTAATTGATTAATGGTGCTTATGTTACCCTATTCGTGACATGATCTATTGTGTCATTCCTTAGTTTAACATACCCTTTTGTACTTGTATTTTCCCGTAGTTTAGAAAACTAGAATACGTGTGTATGCACATTTCGGAAAATACGCTTGTTTGGAAAAAACCCGGTATAGAACATAAGCTTTTCGTAAACCATTTGTGTTTATTAAAATTTCACAACCATTTGTGATAGTTAAAGCTTGTCTGTGAAATGGTTTAGAAATACGTAGTTTATGTTTATCGAAAATCTTGTATGCTTTGCAAAAAGTGCATGTCTTTCCACACAGAAAACATTTATAAAAATGTAAAACCGTAAAAAGTGGGGGTTATGAACTCACCTGGATTTCCTTGTGCAAAGCTAGCTAAATACGACTTCATGATGTCGTTTCCAAGACGTGACTCGCTAGCGTGCATTCTACAATATTCCTAAGACAGAATATCTTATAAGTCTCTAAATAAGTGCGTTAACTAAACTACGTGTCACCGAGCTCTACCGAATCGTTAACCGAACGATTCGACGGTAAGTTGTTAGCTTAATGAAAACGATTAAGTTATCTTTATTTAGCTTGTTTATTGTCGGTAATAAATAAGTCTTAGAAAGACTTAGCTCTCGAGAGGTTTAAAATATATGAATATTTATATATAAATATATTGTTATAATCACGTTAGTCGATTCGAGAGATCGTACATTTATGTAAAGAAGATTAATATGAAGGTAATATATAACAAACCCGTAATGTGTCGCGTCTCATATGATTAGTATCAAAATATAGATATAATGCCGTTTAGGCGTTTGAAATAAATATAAAAAGGTTATTTTTATTTTATGAAGTTTACGAGTTGTTTAATGTTTGAAGTAAATAGATAAACTATATCTATTTTTATAAAAGAATTCGTGTTGTATGATATTTCAAATAAATATATAAACTATATTTATTTTATAAGACGTAATCGTGTTGTTTGATATTAGAACTAAATA
Organism: Helianthus annuus; assembly: GCF_002127325.2. Classification (NCBI taxonomy): domain Eukaryota; kingdom Viridiplantae; phylum Streptophyta; class Magnoliopsida; order Asterales; family Asteraceae; genus Helianthus; species Helianthus annuus. Next base: position 102,855,416 of record NC_035444.2, on the reverse strand, counting down.
TATAAACTATTATTATTTTTTTATAAAAAGAATTGTCGAGCCTTAAGCATTTGAAAATAAATATAAAAATCATTATATTTATTTCATGAAATAGTTTGAGTTAATGACGTTTTTGTGAGTTCTAAAGTGTCATTGTAAATAATATATACATTTATATTGATTGTCATAAAGGTCGTTTGTCGCCGATAGTTGTCGTTTTACAATAAAACACGTTTTGTTTATACGGATTTTCTCGAAAAACGGGCAGAGTTTCATCTGTTTTTGGACGCCCCCGACAACACAAGTTGTCGTTATTTTATCAAAATTCAACACTTATGCGACAATGTATATGTATAATCAATTTATATAAGCGAGATGATAAACCAAAGTATACTTTAACTATCAATTCGTCATTTTTGTTCGGTTCGAGCTCGTTTTCAAGGAAATAGTTAAGACTATATAAGTAAAAAAAACGATTGTTAATTCTTTACCAAATCTTCGCGTCGAAAGGCCGAGAAGGGTTGACTGAGTTGACCGAGTCAACCAGGTTGACCGAGTTGACTCGCTTAGTTGACCAATGTTGACCGAGTTGACTCGGTTTGACCGAGTCAGCCGAACCGAACCGTCTAATCTTGTTGACTGCCTTACTCGAACCCGCTGACCTGAACCCAAACCACAATAGATCTGGCTTTGACGAAGTCTGACCAGACTTGACCCGGTGTGACTGAGCTGCTGACCCGTTGACCGAAACCGAGACCCGTTGATCGAACCGAAACCACGTCTAACCGGGTTGACCGGCGTTGATTTGCTGACCGAGTCGAGCTGGGTTGCACCGAGTCGACCCATTTCACGAATCCCGAGCCGAAAGCTGACATGAACCCTTGAATCTGAACCCGAAACTTCCATTGGTTACCCGAGCCGAACCGCGCCGTGAGACTCGAATCGAGACTGACCTCCACTGTCATCATCATCAGCATCTCGATTCCGACATCATCATCATCGACAACAGTAAGAACATCATCAATCATAAAAAAAGAAGAAAAGAAAGGGGTGTTTTATCGTGAAACTCGTCGGACCGAAAGGACCACCGCCACGCCGCCGTGTGCTGCTTTTGTCGTCGGAAATGTTGGTTGTCACCACCATCATCTAACAGCATCATCATAATCACCATCGTCATCGGTAACCCGTCGGTCAAAAACAAAGACCGCCGTGAATCTTCGTCGATCGTGGGTGTGGTTAACAGGTACACGACGGAGAGAGGGGGTGTGTTGTTTTTGTTGGAGAATCGGCTGTGACCGCCGGATAAATGAACTGACCGGCGGTCGGTCGGTGTGGCCATCGGTCAAACATCGCAGAAAGGGGGGTATCTCGCCTGAAAAGCCACCGGCATCAACGCCGGTTCTGGATCCGGTCCTCGTGCCCAGTTGATCAAGAGGGAGAGTGTAGATGTTTAATGAGTGTTGTCTAAACGTCAGCAAGAGAGAGAGGCTGAGTTCTTTACTTGTGAGTTGTTTGGATTTGTGAAGATGAGTCAATCTTCTGTGTATGTATTTTTTTTGAAGTAGGGTTTCTCTATGGAGAAGATAATGAGGATCTGGTCATGTGCGGCTGGAGCTTTAGAAAAGAAAATGAGGGTTGTGAACTATAAAGTGCCATTTATACATAGGGTTTTAATTAGTGGGCTTTAGGCTTGGGCCCAATGCCCACAAGCCTAATCTCGTTTTTAAGTGGCCCGTAATCCTACAAACCCGTTTTCAAAACCCGAACTCCACGTAATGTCGAAAAATAAAATTTTTGGGTCAGAGATACGTAAAATAGTATTGTATATCATTATTAGACGCGTATTTTGTCGGTTGCGCTATAACGCGTAAAATTCTTCGTGGTTTGTTTTCAATCCGTTTTTCGATCTATTTTTGAATAAAGATATTGAAATTTAATTGCTAAAAATGTCGTAAAATTTTCGTATTTGTTGGCGTTGTCAGTATTTTGTACGGTTTCGATTCGTTATCGTTTAATATTCAACGGTTTCTCCGCAGATCGTCATACACGCGCTGTGAAGTCGATTAGGCGTTCCTAGACACTCCAGAGGCCTAATTAATTTAATTTGCGTCTCAAACACTATTTATTATCGTCCTAAACATTTGTTAATAGTGTAATTAGAGTCATAAATCACCGGTTGTCACATTCTCCCCCTGTTAATAAAATTTCGTCCTCAAAATTTAGACTATGTTTACTCTTTAGAGTTAGGTTATGTGTAGGTAAATACAAATATTAGCAAGGTGAATGAACATGAAATCAAATCAAGAATTAGTCGAATTATGTGAACTCAAAGACGTGCTATAACATTAAGATCCCAACGGTTCAAAGAAATGTGTTTCGGATATTGATGTCAAAGGAAACGAGTCACAGGAACTTCAACCAACAAAATTTCAAACGGACGTTCACAATATGCAAATGAATTCTAGAAACAATAACATCCGCTAGATGAACTTAGAATCAACAAGCTCAAATGTAATAGTTTGCATGAAACGCTCGATCGCGATCAACACAAGCTGCAAGTTATACCGACGCCACAAGGTGTCGTAGTGATTTAAATAATTCAATAATAGCGGTGATCAAACAAGTTCACCGTGTTTGAATTCAACTGAAGGTTCAACGAAGTAAATCTGAACGTTTGTTCCAAACAAACATCAAGGGATTTTCAATTGAAGATGGAACATCAAAGAAATACTATTTTCGATCGAAGATGAAGAACCAATAAATATCGCAAAGCATTCGATCGATAATGAAAGAAACGTTAGGAAGTACACCGGAATATAATATGAATTTGTGTAACATTGTCTTAACACACGATTGTGTTAAGACTGCTGTAATATGATAAATCAAAGCTGATTTAAAGCAAAGCAATAAATAAACAATTAAATCCGTGCATGAGATACGTAAATGAGATTAGCGTAAGCTTCAATTTTGTAACACCTCGAATTTTTGTGTCCAATGATGTGTTAACACGTGTCGTTTGATTACACGTGGCATCTATATTGAATAAAGGACCAAAATTGACAAACCTTGAAAATATATAAATTCGAGGGTTATAAATGTCAAGCAAGGGTAAATATACTGTGTAGTAACCCTAAACGATGCTCGTACCTTCGAACGAATAAATCATGGATCGTACGGAAGCGAAACGCGGAAGAAAGTGAGAGATTACAAGCTACAGGGGTTAACCGTGTCAACATGTTTAATTATACCTCTGAGTGACCCTTTAACGTTCCCGAGACTTTGTAACAGTATTATACACTCACTAGAATATACTGTATAAATTCCGCGAAGTTCCGCTTTAAAACGAGAAAGTTACGATCGAATTCGTATGAGAAGGGTTAAAAGCGTCAATAATGAAAGTTAAGGCTTTCAGAATAATTAAATAAACTAACCAGGGACTTAACTAAGCGAGTAAATAACACGAGGCCCTTAGTTGTAAATAATCAAGGGCCAAATCGCAAAGTTACCCCTTCAAAACCCGAAAGGTCAAGTTAATGATTACTAAAGATTTCATTATTAATTACTAAAGATTTTGTTACCCCTTCAAAACCCGAAAGGTCAAGTTAATGATTACTAAAGATTTCATTATTAATTACTAAAGATTTTGTTACCCCTTCAAAACCCGAAAGGTCAAGTTAATGATTACTAAAGATTTCATTATTAATTACTAAAGATTCTGTTATTTATTACCTAGATTTAGTCATCATTACAAAAGATTTAAAATCTTTGAAAAATAACTCTCTCGCGGGCCGCGTTGCGTTTTGGGTTAAGTTGAGGCGGGCCGCGAGCCTCCTAAATTTTACGCGTCTGATCTTGAACTCAGGCGACCCGCGTACAAAGTGCATGGATCTTCCACGCGGGCCGCGTCAGGCGCCCAGTTGCAGAAACATGCTTAACTTGGCTGTTCAGCCTTCTAAACGCCATGAGATGCATTTAAACCTTGCCAATTGGTCCCTAAACAACCCCTAAGCATTAGGAACTCATGTTGGAAGGTTGTGGATAGTTGGGGGACTTGTGTGTCAAAAAGTTGTGGTGAAAACTACTATAAAAGGCCATATTAAGTTCACAACTTAATCATAACTCAAAACAACTTCTCTGATCATATCTGAAGCTCCCAAGACTTCTTCTAGCCATCTAAATCGTGCTCAAACTTCTGTAAGTTGTTTAGAACATTTGGAGTTTAGTTTTTGCTTAGTATATAGCTAAAAATTCAACCGTCGTAACTACGGTTTGACTTCGGTATAACTCCTAAATAGCTCAGTCATATCTCGAATCAAAAGTAGTTATAAGTTGGTATCTATGTGGGTAATAAACCTCTAAAAGGGTTCCCCACGATCACCACTCTAACTATGTCAAAAATCGAGTCAAACGAATGCATAAAAGTCAACAGAATTCCATTTTAGCGATTCTTGCATAATCTATGGTATAAATGATATGAAACCTGTTTGATATTCATAAAACCTGATAATAAGTTTATAAACTTGTTTACGCTCGTTTGATTCGACCATTTGCTATATTAACCCGGTTCGGAGCCGAATGTCGCAAAAGTTTGACTTTTGCTTTGACTTCAGTTCTGACCCGTTTTAGTGAAATATAAATATGCCTTAGGACTCTCTTAGGACCAGGTTACATGATGGTATAACCCTCTGTGACCGGTTCGTGGTTTGTCCGAGTCTTTTACGCATTTCCGCTAATTACTTAAAAGTTGACCGTAACGCCCTTTATAAATTTAAACGAGATTTTCGGACATGTGAACGGATCATGACCTTGGTTACTGAATTCTAAACATGTCCCTAAAATTTCATGTCAATCCGAGGTCCAGAATAAGAGTTATGCCAATTAGCGCAAATTGCGAAACTTTAGTAATTAAATAGCGCAATTAGCATAACGCCCATCTAAACCCGGATTTCGACACCAAAACTTTTACTCGCTGATGTAAAATAATATTTTGGGATTTTTAAAGATTTTTAATTATTTTTACCTTGCTCATAACCTGCGGTTATGGCTACGGTTCGGTAAATACCGAATATGCCCTTTTCGGCCATAAATCGAGTTCTATAAGGTCTTTTGACCCGATTCCAGTTGCTACTGATTTGAAATAATAAATAAAGTATTTTAGACTTTATAAACTGATCGGGAAACTCAGATTCCCTGTAGAACTCTAAAACCTCCTTAATAATCTTTAAAAAGACAGAAATACCCATACGGGGCATATTATTAAACTTAAACTCGTTACGGGCATTATGGAAGGTATCCTACTGATGCCACAACCTCTTTAAAGTATATTGGCTTAGGAAAACAATGTAGGACTCTAACGGATACCCGTTGCGTCCTTTGCGCGCACGGTTCGGCTTATGTAACTAGTTTACATAATTTAGCCGAAACGGGTCAAACTATATTGTTTTAACCCCAAAATCCAGAGTATGATTGTTATACCCATATGAAACAAGTCTTCAAACTTGTTGGGTCAAATCACACTCCATTCACGGTTTTCGCCTTTCACGCGATTAAACCGTAACAATTCTTTAAGACTAACCGGTCTAAGCTTAGGCTTAATTAAAGACCCGTTAGCATTCTAATTGGTTATTTATACCATCGTTCCAGACTAGAGCCTTCCGGTAAATTGTACCTACGCTTACTTAAGTGAATACGGCTGAGTTATTATTCTTGCTATTTTAAGACAGGAGCTAGCTCAGGTAAATACTCTTAACTTATTTCCCTATACGGGCTTGGGATACGGTATAATAATACCGCTTGGTCGGGTATTGAATATTTAATCGGATTGTGATTAAGTTATTGAGGTAACCCGGTTTGATCTGTATTGTTTGAAATAAAAGCCTTTAGGGGTTAATGACCATGTCCCGGATATCCTTGACATCATTGTATTATAAAATGGTCACGTCTTATGCACGGGGTGTAGGCATACACCTGACAGTTGCATAAGGGAAACGGTATCTCACGCTCAGTGGGCCTATACTTGTGATATGTCTATTAATCATGACTCGGTTTCTATATCGGGCCCTGAACGTACAACGAACATGTAAAACTGTATACAAGATCATAATTATGATTGTCTCAAGTTATAAAAGATTAATTTTGCCTCTGTGCATTTTAATCAAAGTGTCAAAATAATTTGTGCCTGGTGCATCTAAATCAATTTTCTTACACTCTTTTCAAATGAGTCAGTTGAGTGTATTTACCAGTGAAAACTGACGTATTTTCAAAAGTCTAAGTGACAGGTACAAGTACGTAATAGGCTGGAAGCTGCTCAGGACATTAATAAGGAATCTTGCAAGTTCTAGGCGTCTAAAGTCTGTAGAACAATGTTTATAGATCTGCCTGTGGATCCCTTACTTTCCGTTGTAATACTTGGATATTACTTTTATTCGGAACGTAATATATTTTATCTTTTGCTTCCGCTGTGCATTCATATATATTGTGTGGTTTGACTATATTGTTGCCAACTACGTCACGGAAATCCCCCACCGGGCCCACCGGTGAGACACGTGGAAAGCGGGGTGTGACAGGTTGGTATCAGAGCCAACATTGAGTGAATTAAACACTATCCTTATGTGTTTAATCTCAATGACACAATTGCACATACTTGAGTCTAGACTTAACATAGGAATGTTCTAAATTCTGATCTGGAAATTTTGCTTCCAAATTTTTATACGTCGCCAAGCGAAGGAGCTGTAATAGGAAGTCTCCACATCAGGAGTCTTGAACTGCTAAGCTTCGTACCGCGACCAGGATGAAACGTGCAACCAAGGAGAAAGCATTCAGGAAATGAATGAAGAAGAAACTCCTCTTGCTGAAGATTGTTTCCTTAATAAGTCTTTATAAGAACATATTTACCTTTCAGTCCCTTCGAGGACAACATTATTATTTTCGAGTCCCGCTTAGGGCAACCTTATATTTCTATTTTCATATAGTGGAATGATTAAGTTTAAACTTTCATTCTAAACAAGAATATTAAATAAATGGAAAATAATATTTCCTATTGTAGGATCTACCATTATAATAAAATGGCAAAATCTAAAAAGGGCAAGACCTAGCCACGTGTCATTGTAAAGATCGGGCCAAGATGGTAGTTCCATAATTAGATTCAGATCCATATTTAACACCTCAATTTAAAATTGATCTGCGATAATTATTAATTAAGTATCTTAAGTGTGAAACCTAGCCTTCGGGTCAATTATAAGACCGGGCCAAGATGGTAAGACCTGATTAAAAGATTCAGAATTCCAGTTAACCTCTGTGATCATGTTAACATCCATGGCAGATGTGATTCATTAAAAATCGCACGCGTCATTCCTATAAGAGAATCCTTCTATGGATTCCAAAACCCAAATTAGTGATTTATAAATCATGGTTTAAATCGTCAATAAAGATGATCATTTTTAAAACATCCATTAGTGATGTAGTGCCTACGGGCCAAACTTATTAAATATCCATTAGTGATGTAGTGCCTACGGGCCAAACTTATTAAACATCCATTAGTGATGTAGTGCCTACGGGCCAAACTTATTAAACATCCATTAGTGATGTAGTGCCTATGGGCCAAACTTATTAAACATCCATTAGTGATGTAGTGCCTACGGGCCAAACTTATTAAACATCCATTAGTGATGTAGTGCCTACGGGCCAAACTTATTAAACATCCATTAGTGATGTAGTGCCTACGGGCCAAACTTATTAAACATCCATTAGTGATGTAGTGCCTACGGGCCAAACTTATTAAACATCCATTAGTGATGTAGTGCCTACGGGCCAAACTTATTAAACATCCATTAGTGATGTAGTGCCTACGGGCCAAACTTATTAGACATCCAATAGTGATGTAGTGCCTACGGGCCATGCTTATTGTCATATAAGACAAAAGGCAGTGGTGGTCTATGACTCCCTGTCAGAAAAAGGTAATGAACTAGGTTCAAACCTCAAATGCTTTGATTCTCTGAAATCATAGCATATAATTTATATATGTCCTTGTGACTAAGCCTGTTGTGCTAAAATATTTAAAGGCCTTGATTTTCTGAAATCATGGCTTATGATTTAAAATTGTCCTTGCGACTAGGCCTTTGTGCTATTAGATAAAACTGTTATTGTTGCTTTGATTCTCTGAAATCATAAGCTTATAATTTATAAATGTCCATGTGACCAGGCCATTGGGTGCCACAAATAAAACTGTTAATGTTTTATAATTGGGATAAATTATAATAGAAATCCTAAATAAATATAATTAATAAATTAACCAAATATGGTCTCTGCTTACCATGGTTAATGAATTTCCCTAAGGGGCAATTCCGTAATAAACATCCCTTAGAAGGGAAGTGCCTACGGGCTATAGTGATGTCCTCTGAGACTAAAAGACAGTGGTAGCCTATAGCTCCCTGTCAGGAAAAGGTAATGAACTTTGATTCAAACCTTAACGCCGCGATTCTTTGAAACCATGGCTTATAAAATAAACTTGTCTACGCGACTAGGCCATTTATGCTAATACTAACTTATAAATTAGGATTTATGATAAAAATCCTGAATAAAATAAATATCCTTCCTTCCCTACCAGTATGCATTTTAAAAAGGATCTTAAAGGTGAAACCTAGCCTACGCGGCCAAGATGGTGAAACCTACTCAAGGGATTCGGATCCTTGTTTACACCTAAGAACGGGTTAGCACGCTTGACAAATGCGATTCGAGAAAATCGCAGCAGTCATCCTTATATTGGATTCTTCCAATTCCCTTATCTAGCCTAGTGATTTAGAAATCATGGCTTATATCATCCTATGAGATGATCATATTATAAACATCCGTTAGTGATGATGTGCCTGCGAGCCAAACTTGTTGTCCGATAAGACAACAACAGTGATGGTCTTTGACCTCCTGTCTAAAATATTGGACTACGTCCAAACATAATAATCTATATGATCAATGCGATCATGACTAAGATAATCTAATACGATGATATATTATTTAACACCCTTTAGTGATGTTTTACCTACGGGCTATATTATATTATCAAATTGAGACAAGGCAATCGTAATCTTTTGTGATTCTTTGCCCAAGGGGGTGAGTTATACTCAAACCCCATAGTCTATACTATCATTGCGATCCTGACTAGGATCATCAGTATGATGATCATGATATTAACATCCCTCGTGATGAAATGCCTACAGGCTATACTTTATTCTAGTGACAGTAAGACAAAGATAGTAGTAATCTTTTTGATCCCCTATTCAAAATGGTGTGATTATACCCAAACCTAATAGTCAATATGATCGATGTGATCATGACTAATATCATTAGATACGATGGATAAATATAAACATCCATTCGTGATATTGATTGATTTACCCTTCGGTCAATAGAATCGCCTTTCAAGACGATGATAGTTGTAGTCTATGACTCCCTGTCCAAAGGTGAAGAACTATGTTCAAACTTCAAAAAAAAAAAAACTCCTGATCTAATAAGATTACAACCTACGAATTGATGTCCTTGTGACAAACCCACAATTTATATTACAAGCCACCTATAACTAGCCTCCGTGCTATAATACGTCGTTCGTGACAAGTTAACATACTAAATGTTAACATCGCTAATGACAGGTGTTAGTGCCATATCCTATAAGACGTCCTAGAGACAAGGCCATTTGTGCCGCATCTAAATGTCATTACGACAAGGCCTTCGTGCCATATGATTACTTATATCCTTCATGACTAGGCTTATTGCCATATCTTTCTACGTCCCTCGTGACAGGCTTCTATGCCATTTATGTATATAAATAAGACCAAAGTCATGTAAGGCTAGCCTTGGAGCTATTCATAATTGTCCTTGTGACAAGGACAGTTGTGACATTATGGTCCCCTGTCAAGCAGGTATTGGACTAGCTCCAAACCTTAAAATGCCATTGATGGTCCTTTTGTGACCTAGGCTAAATGTAATAGATATACATTCAGATAGCATTCCTTAAGAATATTCAGAACAGAATAGCCCCTACGGTTTATTAATGCCATGGCTAATCTAAGGCAGGTCATCAGAATGATGACTAATAGTTGTTAAACCTTGGTGATTGGTACCAAGTTTCGAGTATGGAAAAAAAAACTCGGATGAGGTAGACGACAGTCGCAATACAGTTAATGCGACGAAAGTTAAAAACTACAAACGTAAACCTCAATATTAATGGAGTTAATCTCCAGGCTGTGGTTGACGCAGCAGTTGAAAGGACCATGGAAAGTTCATGAAACAATCCAAGGGCCGAATGCTCCTCGCTCTGAATTTCATTCAAAACCATGTCCAATTGCTCATGAAAAGAGTTTGGTTCACACTTCGTATATGAAGGACGAACCAAAGGAGGAAGATAACTCCCATAAATCTAAGAAAGAGAGCGAATACAGGCTTAATAAAAAGCAACGAAGGTTCGGTAAGAGCCTGCATGTAAGAATTGCTAGCAAAGACATTAGGGACAGTGTCGAATAGAACCAAAACCCAGGCAGTGTGACATCTGCTAAGGAACAGTCATCATTTCCCCGGAATGTAGGGACCTGAGGAATACAGTCTATCACGGCTGTGGTAAGTAAGACCGTATTAGAAATAGATACTATAAAGCTGCCCAAGAGGGTGCAGCTAAGCCTGGAAAGGGCTAAAGGAAGAAATGCCTGAACTCACCTAATGAACGCCAAAAGGCAGTTTACGATGTCATCAAGTATGTTCATCATCCTTTTGCCAATGATAATTTCCGCTAAGTGTCCTGATTTAATACAGGCAATCATAAATTTTCATAAACCATAAGCTTAGCAAACTTTTATATTATTCGCAAAGTATAACTTACCAAGGAAACCAAATTAACCGATTCTTCTAGTATCGGCAAGGAGTCCTTCCGAAAAATCTAAGAGTACTCTTTCTTCGCATAGAGTACGACAACATATGTTATTTTAACTATTTTCTCATTGTTTTTCTATCGCCTGCGAATGCCAAACTATGTTTGATAAAAGTACCATATGAGGATTGGCGTATTCTAGTGTGTCCCATAGATTATTTCCATGCCTGATCAGTATAGAAGTTTAATACATGGAACACCTGAGATATCCCAATGGTCATATTGTCCTAATGTCGACTAGTAATATTCAAAGAAGATATCCAGAATGGTATTGCCCAAGTAAATGTTCCCGAATTTGGAATTCGTGGACTAATATGTGTCACTTGTTTGGCACAAAGAATAATGAATGAACTGGAGCCTGAGATATAGAAAATCTCTGTAGTCTCCCAGTATCTTGATTATCTTCTCATAAGTTTTCCCTGCTAACCTCCTGGGAGGCAGGTAGAATAAATATTAACATCCCGCTGTGGGCTGGAGCATTGTGAAAACTCCATATTGCCATAGAACAATCGAAACGTTGATTAAGTAAGTTTTAAGATATAGGCTCATATAGCCTGACTCAATATTCTGAAAGTTTTATATTATTAAATAAGAAAGACGGTTCACATTGCTTATATAGTAATTACCACAACCCTAATTAGGCAACGATTAAGAATTTCCATCAGCTACCCAGGATCTAAAGGCAAATTGTTGGTGGATAGGCTGAAAAAGTCTGTAGCCGCTTATGTAGCCAAATGCTTGACTTGTACGCAAATCAAAGCTGAGCATCAAAAGTCGTCTGGCATGCTACAACAGCCTAAACTTCCTGAATGGAGGTGGAAATGTGTAACAATGGATTTTATTACCAAGTTACCCAAAACGAGGAAAGAAAATGACACGATATGGGTTATAGTCGACAGATTGACTAAGTCAGCACACCTCTTACCCATCAAGGAGACTTATAGATCCGACATGTTAGCCCAGTTGTACGTTGATAAGATCGTAGCCTTGCATGCCATGCCTGTGTCCATTATCTTTGATCGGGACACTAGAAACACGTCGTATTTCTGGAAGAGTTATCTTTGGGCTCATGTTTGAATTTTAGTACGGCTTACCATCCTCAGGCAGACGGTCAGAGAGAGCGTACTATTCAAACGTTAGAAGACATGCTGCGTACATGTGCTATCGATTTGGGTGGTAGCGGTGATCAAACAAGTTTACCGTGTTTGAATTCAACTGAAGGTTCAACGAAGTAAATCTGAACGTTTGTTCCAAACAAACATCAAGGGATTTTCAATTGAAGATGGAACATCAAAGAAATACTATTTTCGATCGAAGATGAAGAACCAATAAATATCGCAAAGCATTCGATCGATAATGAAAGAAACGTTAGGAAGTACACCGGAATATAATATGAATTTGTGTAACATTGTCTTAACACACGATTGTGTTAAGACTGCTGTAATATGATAAATCAAAGCTGATTTAAAGCAAAGCAATAAATAAACAATTAAATCCGTGCATGAGATACGTAAATGAGATTAGCGTAAGCTTCAATTTTGTAACACCTCGAATTTTTGTGTCCAATGATGTGTTAACACGTGTCGTTTGATTACACGTGGCATCTATATTGAATAAAGGACCAAAATTGACAAACCTTGAAAATATATAAATTCGAGGGTTATAAATGTCAAGCAAGGGTAAATATACTGTGTAGTAACCCTAAACGATGCTCGTACCTTCGAACGAATAAATCATGGATCGTACGGAAGCGAAACGCGGAAGAAAGTGAGAGATTACAAGCTACAGGGGTTAACCGTGTCAACATGTTTAATTATACCTCTGAGTGACCCTTTAACGTTCCCGAGACTTTGTAACAGTATTATACACTCACTAGAATATACTGTATAAATTCCGCGAAGTTCCGCTTTAAAACGAGAAAGTTACGATCGAATTCGTATGAGAAGGGTTAAAAGCGTCAATAATGAAAGTTAAGGCTTTCAGAATAATTAAATAAACTAACCAGGGACTTAACTAAGCGAGTAAATAACACGAGGCCCTTAGTTGTAAATAATCAAGGGCCAAATCGCAAAGTTACCCCTTCAAAACCCGAAAGGTCAAGTTAATGATTACTAAAGATTTCATTATTAATTACTAAAGATTTTGTTACCCCTTCAAAACCCGAAAGGTCAAGTTAATGATTACTAAAGATTTCATTATTAATTACTAAAGATTTTGTTACCCCTTCAAAACCCGAAAGGTCAAGTTAATGATTACTAAAGATTTCATTATTAATTACTAAAGATTCTGTTATTTATTACCTAGATTTAGTCATCATTACAAAAGATTTAAAATCTTTGAAAAATAACCCTCTCGCGGGCCGCGTTGCGTTTTGGGTTAAGTTGAGGCGGGCCGCGAGCCTCCTAAATTTTACGCGTCTGAGGTTGAACTCAGGCGACCCGCGTACAAAGTGCATGGATCTTCCACGCGGGCCGCGTCAGGCGCCCAGATGCAGAAACATGCTTAACTTGGCTGTTCAGCCTTCTAAACGCCATGAGATGCATTTAAACCTTGCCAATTGGTCCCTAAACAACCCCTAAGCATTAGGAACTCATGTTGGAAGGTTGTGGATAGTTGGGGGACTTGTGTGTCAAAAAGTTGTGGTGAAAACTACTATAAAAGGCCATATTAAGTTCACAACTTAATCATAACTCAAAACAACTTCTCTGATCATATCTGAAGCTCCCAAGACTTCTTCTAGCCATCTAAATCGTGCTCAAACTTCTGTAAGTTGTTTAGAACATTTGGAGTTTAGTTTTTGCTTAGTATATAGCTAAAAATTCAACCGTCGTAACTACGGTTTGACTTCGGTATAACTCCTAAATAGCTCAGTCATATCTCGAATCAAAAGTAGTTATAAGTTGGTATCTATGTGGGTAATAAACCTCTAAAAGGGTTCCCCACGATCACCACTCTAACTATGTCAAAAATCGAGTCAAACGAATGCATAAAAGTCAACAGAATTCCATTTTAGCGATTCTTGCATAATCTATGGTATAAATGATATGAAACCTGTTTGATATTCATAAAACCTGATAATAAGTTTATAAACTTGTTTACGCTCGTTTGATTCGACCATTTGCTATATTAACCCGGTTCGGAGCCGAATGTCGCAAAAGTTTGACTTTTGCTTTGACTTCAGTTCTGACCCGTTTTAGTGAAATATAAATATGCCTTAGGACTCTCTTAGGACCAGGTTACATGATGGTATAACCCTCTGTGACCGGTTCGTGGTTTGTCCGAGTCTTTTACGCATTTCCGCTAATTACTTAAAAGTTGACCGTAACGCCCTTTATAAATTTAAACGAGATTTTCAGACATGTGAACGGATCATGACCTTGGTTACTGAATTCTAAACATGTCCCTAAAATTTCATGTCAATCCGAGGTCCAGAATAAGAGTTATGCCAATTAGCGCAAATTGCGAAACTTTAGTAATTAAATAGCGCAATTAGCATAACGCCCATCTAAACCCGGATTTCGACACCAAAACTTTTACTCGCTGATGTAAAATAATATTTTGGGATTTTTAAAGATTTTTAATTATTTTTACCTTGCTCATAACCTGCGGTTATGGCTACGGTTCGGTAAATACCGAATATGCCCTTTTCGGCCATAAATCGAGTTCTATAAGGTCTTTTGACCCGATTCCAGTTGCTACTGATTTTAAATAATAAATAAAGTATTTTAGACTTTATAAACTGATCGGGAAACTCAGATTCCCTGTAGAACTCTAAAACCTCCTTAATAATCTTTAAAAAGACCGAAATACCCATACGGGGCATATTATTAAACTTAAACTCGTTACGGGCATTATGGAAGGTATCCTACTGATGCCACAACCTCTTTAAAGTATATTGGCTTAGGAAAACAATGTAGGACTCTAACGGATACCCGTTGCGTCCTTTGCGCGCACGGTTCGGCTTATGTAACTAGTTTACATAATTTAGCCGAAACGGGTCAAACTATATTGTTTTAACCCCAAAATCCAGAGTATGATTGTTATACCCATATGAAACAAGTCTTCAAACTTGTTGGGTCAAAATCACACTCCATTCACGGTTTTCGCCTTTCACGCGATTAAACCGTAACAATTCTTTAAGACTAACCGGTCTAAGCTTAGGCTTAATTAAAGACCCGTTAGCATTCTAATTGGTTATTTATACCATCGTTCCAGACTAGAGCCTTCCGGTAAATTGTACCTACGCTTACTTAAGTGAATACGGCTGAGTTATTATTCTTGCTATTTTAAGACAGGAGCTAGCTCAGGTAAATACTCTTAACTTATTTCCCTATACGGGCTTGGGATACGGTATAATAATACCGCTTGGTCGGGTATTGAATATTTAATCGGATTGTGATTAAGTTATTGAGGTAACCCGGTTTGATCTGTGTTGTTTGAAATAAAAGCCTTTAGGGGTTAATGACCATGTCCCGGATATCCTTGACATCATTGTATTATAAAATGGTCACGTCTTATGCACGGGGTGTAGGCATACACCTGACAGTTGCATAAGGGAAACGGTATCTCACGCTCAGTGGGCCTATACTTGTGATGTGTCTATTAATCATGACTCGGTTTCTATATCGGGCCCTGAACGTACAACGAACATGTAAAACTGTATACAAGATCATAATTATGATTGTCTCAAGTTATAAAAGATTAATTTTGCCTCTGTGCATTTTAATCAAAGTGTCAAAATAATTTATGCCTGGTGCATCTAAATCAATTTTCTTACACTCTTTTCAAATGAGTCAGTTGAGTGTATTTACCAGTGAAAACTGACGTATTTTCAAAAGTCTAAGTGACAGGTACAAGTACGTAATAGGCTGGAAGCTGCTCAGGACATTAATAAGGAATCTTGCAAGTTCTAGGCGTCTAAAGTCTGTAGAACAATGTTTATAGATCTGCCTGTGGATCCCTTACTTTCCGTTGTAATACTTGGATATTACTTTTATTCGGAACGTAATATATTTTATCTTTTGCTTCCGCTGTGCATTCATATATATTGTGTGGTTTGACTATATTGTTGCCAACTACGTCACGGAAATCCCCCACCGGGCCCACCGGTGAGACACGTGGAAAGCGGGGTGTGACAAATTTAGTGAAAACTGCCACCACAAGGTGGTCGTGAGTAACGTAACAATTCAAATAAAGTGAAGACTAATCAAGTCTACTAGGTCTCAGAACAAATGAAACTCTAGTTAAAACAGATTTGAATATGATGTTTTCAATACATCATATGGTGTCTTGTATTGAATATGTATAGCGAACAAGTTCAAACAATTGAACTTGATTTAGGCGAAATTTGACAATAAATACTTGTATCGATAAGGAAAATTTCGGCATGGTTACAACGAAAAACCATGTACGTAACTTAAAAGAAAAGGAAGTTTCAAGAAATTCGTTGACTCGATATCAAAGAGTCAACACTTGCAATAATGCAGGTTACTCGAATCACAAAATAGCGAAATGATATTTGACCTTTTGATGAAAACGATAATTCAACGCGAAACCACATGCGTACAGACGATGCATGCGTGACATATGAAATTTTCAAGAATTGAAGTGAATGAGTGTTCGCTATAATGAAGAAACTTGTCATGATACAACGACCATTAAGAGGAGTAGAGATGTAAAAATCTACTCACTAGATGCAAAAGTCGGAATTTCAATAAAAGAAATTTAAGGAATTACCTGGGGTTTCGTGTGATGACCGGTTGTTAGGTGACATTACCATGGAATGTCGAACATAGCGTATTCGTCGTTAATGAGAAAGGGGAAATGCGGAGACATGCGTCTTCTCCTTGGCATAATTCGTGTCGTTGCAGGACCGCGTGACAAATCATCGCATCCTGATCGTTAGTCCTCTTGCTGACAGGATTACTATCGTCGCTGAAATGATCCATCGCGTCTTTTCAAAGACCTTGCTTCGAATGTCGTATGTGACGTACCTCAACCTCCGTTGATGTATAGATTGAGTTTTGTGAAATCTTGCACGCCCATGCTTCGTTTTGCGTAGGTTACCTGCTCGGTTAAATGCAATAGCATAGACGACAATATAATGGCATTTGCCCGAGTTAATAGACATGGTCCCTACGTGACGACCTTTAATGAACTTCAACATAAGTTTCCAAAGGTCTTAAATGCATGTTTCCTAATGTAGGATCGTTTTCAGACCCGAATGAGTCGATTAGAAGAGTTTATCTCTAAACGAAAAGCGGAAACAGACGTGTAGAGTTCAATTCAGCAAGATTCACACTATAAACTGTTGTATGATTGATATAAAGACGTTTTACAACCTGACAACACTTCGGCAGCACTTCGTTGCACAAGCCGGAAAGTTACAAATGATGAAAGTTTGAAGGGTATATATAGGAGGGACCCTTCCGTTTGAAACTAACATAACATCTTCAAACGAAATGGCTTCAAACTAAACCCTCTTCAAACTTTCAGCTTCAAACTAAACCATCTTCAAACTTTCAGCTTCAAACTAAACCCTCTTCAAACTTTCAGCTTCAAACTAAACCTTTGAAAGTGTCCATTCCAACAAGACTCGATACAAGACGAAGACGACAGACGGATGCACCAACAAACTCCCCCTCGGATGTTGACGGAGTCTTCAGTGTCGAGTCTTCGCATCTTCAATCTTTATCAGTCCTCTCGAACTCTTTGAAGTATTTGACGTTGTAAGAATCCTCAAATCTTTCTCTTCTCTTTTCATCATCATCAATAGACTCCCCACGAACAATCTCTACTCGGATGTCTTCAGACTCCCCCTTTCGATATGCTGGGATCGCAGCCTGGCTTGTTAAAATCACAGAGTCCTCAGGTATCAGAACCTGGCACTCTATCTTCAGGTAACCTGCACATTCTCTACCCAAAATAAATTTTCTGATGATAACTTGTAAAAACAATCTCACCAGCTAATGAACCACTTGCAGGAATAATACAATCAAAGAATGATTTTACAATGTTAATCTTTGATAAACCACTTGAAGATATATCATTTTCATTTGCAAAACAACACACTCTCCCAAACCATCTGTTCATCATGTCTAGCACTCTGGAGATCAGCTCTCCAACACTAGTTGTCGAAAATCTTTTTGAATTTTTCAAAAATTTATGCTAAAACACACTAAAATCTTTTTGGATTTTTCAATGTAAAGAAATGAAATGCAGAGAAGAAATATTTACAAACAATATTTTTTGTGAGTTTGTGTAAGAGGATCATATCAGTTTATGAGACATATCACCAACACCGTTAAGCTTGATTTCATTTTAAATTCTAAACAATTTACCTAGATTGTCAGTATACTGGTCCACTTAAATTTCCACACAAAGTTCAACTGGTTCGAGATACGATATTAATGTCTTAAGCACTTAAACTTATCCGTGTGTCCCACTACTTGAATATACTCCCGTATCCAGATCCCAATATTCAGTCTTACAGGTGAGTATACCACATATGATATCTGTAAGGGGTTAATTGCGAGTGCCGTGAGAGCTCAGGTCGATACTTCCGTATACGCAAAGAGATGACGGCTTCGACTTTTGGTGTGTCCCCTTTAGAGGATCTTTTGTTACAACAGCAGTGACTATCAATTTTATTGTTTCATCAACTTGCTGAGGGTGGTGCTGTGTGACAACCCTAAAAAATCCCATGTATTCCGTACAAATTATTAATGATAATTAAAGTGTCTGACGACTGTGTGGAATTACTTAACTGCTTTCTGATATCTGTGTTATGCTTACACGTATTTGTTAATATGCTAAGGAATATGCTAGGAATATGCTAAGGAATATGCTAGAAATATGCTAAGGAATATGCTAAGGAATATGCTAAGGAATATGCTAAGGAATATCCTAAGGAATATGCTAAGGAATATGCTAGGAATATGCTAGGAATATGCTAGGAATATGCTTGGAATATGCTAGGAATATGCTATATGGAAGATCTTATAAATACCACCATTCCACCAAAACTCTCTTTCTCTCCTCTCCTCCCTAGCTCACGGCTGAGACCCCCCTTGAACACACCACCATTTTCGGCTCTTGATCTCCTCATTCCAAAGTTATACAAGTGTTACGGGTCACGCATAAGGAGTCTTGGAGCTAACGGAAGGCGAAGGACCTCTCTATCTTGCTTTTATCCACCTCTTTTTCGCATAGTTTCTTCCCTAGCCTTGAGCTAGTTGTAAGTGCTTCTAATCAACTTCTTGTTCATGTTTGATATGGTTAATAAGAGATTTGTCGGTTAAAAATTATGAACATATAAGATCAAAGTCTAAAAGTCTACTATGATGAACAAGGTGGTTAATGGATGAATATTAGTGTAAAGCATGTAGATCTTGTGTGATTATGATTATTGGTTGATTATCTGATGTGTTGCTGGATTATATGGATGTTTGATGTTGTTACGATCACTAAACATAATTAACGGGATCAACCGAGCACAAACTAGTAAGCTAGAGACTAAAAACAGCAATCTGTCCATACTTTACAGCCAACTTCAGTTGGCTGTAAACAGGCCATAAACTCAACGAAAAACTGATATTTTGAGTCTAAAATGTGATATTATGAAATACGGTTCTAATGGCACCGGAATCGTAATTTTTGGACTTCGTTTACTATTTTTAAAGTGTTAATTTGTAACAGCAACTTAAGCTGAATTTTGACAGCAATAAATGGGTGTCGTACTTTCAGTCATAACCTGAGTTTTGTGATGAATCGGACCATGAAATTTGTACAGTAGATGAAAACCGATGCATGTGTAATTACCCCACTGGAATTTCGTAAATCGGACACTCGATGAATTTTTAATAAATTGTTCCGTGGACTGTGGTCAGAAATTCATAAATCTGAGTTCAGTCCGGAATATGATTTTTTATAAAATATTGGTAGTGAACCGGACCCCGATATTTTTACACAATAAAATATGGAACGTTTAAGACATCTTGTAAAAATTTGGGAATTTTTGGAATAATTTAACTATTTTATTAAAACGTCCGAAAACAGCCGGTTTTGAATGTTAATGCTGAATTTATATAAGTTGATACTTGCGTGTCTAAATGTCGAGTGTGCTATCCGTGAATGATCTAACATGTTATATATGTTATGTGCATTATCGTATGTTTGATTTTGAGTGGGGAATGGATGGGAAACTTAGATGGGCATAAACCGTTAAAACGATGCATGTTGTGTGATAGATACGTGTAGGAACTTTGTGTACTAACAGTCGGTTTTGAATATAAATGCTGAATTGAGATAAGTTGTGACTTGCGTGTCTAAATGTCGAGTATGCTATCCGTGAATGATCTAACATGTTATATATGTTATGTGCATTATCATATGTTTGATTTTGAGTGGGGAATGGATGGGAAACTTAGATGGGCATAAACCGTTAAAACGATGCATGTTGTGTGATAGATACGTGTAGGAACTTTGTGTGCTATTTGAAAGCCACTAAATGACTAACTGGTAAATTATATTAGGACGTGATTGACCGACCTTGACTGTTAGCTATATTTGAGAATCTAACCGAGCAAACCGAGGTGAGTTCACACTCTTTCTAAGGCATGGGATTCCCAGGGGTTTGGGAATGGGATTGATTAACTACTTGTACTATCATTACTATTAAACTACTTTTTACTGTCCTCGGATTGAAGGGCACGTACGTAAAACCTACGTACACGATCATAAGACCATCAACTCTATCACTTTAAGTCCCTCATTTATGGACTTAATCGCCGAGGCCTATGGCGAGCGGGTCATTAGTTAATAACGCTATTAGGTTTAACAAACCTCACACCGTGCCAGTCGGACGGGCGTGTACTAATGGACTATGGGCAAAGGATCAATGCTGATAGACATTGACTTAGGGCACCTCTTATATTTTCGTAGCAGTCGATACGCGTGGTCTAGTAACATATGGGAAACCCCCACTAATCTTCGCAAACATGTCAGAAAGACCGCGATGCAAACTCATACGATACATGGTTTTCAAAACGAACAAATGATTTACGAAACGAATGCTATAACTAAACAACCAACTGTGAATTCACTCAACTTTGTTGTTGACTCGTTGTTACATGCCTTACAGGTCGCTAAATGCTTGGAGCTTGCACGAGGAAGGAGTCGTTGTGGTGTACGGACGGTTATGTCCCGTGTTCAATATATAATCCTTATGAACTTATTAGACTTGCGTTTGAAACTTTAACTTATAAACTATGGACTTATAATTTGGACTTTACGTTTATGCTTCCGCTGTTTAAATTAAAACTTGGTTAACTAGCTTTCGGTCACCAATCGTATTGTGGTTGGCTTTAATTACTTAAATACATAGTTCAGTATGATTGGTGGCTCGATCCTGGTCATGTCACGCCTCCAAGCGGTAGTACTCCGCATGGTGGATTTTGGGGGTGTGACATGCTGTGTTTCAAGCATTTGCAGAAAGTATTATCCGGGGACTAGGTCAGTACTTCCATACAGCAGAAGTCCCGGGATAATACCCTAGATATCACTGAGCATAAAGACCTAGTATCTCAGAATAAGGGACCTTTCAAACAAGATTTCAGGGGTTACCTATATATCCAAGAAGTTGTTACCCACAGAATAAGCAAGTTTGAATTTTTTAGGTTTATATCTCGTCACAATTTACTAAGTGTGTAAAAACCTACCGACACATCCGCAGTGAGATTGTTTATCACATTTTATCTTTACATTTCTTTAGCATGTTGTGATAGTTCACTGATGTACTATCCTTTCCTCTTTTCACAACAAAACTCATTTTTCAATTTTATCATGTTTTTGGTTTTTTTTTTAAATTTTCTAATGTTTTTGGATTTTCTAAAATCTTCTACTCCCCCTAAAATGCAAACACATTAACGAAAATTGAAAACAATCTGTACAGAAACATGACAACCAATATCAAATCACATCAATTCGCCATTCACTTGGCATAAACAATCTGAACTCCCCCTATCAACAAACTATTTTCCCATTTAGATTTCAAAACACTTAAGTTTGTTTTAATCAAAATGGTTTTTCCGGAAAATAAGTTTGGATGATTTTTCCACTTGTAGGTATATCAATAATAGGTTCGGGGATGTGGTTCAACATATTGTCTTTCAACCACTTGTAGGAAAATGCAAGTACAAATTAATGTCCTTGATTTACCATTTGCAAAGATGCATAATCAAATCTTCTTACCACTTGTAAGTAAAACACAGACAAACCTTTTTACCGTTTGTACGATGACATTACCGAATAAATTTTCTCAAGAAAGATGTCGATACCTGCTCCTCGCTTACCAACCTGGGAGCTCCG
Organism: Helianthus annuus; assembly: GCF_002127325.2. Lineage (NCBI taxonomy): Eukaryota > Viridiplantae > Streptophyta > Magnoliopsida > Asterales > Asteraceae > Helianthus > Helianthus annuus. Next base: position 102,833,158 of record NC_035444.2, on the reverse strand, counting down.
GCAAGTCAGGTTTTTAGTCGAAGAAAATATCCACCCAAGCCTGACCAGCTGTCACACCCTGGCTTTGCGGAAGCGTGGTTAATTTGGTGTGACTTCTTAATACCATAGCTTAACCATAACAAAGCTATATGAATAAAAACCATGCAAGATCATCCATTCAATTAAGTTTTAAAATCCAAAAACAACAACATTGTTTTAACGGTAACACAACCTAACGACATAAACATTGTTCAACAAACATTACAAACTCAAACATAACATAAACATGGTTTAAGGACTGTGACTTGTCCAGGAAAGAGTCACATTCCCTAAACCCGGATGACCTCGTACTAGTGCAGCGGGAAAACGTGCCATACCGTGCCAGATCCTTTAATTCCCTGAAATACATGTAAGTTGAAAAATCAACAATAATGTTGAGTGAGTTCATGTGTAGTGAGTAAATAAACCTTTGTTTGTATAAACATCCTGGTATGTAGCAAATAAGGAAAAAGAGATCACCAATGGTTTGCAAGGCCATTGATATGTGTGAAATGCAAGTAGGAAGGCTCAAACCTAGCAGATTTATGCGCCGGGTACAAAGTCATCCCGAGGTCCGTTATGCTGGGCCTGGGACTGGGCTCGCTACACCCAAATAGATCTATCACTCCTGCCCCTCGGTCCTACCCTGAGGATTAATGACCTCAAGTTTCCGCCTACCCATTCACATGATCTAAATAGTAACCCTCCTTACGCTAACCATACCATGTATAAAGTATTCATAATCAAAGTAACATGTATTTCACCCCCGCAGTTTAGAAAACTGAAAACAGTTAAGAGAAAAGGGCGACATGAACTCACAGCGGTGCGTCTCTACCAAGTATACTCCAAGTCAAGCAGCTGTGCAACGACCTACATGTACTAACTCTATTAGACGGATGGCGGTGCCTTAGCTTTATGGTTTAGGTTTTTGGGAAATAGTTAGACAAATATTTCATGTTTACATTCCGTGCATACTTGGTAATTATTTCCTTCCCAAGGATGGGGGATTAAATACATGTGCGTTCGAATTATATCATTAAGTCTCACTTAATATATATTTATTTCCAATCCCAAAATATAAATATTTTTCTAAAAAATATTATATTTTTACTTTACAAAATTTTTCCAAAATAATACTTTGTCAAATATACGCGTGCATGAATATTTCTGTAAATTGCGTAAGTTACGTTTTATCGATCGAGTGGTAATAGTAATTACCGGTGTAACTTATATATTTATCGTGAAAGCGTTCGTATTATTTTGGATCCGTTACATGTGATAATATTATTTTTACCCTAAAAACAATATTATATATACTTCACAAAATAATGACAAATAATGTTGTGAAAAATATATTTACTAAATATATATTTATCACGTTTAATTTTGTGAAAATCCCACCTCCGATATTTTGTAAATAAAGTCGTGGCGAAACTTATATTATCACATGTAACGGATACTCGATGAATTTTTAATAAATTGTTCCGTGGACTGTGGTCAGAAATTCATAAATCTGAGTTCAGTCCGGAATATGATTTTTTATAAAATATTGGTAGTGAACCGGACCCCGATATTTTTACACAATAAAATATGGAACGTTTAAGACATCTTGTAAAAATTTGGGAATTTTTGGAATAATTTAACTATTTTATTAAAACGTCCGAAAACAGCCGGTTTTGAATGTTAATGCTGAATTTATATAAGTTGATACTTGCATGTCTAAATGTCGAGTGTGCTATCCGTGAATGATCTAACATGTTATATATGTTATGTGCATTATCGTATGTTTGATTTTGAGTGGGGAATGGATGGGAAACTTAGATGGGCATAAACCGTTAAAACGATGCATGTTGTGTGATAGATACGTGTAGGAACTTTGTGTACTAACAGCCGGTTTTGAATATAAATGCTGAATTGAGATAAGTTGTGACTTACGTGTCTAAATGTCGAGTATGCTATCCGTGAATGATCTAACATGTTATATATGTTATGTGCATTATCGTATGTTTGATTTTGAGTGGGGAATGGATGGGAAACTTAGATGGGCATAAACCGTTAAAACGATGCATGTTGTGTGATAGATACGTGTAGGAACTTTGTGTGCTATTTGAAAGCTACTAAATGACTAACTGGTAAATTATATTAGGACGTGATTGACCGACCTTGACTATTAGCTATATTTGAGAATCTAACCGAGCAAACCGAGGTGAGTTCACTACTTGTACTATCATTACTATTAAACTACTTTTTACTGTCCTCAGATTGAAGGGCACGTACGTAAAACCTACCTACACGATCATAAGACCATCAACTCTATCACTTTAAGTCCCTCATTTATGGACTTAATCGCCGAGGCCTATGGCGAGCGGGTCATTAGTTAATAGCGCTATTAGGTTTAACAAACCTCACACCGTGCCAGTCGGACGGGCGTGTACTAATGGACTATGGGCAAAGGGTCAATGCTGATAGACATTGACTTAGGGCACCTCTTATATTTTCGTAGCAGTCGATACGCGTGGTCTAGTAACATATGGGAAACCCCCACTAATCTTCGCAAACATGTCAGAAAGACCGCGATGCAAACTCATACGATACATGGTTTTCAAAACGAACAAATGATTTACGAAACGAATGCTATAACTAAACAACCAACTGTGAATTCACTCAACTTTGTTGTTGACTCGTTGTTACATGCCTTACAGGTCGCTAAATGCTTGGAGCTTGCACGAGGAAGGAGTCGTTGTGGTGTACGGACGGTTATGTCCCGTGTTCAATATATAATCCTTATGAACTTATTAGACTTGCGTTTGAAACTTTAACTTATAAACTATGGACTTATAATTTGGACTTTACGTTTATGCTTCCGCTGTTTAAATTAAAACTTGGTTAACTAGCTTTCGGTCACCAATCGTATTGTGGTTGGCTTTAATTACTTAAATACATAGTTCAGTATGATTGGTGGCTCGATCCTGGTCATGTCACGCCTCCAAGCGGTAGTACTCCGCATGGTGGATTTTGGGGGTGTGACAGATTGGTATCAGAGCCATTGGTTATAGTGAACTTGGTTTTAAAAAGGGAAAAGATTTTGATAAAACCAGACTATAACCTGTACAGTGCTCAACGATCCACAACGACGCTTCGCTCCACGTGCAAGACTCGACACCATAAGTGGTATGATTTATGTTATATTGTCGGTTAGATAGCTCACACTGTGCATTAGTTAACGTGATAACTGCTACTTGAACCTAGTGTGCTTACTCTCTACTGTCGTCCCACATTTACGCACTTTCACGACACTTTTCTCACTTACGTCGCTTCGTGATGAAGATCATGAGCGAACGCGGAGGACGTATCAACCTCACTCAAGCCTAGTTGACGGCTTTGATCAACGAATGAGTTGCTGAGGCACTCGCAGCCGTTCCCGCAGGAGGTATAACCTGCTACTTCAACCCATCTTAGGACGTTTAGATCCCACCTTCGTGAACCAACTCTTGTGCTTAACCTTGTCCTTTATTATCGCACCACAGGTCAACATGCCCAACCTCCCATTCCTTCGATCAGCAACCGATATAACGAAACGCTAACAACCACACCGCGATTTCCACCAATCACAAGATTACCCCCTCATTACCTTGTTGGGTAGTTAATTATCTTATTTTGATCTACACCCTCGTATACCCAACGTAGCAAGCGGATGCCTCCTAATGATGGGATAGTCTTTGGGACATTCGAGGACGGCGATACGGATTACTCAACTTACATACGGACACGACAAGCTACACATTTACCTCACCCCTTTTCCCCCTTACACTACAAGAGTCGCACTTTGACCTACGATGGTTTATCATAATTATGTGAAATCGTTTCGCTAGCCTTTGTACCGACCTATGCTTAATGCAATGCCTAATTTCTACTATTGACATACACAGAACCATCATTCCTTTACCACAGTGACGCTAGACACTAATGCGAACTCACTCTAGATTAGAGGGTTTGGAAGGCTCGAATTTCTATCATTGGTGATCACTTATTGAAACCTTGAGTGTGATGATGTGTTTATACTCTCTTGAACGCGTTTTCACGTCCTTTCCTTGGAACCTCACGATTACACGAACGTATTTTTAAATTCATTCACACGACCTAAGAAAACTCCTCCAAACTTGATTGCTTACCGACTTGAGAAATTGAAAACTCATCTAAGCTCGTGGATCTAGGTGAATTATTCCTCCATCGCATGTGGATGATACTAGGAACGATCCCAATGTTGTAATGGGTAAGTTTCTTCTGGACGACTTCTTTGTCACTGTTTCATTTGATTCGGGTGCCGATACTAGTTATGTGTCCTTAAAAGTTAGCCAAATGCTTAAGCGCACTCCAACACTTCTGAACACCAAACACACGGTAGAACTAGCTAACCGTAAAAGTCTAGAAGCCACACACGTAGTTAAAGGTTGTAACCTCGTCTTAGCTGGTCGGACTTTCTCTATCGATCTTATTCCTATCACACTGGGTAGTTTCGACGTCGTTATTGGGATGGATTGGCTATCTCATCATCGAGCGGAGATTGTTTGTAAGGAGAAAATCGTCCGCATTCCTCGTTCTGGTGAAAAACCTCTCGTGATTCGTGGCGACAAGAGTGGTGCTGTCGAAGGCATCACCTCTTTCCTTAAGGCCCAGAAGTGTTTGCGAAAGGGCCACACTGCCATTTTAGCACTCGTTACTGACACATCAACGGAAGAGAAGAGAATTGAAGACATTCCTATTGTACGCGACTTTCCCGAGGTATTTCCTGAGGAATTACCTGGCCTTCCGCCTCATCGACAAGTCGAGTTTCAAATCGAGCTAGCTCCTGGAGCAGCACCAATAGCTCGTGCGCCTTATCGACTTTCCCCATCAGAACTCGAAGAACTGTCTGCGCAACTACAAGAACTTCTGGAAAAGGGTTTTATACGTCCTAGCTCTTCGCCATGGGGAGCTCCAGTCTTGTTCGTAAAGAAGAAAGACGGTACCTTCAGGATGTGTATTGACTACCGCGAACTCAACAAGGTGACCGTGAAGAATCGTTATCCTCTTCCACGCATCGATGACTTATTCGCTCAATTGCAAGGGTCGAGTTTCTATTCTAAGATTGACCTAAGGTCAGGCTACCATCAGCTGAGAGTCCGAGAGGAGGACGTCTCCAAAACAGCATTCAGAACTCGTTACGGCCATTATGAGTTTCTGGTTATGCCTTTCGGAATGACGAATGCACCAGCGGTCTTCATGGATCTCATGAACCGAGTGTGCAAGCCTTACCTAGATAAGTTCGTTATTGTGTTCATCGACGACATCCTGATCTATTCTAAGAGTCAGGAGGAACACGAGCAACACCTGAGACTTATTCTGGAACTACTTCATAAAGAGCAGCTGTATGCCAAGTTTTCGAAATGTGACTTCTGGCTTCGCGAAGTCCATTTTCTGGGCCATGTGGTAAACAAGGATGGGATTCATGTTGATCCATCCAAGGTTGACTCGATCAAGAACTGGCCTGCACCCCGCACACCAACAGAGATCCGCCAATTCTTAGGTTTGGCAGGATATTACAGAAGGTTTATCAAGGATTTCTCCAAGATTGCGCAACCTCTCACCTCACTGACTCAGAAGGGTGTCACCTATCGTTGGGGTGATGCACAGGAGTCCGCATTTCAGCACTTGAAGGATAGACTTTGTAGCGCGCCTATCCTCTCATTGCCTGAAGGCACAGACGATTTTGTGGTTTACTGCGATGCTTCCATCCAAGGACTTGGTTGCGTGTTGATGCAACGTGACAAGGTCATTGCCTACGCATCACGTCAACTTAATGTTCACGAAAGGAACTACACTACCCACGATCTGGAATTGGGAGCAGTTGTTTTCGCGCTTAAGATATGGAGACATTACCTGTACGGTACCAAGTGCACCATTTACACCGATCACAGGAGTCTCGAGCATATCTCCAAGCAAAAGGAATTGAATATGCGACAACGCCGATGGGTCGAGCTCTTGAACGATTACGAATGCGCAATCAAGTATCATCCGGGCAAAGCCAATGTTGTGGTCGACGCCCTCAGCCGGAAGGATACTATACCTAGGCGTGTACGTGCGTTACAGCTTACCATCCAATCTAACCTTCCCGCTCAGATTCGCGATGCTCAGGTTGAAGCATCGAAGGCAGAGAACATCAGGGCTAAGTCCCTAAGAGGATCGAGGCAACGGCTAGAACAAAAAGAAAACGGCGCCTACTATGTTAACGGACGCATCTGGGTTCCACTGTATGGAGACTTGCGTGAGCTTGTGATGGATGAAGCGCATAAGTCTCGTTACTCAGCACATCCTGGTTCGGATAAGATGTACCACGACCTAAAAACTACATACTGGTGGCCTGGTATGAAAGCCGGCATAGCAACCTATGTTGGTAATTGTTTAACTTGTGCGAGAGTCAAGGTCGAATATCAGAAACCATCAGGCCCACTCCAACAACCAGAGATACCTAAATGGAAATGGGAGCAAATTTCCATGGATTTCGTTACCGGCCTGCCCAGATCTCAATGCGGAAAAGATACCATTTGGGTGATCGTAGATCGACTGACCAAGTCTGCACATTTTCTGCCTATCAAGAAACGGATAAGTTTTCTACTCTAGCAGACATCTACTTAAAAGAAGTGGTATCAAGGCACGGAGTGCCAACCTCCATCATTTCTGATCGTGACGCTCGTTTTACCTCTGAACTGTGGCAAGCTACGCATAAGTCTTTTGGCTCACGTTTAGACATGAGCACCGCTTATCATCCACAGACGGATGGGCAATCTGAACGCACCATCCAAACCCTCGAAGACATGCTTAGGGCATGCGTAATCGACTTCGGCAATGGCTGGGAAAAACACCTTCCGCTAGTGGAGTTTTCATATAACAACAGTTACCACACCAGCATCCAGGCCGCTCCGTTCGAGGCATTGTATGGACGCAAGTGCCGATCACCTCTCTGTTGGGCAGAAGTTGGTGACAGTCAAATCACTAGCCCAGAACTAGTAATAGATACAACAGAAAAGATTGCTCAGATACGACAACGAATGGCGGCAGCTCGTGACCGTCAGAAAAGCTATGCCGATAAACGAAGAAAGCCACTCGAGTTCCAGGTTGGGGATCGGGTGCTACTCAAAGTCTCACCGTGGAAAGGTGTAGTCCGATTTGGCAAACGGGGCAAGCTCAACCCGCGTTATGTCGGACCGTTCGAGATCATTGAGAGAATTGGAAAGGTCGCCTACAGGTTGAATCTACCTGAAGAACTCAGCGGAGTTCACAATGTTTTCCATGTGTCAAATCTGAAGAAGTGTCTGTCAGATGAGACCCTCATAGTTCCTCTCAAGGAGCTCACTATCGACGACCAGCTGGGATTCGTCGAGGAACCAGTAGAAATTACGGATCAAGACGTTAAGATTCTCAACCACACTAGAATACCCCTCGTCCGAGTTCGTTGGAATTCCCGTCGTGGCCCAGAGTATACCTGGGAACGAGAAGACCAAATGAAACTCAAGTATCCCCAACTGTTTAAGAAAAATGCAACCACTACTGAGGCTGAAGCTACCGCAGAATTTCGGGACGAAATTCCAAATCAACGGGGGGATGATGTGACACCCCAGGAAAATCTGGAAAACAACGCAACTTAACTAGCTTCCTCAGTAACCACGCACTAAATTTTGGGACGAAATTCTCTTAACAGGGGGAGAATGTGACAACCCTCAAAAATCCCATGTATTCCGTACAAATTATTAATGATAATTAAAGTGTCTGACGACTGTGTGGAATTACTTAACTGCTTTCTGATATCTGTGTTATGCTTACACGTATTTGTTAATATGCTAAGGAATATGCTAGGAATATGCTAAGGAATATGCTAGGAATATGCTAAGGAATATGCTAAGGAATATGCTAAGGAATATGCTAAGGAATATCCTAAGGAATATGCTAAGGAATATGCTAGGAATATGCTAGGAATATGCTAGGAATATGCTTGGAATATGCTAGGAATATGCTATATGGAAGATCTTATAAATACCACCATTCCACCAAAACTCTCTTTCTCTCCTCTCCTCCCTAGCTCACGGCCGAGACCCCCCTTGAACACACCACCATTTTCGGCTCTTGATCTCCTCATTCCAAAGTTATACAAGTGTTACGGGTCACGCATAAGGAGTCTTGGAGCTAACGGAAGGCGAAGGACCTCTCTATCTTGCTTTTATCCACCTCTTTTTCGCATAGTTTCTTCCCTAGCCTTGAGCTAGTTGTAAGTGCTTCTAATCAACTTCTTGTTCATGTTTGATATGGTTAATAAGAGATTTGTCGGTTAAAAATTATGAACATATAAGATCAAAGTCTAAAAGTCTACTATGATGAACAAGGTGGTTAATGGATGAATATTAGTGTAAAGCATGTAGATCTTGTGTGATTATGATTATTGGTTGATTATCTGATGTGTTGCTGGATTATATGGATGTTTGATGTTGTTACGATCACTAAACATAATTAACGGGATCAACCGAGCACAAACTAGTAAGCTAGAGACTAAAAACAGCAATCTGTCCATACTTTACAGCCAACTTCAGTTGGCTGTAAATAGGCCATAAACTCAACGAAAAACTGATATTTTGAGTCTAAAATGTGATATTATGAAATACGGTTCTAATGGCACCGGAATCGTAATTTTTGGACTTCGTTTACTATTTTTAAAGTGTTAATTTGTAACAGCAACTTAAGCTGAATTTTGACAGCAATAAATGGGTGTCGTACTTTCAGTCATAACCTGAGTTTTGTGATGAATCGGACCATGAAATTTGTACAGTAGATGAAAACCGATGCATGTGTAATTACCCCACTGGAATTTCGTAAATCGGACACTCGATGAATTTTTAATAAATTGTTCCGTGGACTGTGGTCAGAAATTCATAAATCTGAGTTCAGTCCGGAATATGATTTTTTATAAAATATTGGTAGTGAACCGGACCCCGATATTTTTACACAATAAAATATGGAACGTTTAAGACATCTTGTAAAAATTTGGGAATTTTTGGAATAATTTAACTATTTTATTAAAACGTCCGAAAACAGCCGGTTTTGAATGTTAATGCTGAATTTATATAAGTTGATACTTGCGTGTCTAAATGTCGAGTGTGCTATCCGTGAATGATCTAACATGTTATATATGTTATGTGCATTATCGTATGTTTGATTTTGAGTGGGGAATGGATGGGAAACTTAGATGGGCATAAACCGTTAAAACGATGCATGTTGTGTGATAGATACGTGTAGGAACTTTGTGTACTAACAGCCGGTTTTGAATATAAATGCTGAATTGAGATAAGTTGTGACTTGCGTGTCTAAATGTCGAGTATGCTATCCGTGAATGATCTAACATGTTATATATGTTATGTGCATTATCGTATGTTTGATTTTGAGTGGGGAATGGATGGGAAACTTAGATGGGCATAAACCGTTAAAACGATGCATGTTGTGTGATAGATACGTGTAGGAACTTTGTGTGCTATTTGAAAGCCACTAAATGACTAACTGGTAAATTATATTAGGACATGATTGACCGACCTTGACTGTTAGCTATATTTGAGAATCTAACCGAGCAAACCGAGGTGAGTTCACACTCTTTCTAAGGCATGGGATTCCCAGGGGTTTGGGAATGGGATTGATTAACTACTTGTACTATCATTACTATTAAACTACTTTTTACTGTCCTCGGATTGAAGGGCACGTACGTAAAACCTACGTACACGATCATAAGACCATCAACTCTATCACTTTAAGTCCCTCATTTATGGACTTAATCGCCGAGGCCTATGGCGAGCGGGTCATTAGTTAATAACGCTATTAGGTTTAACAAACCTCACACCGTGCCAGTCGGACGGGCGTGTACTAATGGACTATGGGCAAAGGATCAATGCTGATAGACATTGACTTAGGGCACCTCTTATATTTTCGTAGCAGTCGATACGCGTGGTCTAGTAACATATGGGAAACCCCCACTAATCTTCGCAAACATGTCAAAAAGACCGCGATGCAAACTCATACGATACATGGTTTTCAAAACGAACAAATGATTTACGAAACGAATGCTATAACTAAACAACCAACTGTGAATTCACTCAACTTTGTTGTTGACTCGTTGTTACATGCCTTATAGGTCGCTAAATGCTTGGAGCTTGCACGAGGAAGGAGTCGTTGTGGTGTACGGACGGTTATGTCCCGTGTTCAATATATAATCCTTATGAACTTATTAGACTTGCGTTTGAAACTTTAACTTATAAACTATGGACTTATAATTTGGACTTTACGTTTATGCTTCCGCTGTTTAAATTAAAACTTGGTTAACTAGCTTTCGGTCACCAATCGTATTGTGGTTGGCTTTAATTACTTAAATACATAGTTCAGTATGATTGGTGGCTCGATCCTGGTCATGTCACGCCTCCAGGCGGTAGTACTCCGCATGGTGGATTTTGGGGGTGTGACATGCTGTGTTTCAAGCATTTGCAGAAAGTATTATCCGGGGACTAGGTTAGTACTTCCATACAGCAGAAGTCCCGGGATAATACCCTAGATATCACTGAGCATAAAGACCTAGTATCTCAGAATAAGGGACCTTTCAAACAAGATTTCAGGGGTTACCTATATATCCAAGAAGTTGTTACCCACAGAATAAGCAAGTTTGAATTTTTTAGGTTTATATCTCGTCACAATTTACTAAGTGTGTAAAAACCTACCGACACATCCGCAGTGAGATTGTTTATTACATTTTATCTTTACATTTCTTTAGCATGTTGTGATAGTTCACTGATGTACTATCCTTTCCTCTTTTCACAACAAAACTCATTTTTCAATTTTATCATGTTTTTGGTTTTTTTTTTAAATTTTCTAATGTTTTTGGATTTTCTAAAATCTTCTACTCCCCCTAAAATGCAAACACATTAACGAAAATTGAAAACAATCTGTACAGAAACATGACAACCAATATCAAATCACATCAATTCGCCATTCACTTGGCATAAACAATCTGAACTCCCCCTATCAACAAACTATTTTCCCATTTAGATTTCAAAACACTTAAGTTTGTTTTAATCAAAATGGTTTTTCCGGAAAATAAGTTTGGATGATTTTTCCACTTGTAGGTATATCAATAATAGGTTCGGGGATGTGGTTCAACATATTGTCTTTCAACCACTTGTAGGAAAATGCAAGTACAAATTAATGTCCTTGATTTACCATTTGCAAAGATGCATAATCAAATCTTCTTACCACTTGTAAGTAAAACACAGACAAACCTTTTTACCGTTTGTACGATGACATTACCGAATAAATTTTCTCAAGAAAGATGTCGATACCTGCTCCTCGCTTACCAACCTGGGAGCTCCGGCAAGTCAGGTTTTTAGTCGAAGAAAATATCCACCCAAGCCTGACCAGCTGTCACACCCTGGCTTTGCGGAAGCGTGGTTAATTTGGTGTGACTTCTTAATACCATAGCTTAACCATAACAAAGCTATATGAATAAAAACCATGCAAGATCATCCATTCAATTAAGTTTTAAAATCCAAAAACAACAACATTGGTTTAACGGTAACACAACCTAACGACATAAACATTGTTCAACAAACATTACAAACTCAAACATAACATAAACATGGTTTAAGGACTGTGACTTGTCCAGGAAAGAGTCACATTCCCTAAACCCGGATGACCTCGTACTAGTGCAGCGGGAAAACGTGCCATACCGTGCCAGATCCTTTAATTCCCTGAAATACATGTAAGTTGAAAAATCAACAATAATGTTGAGTGAGTTCATGTGTAGTGAGTAAATAAACCTTTGTTTGTATAAACATCCTGGTATGTAGCAAATAAGGAAAAAGAGATCACCAATGGTTTGCAAGGCCATTGATATGTGTGAAATGCAAGTAGGAAGGCTCAAACCTAGCAGATTTATGCGCCGGGTACAAAGTCATCCCGAGGTCCGTTATGCTGGGCCTGGGACTGGGCTCGCTACACCCAAATAGATCTATCACTCCTGCCCCTCGGTCCTACCCTGAGGATTAATGACCTCAAGTTTCCGCCTACCCATTCACATGATCTAAATAGTAACCCTCCTTACGCTAACCATACCATGTATAAAGTATTCATAATCAAAGTAACATGTATTTCACCCCCGCAGTTTAGAAAACTGAAAACAGTTAAGAGAAAAGGGGGACATGAACTCACAGCGGTGCGTCTCTACCAAGTATACTCCAAGTCAAGCAGCTGTGCAACGACCTACATGTACTAACTCTATTAGACGGATGGCCGTGCCTTAGCTTTATGGTTTAGGTTTTTGGGAAATAGTTAGACAAATATTTCATGTTTACATTCCGTGCATACTTGGTAATTATTTCCTTCCCAAGGATGGGGGATTAAATACATGTGCGTTCGAATTATATCATTAAGTCTCACTTAATATATATTTATTTCCAATCCCAAAATATAAATATTTTTCTAAAAAATATTATATTTTTACTTTACAAAATTTTTCCAAAATAATACTTTGTCAAATATACGCGTGCATGAATATTTCCGTAAATTGCGTAAGTTACGTTTTAACGATCGAGTTGTAATAGTAATTACCGGTGTAACTTATATATATTTATCGTGAAAGCGTTCGTATTATTTTGGATCCGTTACATGTGATAATATTATTTTTACCCTAAAAACAATATTATATATACTTCACAAAATAATGACAAATAATGTTGTGAAAAATATATTTACTAAATATATATTTATCACGTTTAATTTTGTGAAAATCCCACCTCCGATATTTTGTAAATAAAGTCGTGGCGAAACTTATATTCTGAAAACATGTCGAAAAGTATTTCTAACACTTATAGTGAAAATAATTCTAAGTGTTAGGTTTTTGGAAAAATTTCGCCAGAGTTTCCTCTGTAACGGGAGGTGGCCACGCTTTCAAGCGTATCATTTTCTTTTACAAATCAATTCAACCAATTTCTTATTCAATCAAAACAATATTCAACTCATCAACTAGTTAAATAATATGTAAATCGCAAAGATTTCATGAACTTGTGATTTACTCAAAAATATGAAGTAAATCTCATTACTTTTAGCGGATCTTAATATAGATTAGTCCGGTTTCGTAAAAACCCCGTTTTTATAGAAAGTCCGTCTTTACATCTTCTTGTAGATTTTACAAAAATAGTTATTTTGTCGAAACTTTGCATTACACAAGTGTTTACACACTTGTGTGTTCTAAAAATCATTCTAGTTATCATAAGATCCGTCTTTAGAAAACATGATTTTCTTGACACTCGGTCCTTTGAAAATACCACTTGTAGATACGTGGATCTACTAGTTTTAAACACTATTTTACAAGTAAAAACGCTTTTACACAAGTTCATGATTCGTGTGTGGTAGAGTTTCACCCTTTAACCCTTGCTTCATTTCAAAACAACCTTATGTCATGATCCATGATCATGACCAACCCGGGTTAAATGATGATCCGAGCTACCACAACATAGATCGGGTCCGAATAACCACACAAATCAATTACTACAACATTTACACAACTTATAAGCTTTTAACCATCTTTATTTGTGTTTTTAGTAGACTTTAAAGCATCAACTTGTAAGATTTCGAGTTTTAACCATTACACATCATATTAACCACTTCAAAATAGTTCGAGAAGGTGTTTTAAGTAACTCACCACTAGCTCGAGGCTAGGGAAGAATCTAAGCGCAAATAGGGTGGATAAAAGCAAGAGAATGAGGTCCTTCGCCTTCCGTTTGCACCAAACCTCCTTATATGTGATCCTTGATGCTTGTATATACTTGGAATGTGATGAGTGAAATCGAAAATGGATGGATGTATATGGGGGTGTTCGGCCGAAAGTTGTAGAGAGCAAGAGAGAGTTTTTGGTGTGTGTTGATTTGTTAGATGAAAATGTTGTGCAAAGGTTGCTTCTTATAGACAAAGATGAGTTTATGGTCCAAGGGTTCTAGTGTTCTCTTGATATGGGACACACAAGATTTAAATAATGAAAATTATACAAGTGTGGGTCACAAGGTGACCGAATCGGCCAAGGGGGGGGGGGGGTAAGCTAGTTCCATTCTAACCATTAGTTAGCTTAAAGTTAGGTTAATTAGGTTAGTTAAGTGCTTAACCCGGTTAGTGGTGTGTTGTGCTTTAAAGCGGGTGTTAGGGTATTCAGGGACCCTAACTGTCACACCCCGACCACGTAAAACATCAAATCGTGGCGGAAACGTCGGGGAGTGTTGTAACAGAATTATTGTTCCACAACCAAGGTAATTTAAATAATATTTTATTCATCACCCAAGGGTGGAATACATTGTTTCAAACGAGAACCCACAAGTTACATTGTCTTAAAATAAAAAGAAAACAAAGTACATAACAAGTTTTAACTAGTCTAGATCCATTTTATCGTCACTAAGGCCCAAGTCCACCCTAGTGTATCACGATCATCCTATGCATTTGCTCCTAAAACACATGTGAAAATAGGTACGTCAGCATAAAAATGCCTGTGAGATACATAGGTTTGGTGAAAATAGGATCCATGACTTAGGTTTTAGAAAAACGTTTAATGAAATGTAGTCATGAACCTTGTTGATTGTATTGTTTGTAAATCATTTGAAAAACGATGGTAGATATGTATTTTTGAAAGAATAATGTATGGTTAAATGAATAACCAAGTAAAATAAGTTGTATAAAACAAGTTGTTTGTAAAATAATGTATTGTGAAAAATATGTTATATCGCTAAACTGAAATGATTTAAGCAACGCTGCGATGCGTAATATCATACAAACACTTATATATAGGAAGTACCAGCGGCGTATCCACCATGTTTGTATCATATTACACACGCCTTGTTACTTAAATCACTTACCCAAACAAACCACCAATGTAAACATGTTTATGTTTAACCAAATGTCAAAATGTTTATGCGAAAAACCTTGTCTAACGTCAAGTGTAAATCATGTAATGTGTGTAACAATGTCAAAATGCCTATGTCAATGTAAATCATGTCATGTGTAAACAAAATGTCATGTATGGTAAGTGAAATATGTATCAACCAAACCATAGGTGAAAATGCACAAAACAAAGTATTGAAGTAAAACTCAGTTTAAATCAACGTTATGTTTTGTGGAGATGCATGATATACTGAATACAAACATTTATGCGGTATTGTGAAAATGCATACATCCAAGCCTTGTGACTGTGGTGATAAACCTTTAAACAAATTAAAGGTCTATCGGTTTTTATGTTTAAATCGAATTCGGTCATTCCTTTCATCCAAACATACCAAGGATGTCAGGAACGGGAGTTGTCAATTCCTATGGTACCACTACCTACTAACGAGCGGCGTGATCAAAGTTAATGAATGTGTATGGTCCCACTTAAACAAACCAAATGTCATACCCAAAATATAAACATGTGAAAACAATGCACTAAGTATGTAATCAAATGTACACACATAGCGTGAAATATCATGTAAAACAAATGTACTAAGTATGATGAACATACATAGCATGAATGTCATGTAAAACAATGTACTAAGTATGATGAACATACATAGCATGAAAACGTCATGTAAAACAAGTGTACTAAGTATGATGAACATACATAGCATGAAAATGTCATGTAAAACAATGTACTAATGAACATAGCAAGTATATAATGCGAAAACATGAAAGCATGAAAGTAACAAGTAGGCACATGTGTTTCACCCCAAAATGTTTAGAAAACAGTAAAAGAGGGGTCTATGTACTCACTTGAGATTGCTTAGAAGTCGTAGGATAACCACCAAGCAATGCTAGAAGATCACGGAATCAAACGGCACCTATATAGGTATCTACATTAATAAACGGACCTATCGGAGGATCGGGTAGTACGAGGTTTCGTAAACCCAATAAGTGTGGGAACTTATGTAATATGGTCTAACAAAGCCTACGTACTAAAACGAAACCTATCCTAAGTGCTCTTGACCCGTTACGACCCGCTTAGGTAGCTTATGCTACTTTAGCGCGTCGTTCGCGTAAAACGCGTTTGAAATGCCTAACTAGCCCTATGATAAACAAGATATGCCTTAACATGTTCAATATTGTTGTTAAATCAGTTTAGATACCAAAAATTGTGTTACATAGGCTTAAAATGAATTTTGGCGTAAAAAGGGTATTTTGGTAATTTACCTAAGGCACATACATTACCTATCATACAACTAGTTAAACGATGTGACCATAAGGTATAACCTCGGAAGGTTATTCCCTATACAACTATGGTCACCTAAAGTGTTTGGTCGGATCCTAATGATCGACCAAATGGGTCGGGTTCGTAAGCATAAGCGATTGATTAGATCGCTTACCATTACGACCCTAAACAAGCACAAATCTAAAAGCGACGAGCTAAACATGCTAGAACATGTTAAGTAATGTTAGAAAACAGGTTTGGCATTAAAACAAACGGTTTTAATACCCTAGAGTAGTTTGGTTACAAAATACGCGAGAAAACGCATTTTGGCCGAAACTACGACTCGTCACTGAGCCTAGATAACATGGTAATCAGTAGGTATAGTCACTAGGGACTATAACCATCGTGATTACGCTCACGTTATGATGTTCAAACGAACTTCGCGTTGACCATAAACTTGTCAATGCAGAAAGTCAAACACAGTTTGACTTTAACGCTAAAACGAACGAAAAACGCGAAAGAATACTTACAGAAGGTCCCCGCAAGATTGATTTCCGAGTATTTCTCAGGTATGAAGTGTTTATAACTCCAACTTAGAGAAAATCTCAGAATCAAGTGGGTTTAAATGAAGTTGGGGTTGGGTATTTATAGGAAACATGGAACCGTTAGGATCGTTTCTTGTTCCCCAAGCGTTTAATCTCAACCGTACAACACTTACCCACTGATTTACAAACCCATGGGAGCCCCTAGGATTGATAAAAACCATTTGCAAGTGGTTTGGAAGTGCATAACATCCATAAACAGCTGTTTGCAACAAAATTGCATATCTGGGGAGGCCACGCAGCCCGCGTAAGGAATACATGGATCCTTACGCGCCCCGCCTGAGGGTCACGGATCAGAATTTGCAGTTTTAGTCCCTGCACTTCAGAAACATGCAATTTGGCCCATTTTTGGCACGTTTAAGCCCCGTTAACCTCATTTCAAGGCTCTAAGATGAAGTTAAAGTGTAGGGGACTTGAAACATGCTCAAAAATATTCCGGATGTCGGTTCGTTTGGTCGTACGATCGCGATGTTCGCTTAATTACGACGGAATGCGCATAAGCGCGAAAGACGATCCAAATTATGCGACGAATGGATTTTTCTCATGCCAAACATTAAAACATAATATTTTAATGCTTACATAAATTTTTGGATGTCCGGATGTATTCAGAACGTGAGTTATGCGCGAAAATGCAAACTTATGCACTTTTTGACGCTTTTAGTCCCTGAATGACCCAAAAGTTTATTTTAGCACACCGAACCCCTCAAAGCCTATTTCTAAGCTATGTAAAGGATATTTAAGGTGTGTTTAACTTATGATCATGTTCCGGAACGTTCATTACAGTTCAGATTGGCATACTTTCGCAGTTTGTCAATTTTAGTCCCTGTAAGCGAATTAACTAGATTTTTGCCATACCAAAGCCTTCAAAACTTATTTCTAAGTTATGTAAAGGTTATTTAAGGTATGTTAAGAATAAATTGATGTTCCGGAGTATTTGTTGCATATAACTGATTACGTTTTCGCACCAGTTTGCGTATAATTCTCCAGAAAGCGATATAGAGTTTGAAATCGAATAAAAGTCAAAACATGAAAAACATCAAACACAAACAAATAAACATAGGGATCAAATAACTTTATTTCATTGATAACTGAATTGTTTACAATGATTACAAGCACAGATGTCACAGTCTCCCCTACTTGTGGAAATTTCGTCCCGAAATTTGTTTAGTGGAAACTCGTGAGAATAGATGTGGATACTTCGCCTTCATTTGATCTTCACGTTCCCAAGTAAACTCAGTTCCACGTTTAGATTCCCAGCGAACTTTAACCAACGGAATGCGCTTGCGTTTAAGCCATTTGACTTCACGATCCATAATTTCCACAGGTTTCTCAACAAAATGTAGTGTTTTATCAACACGGATTTCGTCAAGCGGTATGTGGAGGTTCTCATCAGCTAAACACTTTTTGAGATTGGATACGTGGAAAGTAGGATGAACATTTCCAAGTTCAGGAGGTAATGCAAGTCTGTAGGCTACCTTGCCGATTCTTTCGACGATCTTGAATGGTCCAACATATCTAGGTGCAAGTTTTCCATTCTTTCCAAATCTGATCACACCTTTCCAAGGTGAGACCTTAAGTAATACACGATCACTGACATGGAATTCTAAGGGCTTGCGTCGTCGGTCCGCGTAACTCTTTTGACGGCTTCGAGCTGCCTGTAAGTTATCACGAACTTTCTTAACCTTGTCAGTTGTCTTTAGAATGAGGTCAGGTCCAGTAAGCTGAGCCTCACCTATTTCATTCCAGCAGACTGGTGAACGACATTTTCGACCATAGAGAGCCTCGAAAGGAGCCATATTGATGCTGGAGTGATAACTATTGTTGTAGGAGAATTCAATCAATGGAAGATGTGAATCCCAACTACCACCAAAATCGATCACACATGCTCTAAGCATATCCTCCAAAGTCTGGATTGTTCTCTCAGTTTGGCCATCTGTTTGTGGATGATATGCTGTGCTAAGATTGAGTTGGGTCCCCATAGCAGATTGCATGGTTCTCCAAAAACGAGAAGAGAAACGAGCATCTCTATCAGAAATAATGTTCAAGGGAACACCATGTCGAGATACAATTTCATCCACATAGATTTCAGCCAGATCTTCAGCAGATAGATTCTCACGGATCGGCAGGAAATGCGCTGACTTTGTAAGACGATCAACAACTACCCAGATGGCATCATGACCTTTCTTAGTGCGCGGGAGTTTGGTAATGAGATCGATAGCAATGTTTTCCCATTTCCAAACTGGGATCTCAGGTTGCTCCAAAAGACCATAAGGATGCTGGTGTTCAGCCTTAACCTTGAGACAAGTAAGGCATTTTGAAACGTACAAGGCAATGTCTTTCTTCATACCAGGCCACCAATACTGAGTACGAAGATCCTAATACATTTTGTCTGAGCCGGGATGAACAGAATAACGAGATTTATGGGCTTCATCCATAAGCAAAGTGCGAAGATCATCTTGGCTTGGGACCCACAAACGGTCCATGAAATAATATGATCCATCTTCCTTCAGCACAAGATCAGGCTTAATGTGATAGGGTAATTCCTTACCCATCAAGTCTTGTGAAACACAAGTCTGTTGAGCCTGAGTAATGTGTGCTTGGATATCAGATCGAGCTTGAATAGCAGATTGAACACTAACACAATGAAGCACAGTACGTTCCTTACGACTTAATGCGTCAGCCACAACATTCGCTTTACCAGGATGGTAGCGAATTTCGCAATCATAGTCGTTTAGGAGTTCGACCCAACGTCTTTGCCTCATGTTGAGTTCTTTCTAATTAAAGATATGCTGAAGGCTTTTGTGGTCAGTGAAAACCACGCATTTTGTACCGTACAAATAGTGTCTCCATATTTTGAGAGCGAAGACGACTGCACCTAACTCAAGATCATGAGTGGTGTAGTTTCTCTCATGTACCTTCAATTGTCTTGATGCGTAGGCTATGACTTTGTTCCTTTGCATCAGAACACAGCCAAGACCCAATTTCGATGCATCACAGTAAACGACAAAGTCATAATTACCCTCGGGTAAAGTCAGAATAGGTGCATCACAAAGCTTCTGCTTCAAGGTCTGAAACGCTTCTTCTTGCTTAGAACCCCATTCAAAGGGTTTATTCTTCTGAGTTAGAGCAGTCAGAGGAACTGCAATCTTTGAGAAGTTCTCGATGAAGCGACGGTAATAACCCGCAAGACCAAGAAAAGAACGAACCTCAGTAGGAGTAGTAGGCGTATCCCAATCCTTAATCGCACTGATCTTGGAGGGATCTACATGAATACCTTGTTCGTTCACAATATGCCCCAAAAATTGAACTTCCTTAAGCCAAAATTCACACTTGGAGAATTTGGCAAAAAGTTGTTCTTTCTTCAGGAGTTCCAGAGTAAGACGAAGATGGCGCTCGTGATCAGCTCGCGTCTTAAAGTAAATCAAGATATCATCAATAAAAACAATGATGAACTTATCCAAATAAGGCTTGCAGACCCTATTCATTAAGTCCATAAAAACCGCAGGAGCATTGGTCAAACCGAATGGCATGACTGTGAACTCATAATGCCCATATCGAGTGCGAAATGCTGTTTTGGGAATATCTTCTTCATGCACACGAAGTTGATGATACCCAGAACGAAGGTCGATCTTCGAAAAGCAAGTAGCACCCTGTAACTGGTCAAAGAGATCATCAATGCGAGGTAGGGGATATCGATTTTTGATGGTAAGCTTATTCAGCTCACGATAATCGATACACATTCTGAAGGATCCATCCTTCTTTTTGACAAAAAGAACGGGAGCACCCCAAGGTGAAAAGCTAGGACGGATAAAACCTCTGTCAGAAAGCTCTTGAAGCTGCTTAGACAGTTCTTGCATCTCAGATGGCGCAAGACGATAAGGAGCTCTGGCAATAGGATTTGCACCAGGTACAAGATCAATACGGAACTCGACTTGGCGTGCTGGGGGTAGACCAGGTAACTCTTCAGGAAACAGCTCCGGATAATCCCGAACAACAGGGATATCTTGAATAGACTTACCTTGGTCTTTATCTGCCGTAACATGTGCCAGGAAGGCCACATAGTTCTTTCGCAGATACTTCCGAGCTTGAAAACAAGACATAAGCTTGAGGCTACTAGCAGGTTTTTCACCATGAACCTGTAGTATCTCACCTGACGAAAGCGGCACACGAACAATCTTCTCAAAACAAACTACCTCTGCGCGATGCTTGGCTAACCAATCCATACCCACAATGATGTCAAAGCCCCCAAGTTGCATAGGTGTGAGGTCAATAGGAAAAAGATGGTCGTTAAGGTTTAACCGGCAGTTGCGAAGAACAGAATCAAGAACAATGGGTTCACCACTCGCAACTTCAACTATCAAAGGCTTTCCTAGTTTCGTTCTAGACACGCGAAGCAAAGGCTCAAAAGATAACGACACAAAACTCTTATCGGCCCCTGAATCAAAAAGAACAGATGCAGGTTGATTATTAACTAAGAACGTACCGTTCACCACCTCGTTGTCTGCTTGCGCCTCAACAGCATTCATATTAAAAGCTCGTCCATGAGCCTGAGCCTGAACTGGATTTGCATTAACCAGCCTTGGACACTGGTTTCGATAATGGGTCAGGTCTCCGCAATTAAAGCACGAGCCAGGAGGATAGTGAGGTCGTGCAGCTTGTGCTTGCTGTTGAACAGGTAGTTGAGCTCCCTGTTGGGCTGGATTTCTAGCAGAACGACAAGCCTCTGCAAGATGACCCGATTTTCCACAATTGGTACAGAAACGACACGGGAGTTGCTGTTGATGGTGACTATTGCACCTATTGCACAAAGGTGCATTCCCTTCATACCGCTTCTTTGCGGGAGGCTGCGTTGGCTGATTGGGAGCCGCTTGGTTCTGTTGGGTAGTGATGGCAAAATTTTGGGAAGCCTTTCGCTTCCTAGAGCCCTTTGATGAGCCAGAATCCTTCCCCTTCTTACCTTTCTTGCTATCCCCTTTGTCAGACGCCTGATTCTTGCCCTTGTCACCCTTCCTATTCAATTTACCCTTTCTGATCTGCGATTCTGTCAACGTTGCAGATAGTTCGATTGCCTGACGAACAGTGGTAGGTTTACTACCAGTAACGATGTCTTGCATGGAGTCAGGTAGACCATCGATATATCTTTCGATAGCCTTGTCAAGTGGGGTGACCATTGTTGGGCATAACAAACTCAACTCTTCATATCTATCAGTATACGCCCGGTGCTCACCACTAACCTGTTTCAGATTGTCAAACTCCCTTTCCAACTTTCGTAGCTCATGACGAGGACAAAACTCACTCATCATGATAGTCCTCAATTCAGCCTATGATTGCGCTAAAGCGACATCAGCACCTCGATCTCTCATAACCCCGTTCCACCATGTTAACGCCCTCTTCTGAAAAACACCTAAAGCAAACTCAACTTTTCGATTATCAGGACACTGAACATGACGGAAAGTATTCTTGTAGGTCCCGTTTTTCCGGTGGATCGATAACGTAAACCTAACCTTGTTTATCAAGAACACGGTAACGGGTGCGGAATCCCCGTGACGGTGCAAACCAAACAAAGTGTAAAATAAGAACACGCGTAACCAAAAGATTCAATATCTATTGATTAGGGATGAGAACAGATACAAACATATACAAACAATGTTTATAGACTCTCTCTCAAAGTCTCACACAGCTCTCTTGTCTCGTCCTAGTTTCACACAGAAACAAATGAGACCTATTTATACTAAAATGACACAGATCAATGACGAAATACAAAATAACTCGGCGTAACATCTTTGGACCAAAACTTGGGCCTGAAGAAGCCCAACAGGTGACGAAACAGGGAGAGCCCACTACAAAGTTCGACGAAACACACTGTGTTTCGTCGTTTGTAAGATTTCTTCAATTATTTGCCATTTTCAACACTATGACATCATCATGACATCACAGTGGTGATGTCATGGTGATGTGTCACCTGGGATTTGTTTGCGGCGCTCCGTGCTTCGCGTGTCGAACTCTGTGGCGCACGACGGAGGAATGTCGTGACGTCGGGCTTGAGCCGGACCTAACCGTGTCGAAACCAAGTCGTACCGAGCCGAGTCGAACCGAGCCGAGTCGCGTTCACACAAAGTGTATAAACAAACTCCCCCTTGGACGCTACTCGTGATGGTTCGTCTTCTGTGATGGTTCGTCTTCTGTGTCTTTCATGTCGGAGGATCTTCAAAGTCTTCACGCTTCGTAAGCAGGAAGTGTATCAACAAACTCCACTTTTCATGTAGGAAGTGTGTTAACAAACTCCCCCTTAGAATGAACTCTCCATTGAGTCATGCTCGTGAATCTTTTGATCGTTAATTCTTTAGATCCTTGTGGTGTTGATGAAGGGTCAGCGGCAACTCGATCATCTTTATCCTTTGAGTGCCTTCACATCGTGTCTTCGTTCCAAAGCTTGTCATCGAACATGTTCTCCTCGCCTTTAGCATCTGCACATGCAAGAAATCTAAACGCATAATGAGAACAACCGCTTGGAATATAGACAAATTAAACAAACGACATATATGAGATCAAATCTCAATCAAACACCGACCGACAACAGTTTGAAAGTTTAGAAAATGTTCAGATTTAAACTTTTAACTTTCAAAACTTGTTAACTTCGACAGTTTATGAAGGTGCAATTGTTTTCCGGCTTACGATCAGGATTTTGGGTAGGATAGACTCGAGTTCCAACATCGGTTAATCAAAAATAAACTAGAAGCAAAATCTTTTTGGATTTTATAAAGTTTATATTAAAACACACCTAAAACCTTTTTGAAATTTTTCATTTTTCAAATGTAAAGACGGAAAGCAATAAATAAATATATACAAAGATGCAGAAACGAAGAAAAATAAACAAATATTTACAGACATTCTTTTTGTGAGTTTCGAGGGTAAGAGAATCATATCAGTGTATGGTCACGCCAAAACGCTCTTTTTGTTCAATTAGTTAACATTTTAGATAAGCATCCTATAACGATTATCGGTATTGTTGTCCACGTAAGCTCATCTTATCAGATGTAATCATGGCGAGGGGATACGATTAGGTATGATTTATACTTACCGACCGGTGTTCATCCACATCACGACACATTCCCGTATCAAGGTATGCACGAGGGTTCATCTTACCGGTGAGTATACCGATTATCATCTGTTTGACCGTATAAGATGTGAGATACTCACTTATTTTGATTTGAAAACCAAGCCCTATGTGATAGAATCACTTATTGATGAGGAACTTGATTTTCGATGCATGAGGGCACAGGAGCAAGTCCGTGAACAGGTCAGTACTTTCGTACAGCAGAGAGACGAACTTGACTCCCGGAAAGAATGTGATATTTTATCACTTATTTGTGGGACATGTGATTGTTGATCACTTATTGAGGTCGAATGCAATATGTACACGTATGTATGGTATCATGGAAGATCTAGACTTGCGTCCCCGTTATTTTTCGGTAAAAGATACAACCATGATACCCAGATGATAAGCAGCATAAAGACCGAATATCTCAGAACCTCGGCAATCTCTCAAACAAAATTTCGGTACTAAGACCATATGCCAATGTGCGGTTCCCACCTGGTCTTCAGTCGATTTAAGGTTTATATCACCCTGCACACTTTAAAATGATTGTGAGCCTACCGATACATCTTATATAGAGCTGCTTAACATTTTTCATTTTGCATTTCAGTTTAAAGAGGTTTCAACAGACCACTGATTTACTATCATTTTCTCTTTTTCTCGCCAGGAAACTCATTTTTGATTTTCTATTGTTTTTGTGTTTTTGAAATTTTTCGATGTTTTTGGATTTTTAAAATTTGGATTTACTCCCCCTAAAATCAACAAACTAAGATAAAATTTAAAAGACACAAAGATATTTACAAAAACGATTTCCCGATGTCGGTTAACTCATGTTTTTACCTCAAT
Organism: Helianthus annuus; assembly: GCF_002127325.2. NCBI lineage: Eukaryota > Viridiplantae > Streptophyta > Magnoliopsida > Asterales > Asteraceae > Helianthus > Helianthus annuus. The sequence goes on along the minus strand of NC_035444.2, from coordinate 102,808,335 downwards.
GCCGTTTACCAAAATTAATTTTAATCAGAAATGATTTTATCGAATTTTGGAGAAAATGAGTTGGCACGTCGGTAAGCGGTGCGGACCATGACAACATTGATGAGTTTCATAGTGAAACAATCACGTGTGAGGTGATATTTAAGATCAACGTGTCTGGCCAAAGAGTGCTGTATGAGATGATAATAATTCAAAAAGCAGCTTAAATATCGACAAAGATGGGAGATATTAGAAGTTCAAAACCGTATCCTGCAACTGCTTCGTGCATTGCCAGGAATCTGAGTGCTCTCCCAAACTGGATATCCACCCGGTGTGGATTTCAAAGTCGATTTTTGTAGCTACGGAGAAATCTCTTGACAGCAACAAGATCATAAACCTCCAGGTCCGGCTGGTCTTCCACATTGCACCAGCGAAGGTCTTTGTCTTTCTCTATGAGAAGTAGTGTGCGGTTGTTCAATCCATGCCAAGGCATCCGCACACCCGGTTGGTTTGTTCAACGAACACATTTTCATCAATCACATCGCAAGGAAATGTACACTGCACGTTCATCTTGTCGCTTGTGAACTTCAGACGTGCTGCGGGTGCGTACATTTTGATTTGAATCTTTCCCTGGGGACCCGATCAAAGCCTTTAACAATCAAACTTTTGAATGATTTTCATTTTGTCAAAGTTATCACTTTCTTTCATTAGACATTCTTGTCTTCTTTTTCTTCTTCTCTCCATCAAAGGCAACAGTTTCTTTTGTCGCCGATCTTGTGCATGAACATTCCACTATCAACACTCCTATGACTATCGATAGTTCCTCTTGGAACTTCCTGCACACTCACTTAGAGATTAGATGGAGAGGGGGACCCAAGCCTTCATAGACTTGGGTTGCCCCTGAGAATCAAGAAATGTAATTTCAATTTCCTGATGATTTTCAAACACAACACCTCCCCCTGAACTTTCACCCGATTTAGGTCTCCAAGCTTGTTTCCGTTTACCAGATTATGTATTATGTACAATTTCTGGTTTTAATGGTTGTGACAAACTAGGTTTCCTTTTAACAGTTTCTGGTTTTAAAGCCTTTTCGATCACCTTCACATTTTTACGTCGTTGTTTTGTTTCCTGTTCTTTAACTGTGCGTTTGTCAGTTTTTGGTGACACAGGACGACGTTTTTGATGACCTTGTTCAGAAGGGGCTCTTTCAACAAAATTTGGTTTGGGCGAGTTTGTGCAGTCTTTAATGATGTGCCCAAACTTCCCACATTTAAAACATGTTCTCCTTTCAAAAAACTTAGGAGAATTTGATCGACTAGCAGATGTTGAACCTGTAGAACCTGAGGTACTTGCTCTTTCATCACACCCGTTTGTGTGTTGGGTGTAATTGTTATCGCTGTTACGTTTCAAAATCTTGACTTGTTAAAATCGGTGTTTGATTTGTTTTCAAAAGTCTCAGTTTTATCCGTACCCTTTGATGCTACAAATTTAACATCTTTTGCTTTCTTCTTGTAACGAGCTCCTTTAGAATCAACCTTAGCCTTTGGCTTTGGAGCTCGTTGTTGCTGTTTACCCTTAAAAGCAATTGGTTGTTGCTTTGTCGGTGATTTCTGTTTTCCAAATTGTTTTCTGATTTCAGCTTTTGGAATTGGATCACATTGTGTTACCACAACTCCGGGGATGGTCTTTCCCAAAAATTTATTCGTGTTGTTTTCAAAAACTTTATCAATCAAAGATGGATTGACATTTTTAATTGGAAAATCATTGTCCAAATAAATTTTAGCATCACCGACCAAAGTATACAACACCTTATTACTTTTAACAGCAGACACACTTTCTTTGTCATCCTTGACATTCTTGACAAGATCTATCACTTGCTTGGCAACAGGTTGCACAGTAGGAGTAGGAGGATCACACAGAATATGATTCTCAATTGGAATTTCTACTCCTTTCGTCTCATCAAGTGATTCATCCTAGTCACTTACATCTGATTCATCATCTGAAGAATCATAGTCCTCAATGGTTGGAGGACTTTGATTTGAAGCACATGATGACTTTTCTTTGTTATCAGATGAGCCCTCCGATGAATTGTCCGGTTTGAACCCTAGGCCAGTAGTGACTTCCTCATAATCAAGAGGCACACTGGGTTCATACCGAGGCATATCCTCTTCATCGGGCATTTTGGTATAGTTGTGTCTCAAAGGGGGTGGACACGCCTTATACCCAACGCCTTTCACATTACCTTTCTGTTTTTGAACGTCTATGATGTGATCGAGCACAAATCGGGAGTTAGAATAACTCTCCAACTTTTGCTTGATAGCATCATGCTCGCATTTGGCAATGGCTAACTCCTTTTTGGTTTCCTCAACAAGGTTAATATAATCGTTAATACTAACTTGTTTATGATAAACAACTTTGTTCAATTCGGAAACACTTTTCTTTAGGGTTTCAATTACAGATTTAAAATCTTTTTCGTTTCGAGTTAACGCCATGTTTGCCTCTTTGCAATTGGACAGTTCAATAACCAAACTTTGATTGTGACTATGAACCGTTTCAGATTCACGTTTCAATTCAGCACATTTAAGTTTCATATCGGCACAATCACTACATATGCTAGGAGTTTTAGATTGTACCTGACTTGTAGAAGCTGTGACATTAGCCACAAAGGCAATCTGAGAAGAGAAAGATCCATCTTCAGTGAGAATCTTCTCCATTTCTTTCGATGTAGCATCAGCTTTCTTGATCAAGTCAGATTTTTGACCTTTTGTCTCCTTGGCATCATTCGACAAATTATCAGCTTCAGAATCAGTTCCTTCATTCAAAATCGATTCTTCATCCGAACTGCCACTATATCCTGAACTGTCATCATTTCCCGAAGATTCACCATCATTGACATTCTTGACAATTTCAGCAAGAAACGCAGTTCCTGTTTGTTCACCGTTTCCCAACTGTATGGGCGGACCACAATCGACATTTGGATCAAATTTAGGTTGTGTTGTGGAAACTTGGGCTTGTGGTTGGGTTATGGATTGCGAAATATAAGCACTTTGATTCCACTGTGGTTGGGCTTGATTGAACTGTGGAAACGGAGATGAGCATGTGTTGGACACAAATGATGTTTGAAGCTTCGGTTGCTGAATAGAACTAGCTGAAGGACCAAAACCAGGCAAATACATTTCTGTGTTTTGAGTAGGTGCAATCCTTTTAGCTTTCCGAATTTCCTCTTCGTTCTTGTGCTCCAACTTCTGAATGAATTCATAGATATTAACATTGACAGCATCTAGAACGCCCGTATGCTTTAAAAGCTCAATGAATGGGCTCCACTTTGGAGGTAGAGCATCAGCAAACCGTGCTACCATTTCCTGTTGAGATGCAAGAACACCAAAATAATACATTTCACACATCAAATGATAATAACGAGTAGTTATATCATTTAGGGTTTCATTCTCTAAGAAATGAAATGATTCGAATTTCTTCTTCAACAGATCATGGCATGTCTTTCTAGTAGCCGCATATCCTTCTCCTCTCGCTACCAAAAGATTCTGTATGTTTTGATTTTGATTCGACACCAATGCCCATTGACTTGCACTTATTGACTGTTGTTGTCGTGGTATGGTATTCGCTAAATATTCGGCCATCGAAGTCGGTTTTTGAACCGGTTGTGAGTCCATACTCCAATCCAATGGACTTGTACAACTCATGATCGATGTATGAAAGTGATAACCAGGTTACACACTTGAAAACAGACTGTTATCACACTTTTAGAAGTCCTCTGTTAAAAATTGACAGGTATCGACGAAACACTTTTGATAACAGGTCGACGAAACAAATGTGAATTGTGTGCGACGAAACTGGAATCCTCTATGATGTCGAGGAAAGTGGTTTGGAATTTTGATTTTTGATTTTTTTTTAATTGACGAAACAGATGTTTAGATGTGATCGACAAAACTGGGTTGTGTCTTTGGTGAAACCTTAATCGACGAAACAAGTGATATAATATAGATCGACGAAACAGGTGACCTTTTTTTTTTTATCGACGAAACTGAGTGATGATGGATATGCGACGAAACAAATTGATTGGTGAAGATCGACGAAACAGTGTGATTGTGTTATGTACGAATGACGAAACAGACTTGATTGTTAAGCGACGAAATTGATAGAGGTGGGCGACGAAACTGAAAAGCATGAGTGGATCTGATCAATGTTAAAACTTGGGCCACAAATAAAAGAAATTCACGTGATGGACTTGAGAAATAAAGATGCTATTGGACCATCCAATTGAGATTCCATTGAGTGATAACCAGTGATCTCGTTTTGCAAGATATTAAAGAAAAAAAAATAATCAAATCTTATCCAATATTTTCTGACACAAAGACTTCTTTTGTCAAACCCACCTTCCCCTTGTCAGACTTCTTTTTCAACTACTCATAATTTTTTGTGTACACCAATTTCAAAGTAGACTACTTATCTCACCAAACACGGCAATCTTGCTATTGATAACATAATTTTCAATAAGATATAATTTTTTTTTAAATCACCAACAACTTGCACAGTTCATACACAAAAGATCAAAAGGTTGATAGTATGAAGAACACTTCACTTGAAGATATGAACTTTCCGGTGACCGTTAAATTTCCGAACACAAGATTTGCTTAAAACTTTCAACAAAAACCCATTAGTAACATGTAAACATGAAAAATAATAAGGTTTTTGAACAAACTTATAGCAAAATAATAGGATAATCACTGATTTAAAAGACTTTTTCCAGAAAAAATATAGACTTTTCAAGAACGAAATCTGAAAAATCACTAAAAACTACTTTATAAAAACCCAAACTTGTTTGGTTTTAAACAAGGATTAGAGCCAAAGCTCTGATACCAATTGTAGGTCCCGTTTTTCCGGTGGATCGATAACGTAAACCTAACCTTGTTTCAAGAACACGGTAACGGGTGCGGAATCCCCGTGACGGTGCAAACCAAACAAAGTATAAAATAAGAACACGCGTAACCAAAAGATTCAATATCTATTGATTAGGGATGAGAACAGATACAAACATATACAAACAATGTTTATAGACTCTCTCTCAAAGTCTCACACAGCTCTCTTGTCTCGTCCTAGTTTCACACAGAAACAAATGAGACCTATTTATACTAAAATGACACAGATCAATGACGAAACACAAAATAACTCGGCGTAACATCTTTGGACCAAAACTTGGGCCTGAAGAAGCCCAACAGGCGACGAAACAGGGAGAGCCCACTACAAAGTTCGACGAAACACACTGTGTTTCGTCGTTTGTAAGATTTCTTCAATTATTTGCCATTTTCAACACTATGACATCATCATGACATCACAGTGGTGATGTCATGGTGATGTGTCACCTGGGATTTGTTTGCGGCGCTCCGTGCTTCGCGTGTCAAACTCTGTGGCGCACGACGGAGGAATGTCGTGACGTCGGGCTTGAGCCGGACCTAACCGTGTCGAAACCAAGTCGTACCGAGCCGAGTCGAACCGAGCCGAGTCGCGCACACAAAGTGTATCAACAATTCTCAATGCTCTCAAACCATTGAAGGAGCCCAGTTGCCCCCTCAGTACCACTGAACTTAAGTGGTTTAGCCGAATTGAAGCTCTTGAAGTTACAAGGAGCGTTCTGATTGATGTTGGCTTGGTTAAACTGAGCAATAAGATTCGGGAACGCAGCAGCCATATGCTGTGCGATGATTTCTACCAGTTCGGCATTGGGTAGCTGATTTTCGCGTCTAGGAGGCATGCTAAAAAGAGGAAAACATGAGAGGAAACGAGTGAGATGATTAGATGAAAAGAACGAGACGAAACAAAATCAACAAAGCAAGGATGGTGGTCATTTGTCCGTATCACAAAGCAAACAAACGACACACAGTGACTAATCAAAGTAAATGGGCTCATAAATAATGCTTAGCGAAGACATGCTCGCCTATAAGTGAACACTCACCCCAGGAGTTCCCAGGTAAGAGTGACTGGTCCGATTATGTGGATTTGTACGAACACTCTAGCCTTAGACAGAAAACCCAGGGTACAGGCATTCACCCTTCCAGTTTGCACGTGTTCACACTATTTAGAACCCAAAACTTTGACGAGATTTTGAAAACTTGGAAGGCACAAGGCCAAAAGAATCATTTAAAAACAAATGATAAAGTTTCAAAATCAAATTGAAAAACCAAAAAGGGTTCAAAACCATATAAGAAATCATTTGAAAACAGAAGATTGTTTTTCAAAAATCGTTTTAGAAAACTGGGTTCTTGTTTTGGTGATCACCTAAGGATAGGTGAAGTGCATGTTTTAAAATCTAAACACAAGACAACTTGTGTTGGGGTCCTAGAAAGGTTATAGTCTAGGTCAAAGCATTACTAATAACCTAATTCCCTATAACCATTGGCTCTGATACCAACTCTTCTGTCACACCCCGACCACGTAAAACATCAAATCGTGGCGGAAAGGTCGGGGAGTGTTGTAACAGAATTATTGTTCCACAACCAAGGTAATTTAAATAATATTTTATTCATCACCCAAGGGTGGAATACATTGTCTCAAACGAGAACCCACAAGTTACATTGTCTTAAAATAAAAAGAAAACAAAGTACATAACAAGTTTTAACTAGTCTAGATCCATTTTATCGTCACTAAGGCCCAAGTCCACCCTAGTGTATCACGATCATCCTATGCATTTGCTCCTGAAACACATGTGAAAATAGGTACGTCAGCATAAAAATGCCTGTGAGATACATAGGTTTGGTGAAAATAGGATCCATGACTTAGGTTTTAGAAAAACGTTTAATGAAATGTAGTCATGAACCTTGTTGATTGTATTGTTTGTAAATCATTTGAAAAACGATGGTAGATATGTATTTTTGAAAGAATAATGTATGGTTAAATGAATAACCAAGTAAAATAAGTTGTATAAAACAAGTTGTTTGTAAAACAATGTATTGTGAAAAATATGTTATATAGCTAAACTGAAATGATTTAAGCAACGCTGCGATGCGTAATATCATACAAACACTTATATATAGGAAGTACCAGCGGCGTATCCACCATGTTTGTATCATATTACACACGCCTCGTTACTTAAATCACTTACCCAAACAAACCACCAATGTAAACATGTTTATGTTTAACCAAATGTCAAAATGTTTATGCGAAAAACCTTGTCTAACGTCAAGTGTAAATCATGTAATGTATGTAACAATGTCAAAATGTCTATGTCAATGTAAATCATGTCATGTGTAAACAAAATGTCATGTATGGTAAGTGAAATATGTATCAACCAAACCATAGGTGAAAATGCACAAAACAAAGTATTGAAGTAAAACTCAGTTTAAATCAACGTTATGTTTTGTGGAGATGCATGCTATACTGAATACAAACATTTATGCGGTATTGTGAAAATGCATACATCCAAGCCTTGTGACTGTGGTGATAAACCTTTAAACAAATTAAAGGTCTATCGGGTTTTATGTTTAAATCGAATTCGGTCATTCCTTTCATCCAAACATACCCAGGATGTCAGGAACGGGAGTTGTCAATTCCTATGGTACCACTACCTACTAACGAGCGGCGTGATCAAAGTTAATGAATGTATATGGTCCCACTTAAACAAACCAAATGTCATACCCAAAATATAAACATGTGAAAACAATGCACTAAGTATGTAATCAAATGTACACACATAGCGTGAAATATCATGTAAAACAAATGTACTAAGTATGATGAACATACATAGCATGAAAATGTCATGTAAAACAATGTACTAAGTATGATGAACATACATAGCATGAAAACGTCATGTAAAACAAGTGTACTAAGTATGATGAACATACATATCATGAAAATGTCATGTAAAACAATGTACTAATGAACATAACAAGTATATAATGCGAAAACATGAAAGCATGAAAGTAACAAGTAGCCACATGTGTTTCACCCCAAAATGTTTAGAAAACAGTAAAAGAGGGGTCTATGTACTCACTTGAGATTGCTTAGAAGTCGTAGGATAACCACCAAGCAATGCTAGAAGATCACGGAATCAAACGACACCTATATAGGTATCTACATTAATAAACGGACCTATCGGAGGATCGGGTAGTACGAGGTTTCGTTAACCCAATAAGTGTGGGAACTTATGTAATATGGTCTAACAAAGCCTACGTACTAAAACGAAACCTATCCTAAGTGCTCTTGACCCGTTACGACCCGCTTAGGTAGCTTATGCTACTTTAGCGCGTCGTTCGCGTAAAACGCGTTTGAAATGCCTAACTAGCCCTATGATAAACAAGATATGCCTTAACATGTTCAATATTGTTGTTAAATCAGTTTAGATACCAAAAATTATGTTACATAGGCTTAAAATGAATTTTGGCGTAAAAAGGGTATTTTGGTAATTTACCTAAGGCACATACATTACCTATCATACAACTAGTTAAACGATGTGACCATAAGGTATAACCTCGGAAGGTTATTCCCTATACAACTATGGTCACCTAAAGTGTTTGGTCGGATCCTAATGATCGACCAAATGGGTCGGGTTCGTAAGCATAAGCGATTGATTAGATCGCTTACCATTACGACCCTAAACAAGCACAAATCTAAAAGCGACGAGCTAAACATGCTAGAACATGTTAAGTAATGTTAGAAAACAGGTTTGGCATTAAAACAAACAGTTTTAATACCCTAGAGTAGTTTGGTTACAAAATACGCGAGAAAACGCATTTTGGCCGAAACTACGACTCGTCACTGAGCCTAGATAACGTGGTAATCAGTAGGTATAGTCACTAGGGACTATAACCATCGTGATTACGCTCACGTTATGAAGTTCAAACGAACTTCGCGTTGACCATAAACTGGTCAATGCAGAAAGTCAAACACAGTTTGACTTTAACGCTAAAACGAACGAAAAACGCGAAAGAATACTTACAGAAGGTCCCCGCAAGATTGATTTCCGAGTATTTCTCAGGTATGAAGTGTTTATAACTCCAACTTAGAGAAAATCTCAGAATCAAGTGGGTTTGAATGAAGTTGGGGTTGGGTATTTATAGGAAACATGGAACCGTTAGGATCGTTTCTTGTTCCCCAAGCGTTTAATCTCGACCGTACAACACTTACCCACTGATTTACAAACCCATGGGAGCCCCTAGGATTGATAAAAACCATTTGCAAGTGGTTTGGAAGTGCATAACAGCCATAAACAGCTGTTTGCAACAAAATTGCACATCTGGGGAGGCCACGCGGCCCGCGTAAGGAATACATGGATCCTTACGCGCCCCGCCTGAGGGTCACAGATCAGAATTTGCAGTTTTAGTCCCTGCACTTCAGAAACATGCAATTTGGCCCATTTTTGGCATGTTTAAGCCCCGTTAACCTCATTTCAAGGCTCTAAGATGAAGCTAAAGTGTAGGGGACTTGAAACATGCTCAAAAATATTCCGGATGTCGGTTCGTTTGGTCGTACGATCGCGATGTTCGCTTAATTACGACGGAATGCGCATAAGCGCGAAAGACGATCCAAATTATGCGACGAATAGATTTTTCTCATGCCAAACATTAAAACATAATATTTTAATGCTTACATAAATTTTTGGATGTCCGGATGTATTCAGAACGTGAGTTATGCGCGAAAATGCAAACTTATGCACTTTTTGACGCTTTTAGTCCCTGAATGACCCAAAAGTTTATTTTAGCACACCGAACCCCTCAAAGCCTATTTCTAAGCTATGTAAAAGATATTTCAGGTGTGTTTAACTTATGATCATGTTCCGGAACGTTCGTTACAGTTCAGATTGGCATACTTTCGCAGTTTGTCAATTTTAGTCCCTGTAAGCGAATTAATTAGATTTTTGCCATACCAAAGCCTTCAAAACTTATTTCTAAGTTATGTAAAGGTTATTTAAGGTATGTTAAGCATAAATTGATGTTTCGGAGTATTTGTTGCATATAACTGATTACGTTTTCGCACCAGTTTGCGTATAATTCTCTAGAAAGCGATATAGAGTTTGAAATCGAATAAAAGTCAAAACATGAAAAACATCAAACACAAACAAACAAACATAGGGATCAAATAACTTTATTTCATTGATAACTGAATTGTTTACAATGATTACAAGCACAGATGTCACAGTCTCCCCTACTTGTGGAAATTTCGTCCCGAAATTTGTTTAGAGGAAACTCGTGAGAATAGATGTGGATACTTCGCCTTCATTTGATCTTCACGTTCCCAAGTAAACTCAGGTCCATGTTTAGATTCCCAGCGAACTTTAACCAACGGAATGCGCTTGCGTTTAAGCCATTTGACTTCACGATCCATAATTTCCACAGGTTTCTCAACAAAATGTAGTGTTTTATCAACACGGATTTCGTCAAGCGGTATGTGGAGGTTCTCATCAGCTAAACACTTTTTGAGATTGGATACGTGGAAAGTAGGATGAACATTTCCAAGTTCAGGAGGTAATGCAAGTCTGTAGGCTACCTTGCCGATTCTTTCGACGATCTTGAATGGTCCAACATATCTAGGTGCAAGTTTTCCATTCTTTCCAAATCTGATCACACCTTTCCAAGGTGAGACCTTAAGTAATACACGATCACTGACTTGGAATTCTAAGGGCTTGTGTCGTCGGTCCGCGTAACTCTTTTGACGGCTTCGAGCTGCCTGTAAGTTATCACGAACTTTCTTAACCTTGTCAGTTGTCTTTAGAATGAGGTCAGGTCCAGTAAGCTGAGCCTCACCTATTTCATTCTAGCAGACTGGTGAACGACATTTTCGACCATAGAGAGCCTCGAAAGGAGCCATATTGATGCTGGAGTGATAACTATTGTTGTAGGAGAATTCAATCAATGGAAGATGTGAATCCCAACTACCACCAAAATCGATCACACATGCTCTAAGCATATCCTCCAAAGTCTGGATTGTTCTCTCAGTTTGGCCATCTGTTTGTGGATGATATGTTGTGCTAAGATTGAGTTGGGTCCCCATAGCAGATTGCATGGTTCTCCAAAAACGAGAAGAGAAACGAGCATCTCTATCAGAAATAATGTTCAAGGGAACACCATGTCGAGATACAATTTCATCCACATAGATTTTAGCCAGATCTTCAGCAGATAGATTCTCACGGATCGGCAGGAAATGCGCTGACTTTGTAAGACGATCAACAACTACCCAGATGGCATCATGACCTTTCTTAGTGCGCGGGAGTTTGGTAATGAGATCGATAGCAATGTTTTCCCATTTCCAAACTGGGATCTCAGGTTACTCCAAAAGACCATAAGGATGCTGGTGTTCAGCCTTAACCTTGAGACAAGTAAGGCATTTTGAAACGTACAAGGAAATGTCTTTCTTCATACCAGGCCACCAATACTGAGTACGAAGATCCTTATACATTTTGTCTAAGCCGGGATGAACAGAATAACGAGATTTATGGGCTTCATCCATAAGCAAAGTGCGAAGATCATCTTGGCTTGGGACCCACAAACGGTCCATGAAATAATATGATCCATCTTCCTTCAACACAAGATCAGGCTTAATGTGATAGGGTAATTCCTTACCCATCAAGTCTTGTGAAACACAAGCCTGTTGAGCCTGAGTAATGCGTGCTTTATCAGCATGTTCAATAGGTTATCCGTTCATAGTGCTACTGTGCTTTTGTGCATCATGTTTGTCACTAAGGTTCAGCATGTAAATAATGTAGTGACGGTATGTAAAGTATGATGCAGGAATATGCATGTATCAGAAATCAAGTAGCAGTTCATAAGTAATTTCAAGTAAGAACAGTAATTAAGCAGTAATTAGTCATTAATTAAGTCGTATGGATATCTGGTTTAGTGAGGGTTGTCACATTCTCCCCCCGTTAGAAAAATTTCGTCCCGAAATTTTAAGTTCTGCTTCTAGTCGCAGGGTCCTTGGGAAATAGGTGGGGGTATTTCTCTTTCATCCAGTCCTCACGTTCCCAAGTGTATTCAGGACCATGTGTTAGTGCACTACATCTGTTGATTCCGTCTAGGTGTCTAGGATCAGGTCTTACGTCGTATTGTATAGCATAGGGCATGAAATACGAGAAAACAGGAGTCTGTATAGGTGTTATATGCTAGGATCGCTTATAGAGACATAGGGATGTTGGATCGCTTATTTGGCAGTGTGGGTCGCTTATGTGGACGTGTCTGGACCGCTCATATGAACATGTGACATATGAGCGGACCCAAACCACTATATATAGGTGTCATTAGGGCGATCCATATAACGTCGAATCCGAATTCCACGCCGAAGCTTTGCCGGTGTGACGATTGAGCCGTAAAACGTTTGATATCAATAAAACAAGCAGTTAGAAAGGAGAACAAGCTACTTCTACTTGTATTTCTTATCATTCCGCATCTGAAACGCAAGAGATAACCTCTGAACGACTCGTTCGGGTCAGCAAACGATCCTACAAGTGGTATCAGAGCTTGGAAGGAGGTTTTCTGCAGATTGTAGCTGTTTTTCATCGTTTTTTCTCACTTCTACACCTTATTTTCTCATTTCCGGGAGATTTCACGGTTGAATTTTGTTAAAAAACTCACAGACTGTGTATAATCATACTTAGACAAACCCTTGAAAGATTCAGGCCGAAATACAGCTTAAAAACAGATCAAAACATGTTCGATATGTGGATCGCTCGTAGTGACGACATCGTGAACCGCTCTTAGGTCACGTTTTGGACCGCTTATTCGTATAATTTTGGTTCTGGTTCGCTCCAAATTTGTAAGTTGGACCGCTCGAACAAATAATCTTGGACCGCTCTTAGAACAATCTCTAGATCGCTCTTTGGATCATTTCTGGATCGCTCATTTGGTTATCTGCTGGTCCGCTCGAACAATCGTTCGATAAATTGATTGGTCCGTTCGTTAGTCAGTCACCCGATTCGCTTATTTGTTCAGTGTTGGATCGCTTTTCTGTCGTCTGCATTGAAAAACGTGCTAATTCAACTTGGATTCCGAGTTTTACAACGCTTTTGCTACATCGACTACCCCAGCCGCAATTGCTCAAGCAATGAATTTGGAAAATGAGACGGGAACGACTCAAAAGCCTCCTAGATTGATGAGCATTGAGGAGTATTATGGGTGGAAGGATCGGTTTGAAAACTGGGTTCAGGCAAATCATCTCAGATCGTGGGAGTGCATATTGAAAAAGTACACATTACCTCGAACAGATTTGCAAGTTGTTAAAGAGATATCTAATTTACTGATCAAGAAAGAGCAATGTATAGAGCTGAGAAAATGATGATCAGTTTGTTGCAGCAGGCGATAAAGGAAGATATATTCATCTTGTTACAGCACGACAAAACTGCTAAGTCTATATGGGATGCTCTTAAGGTTAAATTCGAGGGAAGTGAAAACATGATCAAGAGCAAGAAAGCACTGTTAAAGAAAGAATTCGATCTGTTTAGTAGTTTGCCGGGAGAGGATACTAAAAAACTAATTGAGAGATACTGTCATTTGGTGCGATCGTTGTCGATGTTGGGAGTTGAAAAAGGTCATGAGGAATGGGTGGATAAATTGGCTGACGCGTTACCTCAAAAAGAGTGGGGAACATATTTGATGATTTTAAAGAATACTGGTGTGTATGACGGACTGACTATTTCACAGTTCATTGAGAAAATAGAGAGTCAGGATCTTGAGCAGCAAAAGATTGCTAGAATGAATAGTCCAAGTGGTCAACAGGATGTTAAGATGTACTACCGGGGTAGTGTTCCAGTTACTGAATCTGAAAGAAGTCCAAAGATACAAACTGCATTCAGTGCTGGTGATTCATCTGAAAAAGCTGATCAGGGTTCGAACAAGAGTAGCAGCGGGTTTTCATCGTTTCCGAGTGTGAATCCGAAAGAGACTAACACTAGTTTTCAGTCTCAGAGTACAAAAACCGGAAATGGATACATAATTCAGTGCAACATAGCTCTCAATCTTCCAGAAGGTCAAAGCTTCTCTGAAGACACTGCTAAAGACCACATGGAACTTCTGGGTTCAGTTCTGTTATCCTATGAAGGTCTTGTTGCTGGTCGGATGGGAAATCCTATGCTTACCAAAGAGGATTATGATCAGATAGACGCCGAAGAAATGGAACTCATGGATATTAAATGGTGTCTTGCTAGTGTTCTTCGACGAGCTGAGAAATTCAAAACCATTACCGGGAGAAATGACTTTCTTGATGCACATGTCTCTACTTTAGGTTTTGATAAATCTAAAGTTACTTGTTTTCGATGCAGGGAGAAAGGCCATTTCAAGCGGGAGTGCAAAGGAAGAGAAGCTAGTGGAGCACAGAATCCATTTGGGAAAGATGATTACTATTGCAAAGCTATCTATCAGCAAGTCGGTCAATCCCAGGAACCTCAGACAGCTCATGGGAGAAAGATTGAAGATCCCAAAAGAGCATGTTTGGTAGATTTCAGCTGGAGTGATTACATATCATCTGAAGGCACAGCAGCACGCATTATCGATCAAGATGATGAGAAACTTCCAGAAGGTTTCAGTTGGGATATGTTTGTGGATGAGAAGGGAGAGTTTAAAGCTTTCATTGCCAAAATCGTCCGTGAGCCAGATTTGTTTGCTACTTGGATGAAATCGATTGGTGTGAATGTGTCTAGTGAAGATGAAAAGTCTGTGTCATCTAAAAGTTCAGACAGTACTGATAAACTTTCAGAACATTCTGGGGATGTTTCAGAAAGTTCAGATGAAGGTTTACAGGGCTCAGATGAAGATCTACAGAGTTTTGATGAAAATGTACAAAATGAAAATGTTTCAAAAAAGGATGTTGTTTTTGATAAAACACCGACTGATTCTGATGTATCTGATGGTGATTCTGATAAGTCTGTAAAATTTGATCAATCACCAGATCACAGTAGCAGTGATGATGAGGAAGAAAAACATATAAATATTGCAAAAACTCATCTATCTCCTGAAAGTTTTCATTTCTATTTTGCAGAAAGAATGGAGAAACTGAAGGAGAAACGAGCTGCTAAAGAACAACAAGCTGAATCTGAAGGTGATATTCAAAACGCTGAGAATGTTGCTGAGAAGATTACTGAGGTTGTGATAGAAGAAGAAAAGGTGATTGAAGTTGAAAAAGTGGTTGAAGTTGTTAAAACAATCGAAGTTGAGAAGATTGTTGAAGTCGTCAAGCCGTGTGAGAAGTGCTTGGAAGCTTGCAACGATTGTGCAGCTAAAGACGATATTATAGCTGAGTATGAGAAGAAGAAGGAGCAGTTACTGTTCAACCTCAACTATGTGAAGGAATCATATGATGTTCTTAACAAAACAGTAACTGGTCTTCAAAAGACAAACTCAGAGAGAGAACAAGCACTGACGATGTTGAATGCAGTTTTAATGACAAAACAAAAAGCAATAAACTTCTACATTGAAGAGAGTGCTAAGTGGAAGCAAGAGTTGGAGACGGAAAAAATAGAGAATGAGAGAATTAGACGTTTATTGCAAAGTTATTCTAGTTCTGACTATCTCATTGATCGTATTTACCCAACTGTTGCAGGTATGGAAGCTTTCAAAGATGAGAAGCTAAAAGACAAGAAAGACTGTGGTAAGAAATCGACTGTTAGTTACAACAAATGTCCACCTCCGATTTGGGATGGTTATTCACCTAGGAGACCAAATGAGGAGCAATTGGAAAAAGCAGTCAATATAAAGCTTAAAACCGACACAACTGACGGTTTACCAGATAACATAGATATCACGTATACCTCGTTCGATACTGATCATGAGTCTGTTCTAATCAAAAAGGTGGTCGATCAGGTGTTGGATACTGATGAGGAGTCTGAGTTGAAATCTGGGTCTGGAAAGTCAAAGTCATCAGTCAACAGTAAAAATTCGTTGGAAAAACGGTCTTATAGTAAAGAATTTTTATTGTCAAAGGCAGATTTGAATGATGAAACATTCAAAGTTGTGTATACTTTGAATGGTTCGGACAAATTATATTACAATAAGGAGTTCCCAATAGTGAGTATTAAAACGGAACTAATAAACAAAACTTTCAAACTTATAGAGGTGAATATTCCAGAATTAAAAGTTTTGAAAAGTTTTGAAAAATCTAAAAAATATACTTCTAGAGTTCAGCAACGTTTAAACAAGAAAAAAGGTTACAACTCTGGTCCTGGTTTTCCAAAGAAACCTAATCAGAATCGTAGCTATAAAAAGAAAGGTCTTGGTTTTGTTCCACAAGAAAATGATAAAAATATGAAAAATTCTAAAACAAAATCTGAATTTGTGTCAGGTGGAAGTGCTGAGGAGGAACAGCAGAAACCGTTCTGGAGACAGTCTAATAAAGAGTTTCTTGCTGAGAGAAAGAAGAATGGAGCTGATATATGTTATCTAAGAGAGACTAGAACCTGTTATAGATGCAATGAAGCTGGTCACATTGCATGGAATTGCTCAAAAAGTGTTCAATCAATACAGGGAGTTTCTCAGAAGTTGAAAGAGAAAGTTGTTGATGTTGACACACCAACCAATAGACCTAAAATTTTAAATAATTCAAAATTCGAGGTTGGTAAGTGTTCAAAGAATAGGTATGAGAAGAAAGGAAAAGACAACCAGGTGTGGGTTGCGAAGAAAGATGAGGTGAATGTCGGCGATGAATCTGGTTCCACAAAGCCAGAAGAGCCACAGGTTGAAAAGAAGATTTCAGTGAATGATGAGGAGTTTCCATCATTGAAGTTTGAGGAAGTAAAGAAGAAAGTAGGAAAAACTGAGATTTCGAATCAGTTTTACAAAGAAAAGAATGAATTTGATGTCGAGAAAACATTCAACGGGAATGTTAAGAAGATATTTGGGAAGATGTTGAGTGGGAGAGCTAAAGGGGTTAAAGATTTTTATGCTACTAAAAAGGCAACATACAACCCTACAGCTCAAGAACTGAAAGCCATCAAGTCTGAGAAGACTTGGATGGAAGTCTGTTTTCCATGATAGTCGAAGGACTATGCCGGAGATCCCAAGTTTATATCGTAGATCAGGAATCAGCATCTTTCTAGTATTTGATAAGTTTGTTTGAAAAATTTTGAATAGTGTTTTGGATTTTGCAGGTGAAAGGACTACGCCGGAGCTTCCAGATTGGTAATTGCGAAGCAGGAATCGGCATCCTGACTGGTAAAATGGTGATGTAGACGTAACATTCCTACAAGTGGTAACCTTGATCTTGCAAGTGGTATTTGTGGTTAAATTTTGAGATGTTTGTTTACTTTGAAGAGGTTACATTTACAAGTGGTACAGAAGGTTCTTAAATGAAAATGATAAATCAGGGACATTAAATTGTACTTGATTTACTATTCATGGCAAAAGATAGACAAGATGATGAACCACATCCCCGTTTTTAAAAGATAGACCTACAAGTGGTTGTTATCAACACAAATTCATTTTCCGGAAAAATCATTTTGATTAAAACAAACTTAAGTGTTTTGAAATCTAAATGAGAAAATGATTTGTGATAAGGGGAGTTCAGATTGTTTATGCCTAGTGAATGGCGATTTGATGTGATTCAGTGTCAGTTGTCAAGTTTCTGTATAGTTTGTTTTGCTTTATATGTTTCTAGTGGGTTAAGAGTCTAGAAGTTTTCAATTTTTCTTTAAAATGTGTTTGCATTTTAGGGGGAGTAGGGAATCAGAAAATCCAAAAACATTTGAAAATTTGAAAAAGCCAAAAACATGATAAAATTCAAAAATGAGTTTTGTTGCGAAAAAGAGGAAATGATAGTACATCAGTGGACTATCACGGCACGCTAAAGAATTGAAAAGTTTAAAAAGTGTTAAACAATCTTACTGCGGATGTGTCAGTAGATTTTCGCACATTTAGTAAATTGAAACGAGATATAAACCTAATTCAAACTTGCTTAATTTGTGGGTAACTATTCTTGGATATATGGATAATCCCCAAAATCTTGTTTGAAAGGTCCCATATTCTGAGATACTAGGTCTTTATACTCAGTGATATCTGGGGTATTATCCCGGGACTTCTGCTGAATGGAAGTTCTGACCTAGTCCCCGGATAATACTTTTTGCTAAAGCTTTGAAACATAAGCTTCGCCCTCAGCATGCTGATGAAACAATAAAATTGATAGTCGCTGCTGTTGAAATGCAAAAGATCCTCTAAAGGGGACCCACCAAAAGTCGAGCCGTCATCTCTCTGCTGAACGGAAGTTCTGACCTGAGCTCTCACGGTTTCGAACCTAACCCCTTTACAGATATCAGCTGTGGTATACTCACCTGTAAGACTGAATATTTGGGATCTTGATACAGGAGTATATTCAAGTGGAGTGATACACAATTAAGTTTAAGTCTCTAAAACATTAAGATCGTATCTCGAATCGATTGAAATTTGTGTTGAGAATTTAAGAGGACAAACATACTGAAAATCTAGGTAAATTGTTTAAAGCTTAAAATGAAATTAAGCTTAACGGTGTTGGTGATTTGTCTCATAAACTGATATGATCCTCTTGCACGAACTCACAAAAATATTGATTGTAAATATTACATTTCTGTATGTTTTTTTTTCTAGGAGTGTCAGGTAATATCTCTCAGAAAATCCAAAAAGATTTTGTGTGTGTGTTTTAGCATAATTTTTGAAAAAGTCAAAAAGATTTTCGACAACTGACGTTGGAAAACTGATTTTCAAAATTCCGAGTGCTAAACATGATGAGCTGAATTTGAGGGGGAGTATTTGTGTAAATCAAACTGTTTTCGTTAAATCTAACCTTCTTTAAGTGGTTCATCATAGATAGTTGAGAGAGAGTTTGTGTTGGTACACAATTATATGTTTGATTAATGCATATGAGAGTCATGTGATGGTACAAAATTGTTTGAAATATTTGTGAAAGAAATTTATTTCGGGGTTGAGATTGTATAGGTAGCCAAGTTTTGAGTCCTGAAGATCTGTTAGAGCCAGGTTGATCGATCCTGAAAGAATGAGTAGAGACAGATTCGGATCCTGAAGATCACGTTTTTTGTTGATGCTAATGAATTTAAGGAATCAAGAAATCTGATCAAGAGAATTAAAGTGTTTTTAGAGCCAGGTTATTCGATTCTGAAAGCCTGTGAAGATCAGACAACGATCCTGAAGATGTTAGTGAAGAACAAAAGAATGCCAGTAAATCGAGAGGGGGAGTCTGAAGATTGAAAGAAGAGAAAAGCCCAGAGACTGATCTAGGCTGCAGATGTGAAGACACAGTTTTACAGTTAAGGTGTGTTGGCGACTCCATCAACATCTGAGGGGGAGTCTGTTAGTGTACTACATCTGTTGATTCCGTCTAGGTGTCTAGGATCAGGTCTTACGTCGTATTGTATAGCATAGGGCACGAAATACGAGAAAACAGGAGTCTGTATAGGTGTTATATGCTAGGATCGCTTATAGAGACATAGGGATGTTGGATCGCTTATTTGGCAGTGTGGGTCGCTTATGTGGACGTGTCTGGACCGCTCATATGAACATGTGACATATGAGCGGACCCAAACCACTATATATAGGTGTCATTAGGGCGATCCATATAACGTCGAATCCGAATTCCACGCCGAAGCTTTGCCGGTGTGACGATTGAGCTGTAAAACGTTTGATATCAATAAAACAAGCAGTTAGAAAGGAGAACAAGCTACTTCTACTTGTATTTCTTATTATTCCGCATCTGAAAGGCAAGAGATAACCTCTGAACGACTCGTTCGGGTCAGCAAACGATCCTACACCATGTCTGGCATTCCAACGAACCTTGACGAGCTTGACACTGCTCCGGCGGGTCCTGTTCACTTTCCAATCCGTAACCTCAACGGGTTCTTCAACGAAGTGGAGCGTGTCGTCAACATGAATTTCGTCGGTGGGAATGACAACGGTATCTTGAGTTGGACTCTTCCTCAAATTTGATACGTGGAACGTATCGTGAACACCATTCAGTTCGGCAGGTAGATCCAACTTGTATGCTACGGACCCAATTCTTTCCAAAATTCTGAACGGGCCAATATACCGCGGATTCAACTTCCCACGCTTCCCAAAGCGTGCCACACCCTTCCAGGGTGATACCTTCAACAAAACCATATCTCCTACCTCAAACTCCAGAGGTTTCCTTTTTCGATCCGCGTAAGCTTTCTGACGGTCACGAGCCGCACTGATGCGATCTCGGATCTGTGCGATCTTATCAGTGGTTTCCTGGACCACATCAGGACCAACCAACCGTCTATCACCTGCGTCAGACCAGCAAAGTGGTGATCTGCACTTGCGGCCATAAAGGGCTTCGAATGGCGCGGCACCAATACTGGCGTGGTAGCTGTTGTTGTATGAAAATTCGACCAAAGGCAAATGCTTATCCTGTGACAACTCGAGTTTCCGATTCTCACTTTTGCATTGAATGCACGTTGACTTTGACTGTTGACGGTGACTGTTAGTCGTTTGTTTATTTGACTTATAACTGAAACCCGCTGTAATAAGATAAAGTGCATTGTGTTTGCATGAGTATGTGTTATCGCGTTTGTATGGTTATGTGTTTGTTTGTGGCATGAGAACTTAACTGATTAAATCATTACGGACCTAAAGCCCATTAAGGACCCAACGAATCAAATGTGATTCGCCATGCATCCTCTCGACGAAACTGGCTTTTGTTTCGCCAAGTGTATCTCAACGAAACATAAATGTTCCGCCGGCCCAGTTTCGCCGAAAGCCCAGTTAGGGCCCAACATGTTAAGTTGAGTTTTAAAACGTGAAACACATTCAGTTTCACACCTTCCGAACAAACATCAAACCCTAGAGCTCTCTCAGTGTGACGGCAGCCTTGTGTACCCCCAAGCCCTCGTGAACGATCAAACCCTCGTACCATCTACCTCGGTTAGTTGTGTGCTTGTTTAACCGGTTTAATTGATGCTTTGATTATTGTTACATGTTGTGTTTGTTTTATTTCCGGAAGGGAAATGATTAGATAACTATCATGATCTCTTGGTATGTTCTTATTATGATTAACAGTGAATGGTTATGATCTTGATGAATTGATTAAGGTTAAGCATGATGTATGTTATTGTTAAACTCAATTGACCGATGTAATGAATAAATGAATGATGCTGAATCCAATACTGTAATTGTATGTGATCGGGCTTGAGGTTCTTGTCGGCGGTAGGTTAAGTAGGGGAAACCGTGTTTCCGACTCAATGATTATTTTGTACTTCTGTATAATGATTCAATTAGATGATGATTGTATGTTAATCGATTTCTGTATGATTACTAGTTGATGTGGTAACGGCTGTCACACCCCCAAAATCCACACGCGGAGTACCACCGCTTGGAGGCATGACATGACCAGGATCAAGCCACCAATCATATTGAACATGTAGTTAAATAGTAAAAGTTATCCATCAATACGAAAGGTGTTTATCAAAACCAACATAAGTAAATGTAGCGGAAGCATTAATGTAAAACCCAACATAAGTATTAATGTTGGAAACGTCATAAGTGTTTAATAAGTAATCATGATCCATTTGTCCACAACGACCTGCTCCTCCTTGTGCAAGCTCCAAAAGTACCTAAGGTCCTGCAAGGCATGCAGCAAAGAGTCAACAACTAGTTGAGCGAGTTCACAGTAAGTAAAAGCATAACAGTAAGTTCGTATGTAACATGTGGCTCTACTGGGCCGTTATAGATTTCTATTGGTGGGGGCTTCCCATGTTATTAATCCACTAGACTATGCGTAACCATAAGTGTTCTTCACAACCGAGAACAGTAGCGCGTATGGGGTTTACGTAGGTTTTACGTAAGTATCCTTCACAACCGAGGATAGGAGTACGCGGGGGTTTACGTAGGTTTTACGTAAGTATCCTTTGTCACACCCTGGCTTTGCGGAAGCGTGGTTAATTTGGTGTGACTTCTTAATACCATAGCTTAACCATAACAAGCTATATGAATTTAAAATCATGCAAAGTCATCCATTGAAAATAAAATTGTCAAACATTGTCTAAACGGGTAAACACCCAACAACCATTACTTGTCTTAAACAGTACAACCACTACCATAATGCAACATAAATAAACATGGTTCAGAGGCTATGGCTTGTCCAGGAAAGAGCCATAAACCTTGAACCCGGATGACTCTGAAACTAAATGCAGCGGGAAATCCTGCTAAACCGTGCCAGATCCTTAATTCCCTGAAATACATGTAAGTTGAAAAATCAACAATAATGTTGAGCGAGTTCATGCGAAAATGAGTAAATAAACCTTTATCTTTATCAAAAACCCTGGTATGTAGCAAATAAGGAAACAAAAGAGATCACCAATGGGTTGCAAGTCCACTGATATGTGTGAAGTGCAAGTAGGGATGACTCAAACCTAGCGGATTTATGCGTCGGGCACTAAGTCACCCCGAGGTCCGTTCAGCTGGACCTGGGGCTGGGCTCGCTACACCCAGATAGATCTACCGCTCCTGTCCCTCGGTCCTCAACGAGGATTAATGGCCTCAAGTTTCTGCCTACCCACTCACATGATCTAAGTAATAACCCTCCTTATGCTAACCATACCATGTATAACATATCCATAATCATTGTAACATGTATTTCACCCCCGCAGTTTATAAAACTGAAAACAGTTAAGAGAAAAGGGGGACATGAACTCACAGTGAACGCGTCACAAAATCAAGCAATCCAATATCCAAATGCTGTGCAACGACCTACATGTGCTAATTCTATTAGACGGATGGCCGTGCTTTAGTTTCATAGATTATGTTTTTGGGAAACAGTTAGTCAACCGTTTCGTATATATATTTGATACGCATTCTCCTTCCCAAGGATGGGGGAATTAAATACATGTATACTTATATTATTTTATTAAGTCCCACTTAATATATTTTATTTCTTATTCCAAAATATATTTATTTTTCTCAAAAATAATATATTTCCTTTTTCTCATAATATTTTCCCAAAATAATATATTGACAATATACGTGCTTATGAATACTTCCGAATAAAGCGTAAGTTACGTTTTGGTGATTAGGTGGTAATAGAAATTACCGTTGTAACTTATATGTTTGCCGTGAAGGCGTTTGTATTATTTCGGGCTTGACAAGGTTAGTAAATATTATTTTTACTCTAAAAATAATATTTATACATTTTCACAAAATAATCATAAACAGTGAGGTGACAAAATATATTTACCGAATAAATATTTATCACTTTTAGTTTTGTGAAAATCCCACCTCCGATTATTTATAAATAAAGTTGTGGCGAAAATATATTTTTGAAAACATGTCTAAGTAGTCTAACACTTGTTAAATAATTCTAAGTGTTAGATTTTTAGAAAATTTCGCCAGAGTTTCCCCTGTAACTGGAGGTGGCCACGCTTTCAAGCGTATCATTTTCTTTTACAAAATCATCTCAATAATTTATCAAATCAACCGAATCAATTTTCAACACTTCAAATAGAAGACTAGTATGAAAAACCGCGTTGTTTCATGAACTTGTAGCTTTTACAAAAACCACGGTGTAGATCTCGTTATTTTTAGTGGATCTATATATAGCATAACTTAGTCTTGCAAAAACCTCGTTTTTAGAACAACTTACTTCTTACAACTTCCCGACAATTTTTGTAAACATTGTTATTTTGTCGGATCTTTTATTCTACAAGTGTTTCTACACTTGTAGTTTATAGAAATCGTATTTGTTAACACTTTATCCATTTTTATAAAAACATGATTTTCTCGACACCCGGTCCTACGAATATACCACTTGTACATACGTAGATCGGCTTGTTTTAAATACTATTTTTCACATTAAAACATTTTTACACAAGTTCATGTTTCCCGTGTGGTGGAGTTTCACCTTTTAACCCTTGTACCAAAGAAACCAGTGTATGTCAAGATACGTGATCCTAACAAAGTCGGGTTAAACGATGATGAGAGCCACCACATCATAGATCGGGCCATAAAAACCAACATATTTAAATACTACGACATTTACACGCGTTTTGAGCTTTTATCCAACGATATTCACGTTTTAGCAAACTTTAAAGTTCCATTAAGCGGGTTACCGACATTCAACCGACAAATATCCTTTTAACCACTTTAGATACGACCAAAAATGAGTTTTAAACGTTATACCTCTAGCTCGGGGCTAGGGAAGAAACGAGTCGAAAACTGCGTGGATAATAGCAAACGGTAGAGGTCCTCCGCGTTCCGTTTGTTCCGAGCTCCGTTGTACGTAACCACCAACACTTGTATATGCTTGGAATGTCAAGACTTGAACCGAAAAACGGATGTGAGGGTGGTGGTGATCTCGGCCGAGAGGAGGGAGAGGGAGAGGGAGTGGTGGTGAGGTGAAGTGTGTGTTTGTGTGTGTGAGAGGTAGTGAGGTATTTATAGAGAAAGTCGTCTCGATCCTCGTGCAATCCAATATAAAATAATAAAGGTGTACTCCCCGGGTCCCACTAGTTGGCCGATTCCTTTAGGATGTAATGGTGCTCGGTTCGTTTTCAATCGTTCAGTTACGGTTCAGTTTGGTTAAGTGCGTTACTTTAAGGTACTAACCTCGTTAGTTGCTTTAGTGCATTAGATAGCGGGTGTTAGGGTATTCAGGGACCCTAACTGGCTCAGAAAAATACCAATATTAATTTTGGCAATATTTTTATGTTCCGGGTATTGTCCGGTTGTTCGGTCGGATAGTAATCCGTTAAAGTGCTTAAGATATCCGTTAAGCGTCATAAATAATATTTTTAGCGACACAATTTATTCTGCAAAGTGTCGGGAATAATTCCTCATATTTTGGCACTTTATTAATTAGCTAGAAGCTAGTGTGTAAATAAAAGTGCTGTGTTTCGTGCTTAAAGTTCGTTTTAGGCACATCCAAATCTCTATATCTTATCCCTAGAGACGTAATCATACAACCCTTGTATTCCTACACACACTCTGGGTGTAGTAAAAAATATTTTGGCTCATTCAGGCCTTTAGAGGCAGTGTTTGCCTGATGCTGGCTATATCAGCATGTTCACTGTGTATCCGTTTAGTGCTACTGTGCTTTCGTGCATCATGTTTGTCACTAAGGTTCAGTAAATAAGTAGTGTAGTGACAGGAATATCATAGTATGATGCAGACATGTATAAGTATCAACAATCAAGTAGCAGAAATCTCGGTCAAGCACAGTAATTAGGCAACAATTAATAATTAATTAAGTCGTACGGATACCTGGTTTTGTGAGGGTTGTCACATTCTCCCCCCGTTAAATAAATTTCGTCCCGAAATTTAGGTTCTGCTTGAAGAAGCGGGGTTCTTAGGAAACAGGTGGGGGTATTTCTCTTTCATTCGGTCTTCACGCTCCCAGGTGAATTCAGGACCATGTCTAGCATTCCAGCGAACTTTGACGAGCTTGACACTGCTCCGGCGGGTCTTGTTAACTTTCCAATCCGTGACCTCAACAGGTTCTTCAACGAAGTGGAGCGTGTCATCAATGTGAATCTCGTCGGTAGGAATGGCAACGTTAACTTGAGTTGGACTCCTCTTTAGATTGGATACATGAAATGTATCGTGAACGTTATTCAGCTCGGCAGGTAGATCCAACTTGTATGCTACTGTTCCAATTTTCTTCAAAACCTTAAATGGACCAATGTAGCGTGGATTCAGCTTCCCACGCTTCCCAAAGCGTGCTACACCCTTCCAGGGTGATACTTTCAACAAAACCATATCCCCAACCTCAAACTCTTGAGGTTTCCTCTTCAGATCAGCGTAGGTCTTCTGGCGATCGCGAGCCGCGCTAATGCGATCTCGGATTTGCGCGATCTTATCCGTAGTTTCCTGAACTACATCGGGACCTACCAATTGTCTATCACCTGCGTCAGACCAACAGAGCGGCGACCTGCACTTGCGCCCATATAAAGCTTCGAATGGCGCGGCACCAATACTGGTGTGGTAGCTGTTGTTGTATGAAAACTCAACCAGGGGTAAATGCTTATCCCAGCTACCGCCTAAATCCATCACACATGCTCTCAGCATGTCTTCCAATGTCTGAATCGTCCGCTCACTTTGGCCGTCGGTCTGTGGGTGAAAAGCGGTGCTCATATTCAGCTTCGAGCCAAAAGCTTCCTGGAAGGATTGCCATATCCTCGATACGAACCTTCCATCTCTATCAGAAATAATCGAGAGAGGTACTCCATGGCGAGTGACAATCTCTCTCATGTAAATCTCAGCCAATTTGCTTGTATGATCCTTCTCGCGAATAGGCAAGAAATGTGCTGATTTCGTCAAGCGATCCACTATCACCCAGATAGTGTCATGGCCCTTAGGCGTTCTTGGCAACTTTGTAACAAAATCCATGGATATTTCTTCCCACTTCCATTGGGGAATTTTTGGTTGTTGCAGAAGTCCCGAAGGCTTCTGGTATTCTGCCTTTTTAGCGCAAGTCAAACATTGGCTCACGTAGATAGCAACATCGCCTTTCATCCTAGGCCACCAATAATAATCCTTAAGATCTTGGTACATCTTATCCGCTCCCGGGTGGATAGAGTACCGTGACTTGTGAGCTTCATCAAAAATAACTTCTCTTAAATCACCAAACAAAGGAACCCAAATCCTTTTCTCAAAACATAACGTTCCTTCCTTGATTGGAACCAATATCTTCTCCATCCCACGGAGATATTCTTTCTCAAGGTTTCCCTCCTTGAGAGCTTCTTTTTGCGCTGCTCGAATGCGTGAGGAGAGATCGGTTTGGATAATCATTTCCATAGCCCTAACCCTTATGGGCTTGATCCTCTCCTTGCGACTTAGGGCATCGGCGACCACATTCGCCTTCCCCGGATGATACTTGATCTCGCAGTCGTAATCGTTTAGCAACTCAACCCATCGCCTTTGCCTCATATTCAACTCCTTCTGGTTGAATATATGCTGGAGGCTTTTGTGATCTGTAAAGATCGTACACTTCGTACCGTAAAGGTAGTGTCTCCAAATCTTCAAAGCAAAAACCACTGCGCCTAGCTCCAAATCATGCGTGGTATAGTTCTTTTCATGCACTTTCAGTTGGCGTGATGCGTAGGCGATAACCTTTTGACGTTGCATCAACACACAACCCAATCCTTGACGCGATGCGTCGCAGTATACCACAAAATCGTCGGTACCTTCCGGTAGAGCTAAGATTGGCGCGTTGCAAAGCTTATCCTTCAACAACTGAAATGCTTCATCCTGTTTGATTCCCCAATCAAACTTTTTATCCTTTTGCGTGAGGAGCGTCAACGGCTGAGCGATCTTTGAAAAATCCTCAATAAATCTTCGATAATAACCAGCCAAACCCAAGAATTGCCGGATCTCAGTTGGCGTCTTAGGCGCTTCCCAATTCTTGATCGCCTCGATCTTGGTTGGATCCACATGAATTCCACTTTCATTTACCACGTGCCCAAGGAATTGCACGTCTCTCAGCCAAAACTCACACTTAGAGAATTTGGCATACAACTGCTCCTTCTTCAGTAGCTCTAAAATAGTTCTGAGGTGTTGCTCGTGCTCTGCCTTCGTCTTTGAGTAGATCAAGATGTCGTCGATGAACACAATCACGAACTTATCC
Organism: Helianthus annuus; assembly: GCF_002127325.2. NCBI lineage: Eukaryota > Viridiplantae > Streptophyta > Magnoliopsida > Asterales > Asteraceae > Helianthus > Helianthus annuus. The sequence continues at coordinate 102,780,813 of NC_035444.2, read as the reverse complement.
AGATACGGCTTACAAACTCGGTTCATCAAATCCATGAACACTGCAGGTGCGTTTGTTAAACCAAACGGCATGACAAGGAACTCGTAGTGCCCATATCGAGTTCTGAAGGCTGTCTTCGGAATACTTTCTTCCTGTATCCGAAGTTGATGGTATCCAGATCGAAGATCGATCTTGGAGTAGAAACTTGAACCTTGAAGTTGGTCAAACAGATCGTCAATCCTTGGCAAAGGATACCTATTCTTGATCGTCAACTTGTTCAATTCTCTGTAGTCAATGCACATACGGAAACTACCATCCTTCTTCTTGACAAACAAAACTGGAGCTCCCCAAGGCGAGAAGCTTGGTCGGATAAAACCCTTATCTAACAACTCTTGAAGTTGCGTTGACAGTTCTTGCATCTCAGACGGGGCAAGTCTATAAGGTGCCTTAGCCACAGGCGCGGCGCCTGGAACTAAGTCGATGCGAAATTCCACTTGCCTCTGAGGCGGCAAGCCAGGCAAATCTTCTGGAAAAACTTCCGGATATTCCCTTACGACAGGGATATCTTCGATCTTCGGCTCAGCAGCCTTTTTATCCACGATGTGTGCTAGAAAAGCAACACATCCTTTCTTCAGACACTTTCTTGCTTTCAGACAGCTGATAATCCGCAACGGCGTCTCACGCTTCTCTCCATGAACAACAATGGTCTCACCATCGTCGGTCGAAATACGGATAATCTTCTCGTGACAAACAATCTCTGCTTTGTTACTTGCTAACCAATCCATCCCTACTACCACGTCGAAGCTTCCCAACTGGACTGGTAGTAGATCGAGAGCAAACTCACGCTCTCCTAACTCGATTACGCAACCTCTAATCACTTCATTGGCTTCTACTAACTTCCCATTAGCTAGCTCGATCGAATAAGGAATATCTAACTTACTAGCGGCTAAACCAAGCATGTTCTTAAATTCTAGCGATACGAAGCTATAATCGGCACCAGTATCAAACAAAACAGACGCATAGCGTTGGTTTACAGGGAACGTACCAGTAACGACATTGGGATCCTGGCGCGCTTCCCTGGCCTCCATGTTGAAAACTCTTCCACGAGCTTGGGTCAATTCCGGGCAGTTCCTTTTGAAGTGCCCTTGATCTCCACAGTTAAAACATCCGGGCCTCTGCCCGTTTCCACCATTGTTCCCAGCTTGGTGGTTTCCCTGGTTTCGGTTCACGGTTCCTGCTTGGTTAGCACGGTTTCCATCTCTTCCCTGATTTCCTTGTGGGCGGTTCCCATTACCACCACGGTTGTTTCTATTCCCATTTCCTCCCTGACCTCCCCGGCCAGCATTTGCCCAACAGAAATCCTTTGTATGACCAGTCTTCCCACAAGACTCACAAACCCTTAGACTGCAGCGACCAGAGTGATGTTTTTGACATGAGTTGCACTTGGGCTGTGCACCCATGTATCCCCTGCTCTTCTTTCCACCACCAACTGAATCTTGAGTTGGTGCATTCGATTCTCCCTTCTTGACCACCGTCCCGGTGCTTTGCTTGAAACTTGAAAACTTCCGCTTATTACCACTAGATGACTCCACATGAGTCTCCTTTCTCTTGGGTTCAATCTCATCGAACTTGTTTAACCGAATCGCTTCTTCAGTTAAAGCCACACTCAGATCGATGGCTTCTGTGATGGTTGCGGGTTTGGAAGAAGTCACCATACTGATTATCTGAGGAGCCAGTCCCCAGATGAAGCGCTCAACCCTCTTAAACTCGGGTGTTACCATATAAGGAACCACGTGAGACAGATCGTGGAATCTCTGAACGTATTCCGCTATCTTCGACCCTTCCATCTTTAAGTGCCAAAACTCAGTTTCAAGCTTTTGAATCTCCGCGCGAGAGCAGTACTTCCTCCGCATAAGCTCTTTCAATTCGGCCCAAGACAGGGCGTAGGCGGCAGCTTCGCCTAGAGTTTGCACTTGAAGGTTCCACCAAGATAGGGCTCCATCTAGAAACAGCCCTGAAATGTAAGTGACCTGCTGGTCGATCGCACATTTGCTCATACGGATGGTGGAATCAGTCTTCTCTGCCCAACGAACGAAGGCAACAGCACCACCCGTGCCGTCGAAGTTTGTGGGCTTACAGTCCAGAAACTGCTTGAAGGTGCACCCTGCACATTCGTTTCAATATAGGGACTGCATTAGTAATTGCGACAGGAATCCAATTAGACCATGGTACGTCTTAAAGACTTAGGGTTACCATGAGTGGGATTCTGGTTGCCATTGCCGTTGGAGCTACTCCAGCTGGGTCCTCCCTGCGATGCAGCATACTGAGCAATCGCGGCAGCAATGATTCCTTGCAGTTCTTCTTGAGTCGTGGGCATCGGCTGCGGTTGACGTCTTGGTGCCATTCTCTAAAGATGCGTACGTCGATTAGGCCATAGAAATCATACGTATATAGTAATAGTAGTAGCATATAACATCTCATGTTATCAATATATCACACACAACATCCCATGTCCAAATATAAAAATAGTCAATCAAGTAAATCAGATATGATGAGAATGCGGCGATTGCATATATATCAAGACCATAAGCATAGTAAGTGTGTTAGTACATCCATCAATCACATAGGAGTTACATCACCCCTGTACAAAATACATCATATCAGTGTTACATACAATCAGTACATCACATGTATCAACAAAAATCTGTGTAGTCAAATGGTCTTCAAAAGCTGTGCATAACAATCGCGGCTGTCTCACCGGTGTCTACCCTGGTAACGTCGATGATCTCTAGAAGGGTGGTGGTGGTGGAGGATAATGTAGGCGGCGAAAGAGAAGCCAATCCTCCTCCAAGGCCTGCTGGGTGCGGATCACGGATGCAATCTGCTGCTCTAGGATCGAAAGTCGAGCGGCAATGTCAGGAGGAAAAGACCGAAATGGCTGAGCAGATGAGGATGACGGACCAAGATATGGACCAAAAGACAACTGAGCTCTCTCGAGCTCCTGCAAACGCTGAGAATGGGAATCATGCTGGTGTACAAACGACATCAAAAGATCCTCAATAGTATGGCCCAAATGAAATGGGTGGTATGGACCTGTGGGTGGCATGGGTGAGGAAGAGGACCAAAGTAATGGCGTGCTGGTAAGATCGACAGGTGCAACAGAAGATGGGATGGATGCTATCTGAGGCATGACAGGTAATGGCATCGGTACATGGCCAAATGGATGGGCGGAAGAGCCCTCTCCAGGCCCCGCTAGAGGTATGACAGAAGGAATCTGAAACGAGAACTCAGGATGGTGAGCATCAGTGCGGTGAGGAGGAAGCGGCGGAACATCCTCGTCAGCCGGTATCCAACCGTGCTGAGCCTCCTCGTCAGGGGGATCCATGTGCTCTGCAAACAAAGCATGCTCGGGCTCAATAGGTAAGGGATCAACAGGAGCTAAAACAGGATCAACGTGAGCAACAACAGGATCAATATGATCGACATGAGGGTCAATTGGAACGTCAGCGATCGGAGGGTCAACAAGAGGATCAACAACATGGTCAGCATCTAACAAAGGAATATCATCAACAGGAACATCGCCAAGTGGCTGACCCGCCAAAATAGGATCAACAGGAACATCAGCATGCGCCAAACCATGCTCATGTGCGGGATCGAAAACAGCGGCCTGCTCTGGAGCTACTGCAGGCTCGGGATCGTCAAACGCCATATCGAAGTCAAAGTCCGGATCGATAGGATCAAAAGGGTCGGCAGGGTCAACGGGGTCCTCTACAGGCTGGTCCATGTGAACGAACTCAATATCACGGTCTGGATCGAATCCAGGGGGAAATACAGGGTCAGAATCCTCGATATCGTCATGCTCAAAAACAAAGCTCGGCATAGGGGCGGCAGATGACGCCTGGTCAGGATCCGAGTCATGAACGAAAAGCTGCGTGCTCGCCACATGTGATGGAGCAGATGCCACAGACTCAAAGGAGTCTGGAGCTGGAGAATGAACAGGCGAGTCTCCGACAGGAGCACCGGCGATCATCAAAAGACCGCCAGCGGGCAAAAGAGCTGGGTCAGGATCCTCGTCCTCGTATAGCTCATCATCGAAAAGATCAATATCGTCACCAGCCTCGGCATCAAGCATAAGCTCATAAGCTGGGTAGGATGCAAGAGGAATCGGGGCGGGAATCACAGCGAGAGGAAGATCCGCAGCAGGACCACCAACGATGGGCTCATCGACGCCGTCAGGTAGCGCGAACGGCTGAAAGTCGTCGTCGTCTGTACTAGTAAAATCCGAGGTGTGCACCTCGTGCTCTGATGACATACTCTCGTCTGACTCCATGGGTCGGGGTCCAGTAGTGTCCGAGTCTCCAGTATCTGAGGTGTCCATGAGTCTGTAATACAATCATAAGTATGTACAAATATCAGTAAATCAGGTAATCACACAAGTTACCACATAATAATCACATATTCCTCCTAGTCCCACTAGCCTCCCAGCCTCCCAGACTGTCCTTCCTAGTCCCACTAGCCAACTTTTCCCAGCCTCCCAGACTGACTCCCTAGTCCCACTAGCAAACATTTCCCAGCCTCCCAGACTGACTCCCTAGTCCCACTAGCAAACATTTCCCAGCCTCCCAGACTGACTCCCTAGTCCCACTAGACAACTACCTCGATCGATTGGATCGAGCCTCGACCTCCCAGACCGAGCCTCAGCCTCCCAGACTGAGCCTAATAAATCATAAAATATGCTCAACATTTGTTTATAAAAAAGTTTTGGATCTGGACTTAAGTGGTATGCAGAAAAATATTTTCGTGAGAGCCCTAGTGATCATAGTCTAGACTCAAAATGAACCCTAGTTCGCTATGATCAGAGCTCTGATACCAAGCTGTCACACCCTGGCTTTGCGGAAGCGTGGTTAATTTGGTGTGACTTCTTAATACCATAGCTTAACCATAACAAGCTATATGAATTTAAAATCATGCAAAGTCATCCATTGAAAATAAAATTGTCAAACATTGTCTAAACGGGTAAACACCCAACAACCATTACTTGTCTTAAACAGTACAACCACTACCATAATGCAACATAAATAAACATGGTTCAGAGGCTATGGCTTGTCCAGGAAAGAGCCATAAACCTTGAACCCGGATGACTCTGAAACTAAATGCAGCGGGAAATCCTGCTAAACCGTGCCAGATCCTTAATTCCCTGAAATACATGTAAGTTGAAAAATCAACAATAATGTTGAGCGAGTTCATGCGAAAATGAGTAAATAAACCTTTATCTTTATCAAAAACCCTGGTATGTAGCAAATAAGGAAACAAAAGAGATCACCAATGGGTTGCAAGTCCACTGATATGTGTGAAGTGCAAGTAGGGATGACTCAAACCTAGCGGATTTATGCGTCGGGCACTAAGTCACCCCGAGGTCCGTTCAGCTGGACCTGGGGCTGGGCTCGCTACACCCAGATAGATCTACCGCTCCTGTCCCTCGGTCCTCAACGAGGATTAATGGCCTCAAGTTTCTGCCTACCCACTCACATGATCTAAGTAATAACCCTCCTTATGCTAACCATACCATGTATAACATATCCATAATCATTGTAACATGTATTTCACCCCCGCAGTTTATAAAACTGAAAACAGTTAAGAGAAAAGGGGGACATGAACTCACAGTGAACGCGTCACAAAATCAAGCAATCCAATATCCAAATGCTGTGCAACGACCTACATGTGCTAATTCTATTAGACGGATGGCCGTGCTTTAGTTTCATAGATTATGTTTTTGGGAAACAGTTAGTCAACCGTTTCGTATATATATTTGATACGCATTCTCCTTCCCAAGGATGGGGGAATTAAATACATGTATACTTATATTATTTTATTAAGTCCCACTTAATATATTTTATTTCTTATTCCAAAATATATTTATTTTTCTCAAAAATAATATATTTCCTTTTTCTCATAATATTTTCCCAAAATAATATATTGACAATATACGTGCTTATGAATACTTCCGAATAAAGCGTAAGTTACGTTTTGGTGATTAGGTGGTAATAGAAATTACCGTTGTAACTTATATGTTTGCCGTGAAGGCGTTTGTATTATTTCGGGCTTGACAAGGTTAGTAAATATTATTTTTACTCTAAAAATAATATTTATACATTTTCACAAAATAATCATAAACAGTGAGGTGACAAAATATATTTACCGAATAAATATTTATCACTTTTAGTTTTGTGAAAATCCCACCTCCGATTATTTATAAATAAAGTTGTGGCGAAAATATATTTTTGAAAACATGTCTAAGTAGTCTAACACTTGTTAAATAATTCTAAGTGTTAGATTTTTAGAAAATTTCGCCAGAGTTTCCCCTGTAACTGGAGGTGGCCACGCTTTCAAGCGTATCATTTTCTTTTACAAAATCATCTCAATAATTTATCAAATCAACCGAATCAATTTTCAACACTTCAAATAGAAGACTAGTATGAAAAACCGCGTTGTTTCATGAACTTGTAGCTTTTACAAAAACCACGGTGTAGATCTCGTTATTTTTAGTGGATCTATATATAGCATAACTTAGTCTTGCAAAAACCTCGTTTTTAGAACAACTTACTTCTTACAACTTCCCGACAATTTTTGTAAACATTGTTATTTTGTCGGATCTTTTATTCTACAAGTGTTTCTACACTTGTAGTTTATAGAAATCGTATTTGTTAACACTTTATCCATTTTTATAAAAACATGATTTTCTCGACACCCGGTCCTACGAATATACCACTTGTACATACGTAGATCGGCTTGTTTTAAATACTATTTTTCACATTAAAACATTTTTACACAAGTTCATGTTTCCCGTGTGGTGGAGTTTCACCTTTTAACCCTTGTACCAAAGAAACCAGTGTATGTCAAGATACGTGATCCTAACAAAGTCGGGTTAAACGATGATGAGAGCCACCACATCATAGATCGGGCCATAAAAACCAACATATTTAAATACTACGACATTTACACGCGTTTTGAGCTTTTATCCAACGATATTCACGTTTTAGCAAACTTTAAAGTTCCATTAAGCGGGTTACCGACATTCAACCGACAAATATCCTTTTAACCACTTTAGATACGACCAAAAATGAGTTTTAAACGTTATACCTCTAGCTCGGGGCTAGGGAAGAAACGAGTCGAAAACTGCGTGGATAATAGCAAACGGTAGAGGTCCTCCGCGTTCCGTTTGTTCCGAGCTCCGTTGTACGTAACCACCAACACTTGTATATGCTTGGAATGTCAAGACTTGAACCGAAAAACGGATGTGAGGGTGGTGGTGATCTCGGCCGAGAGGAGGGAGAGGGAGAGGGAGTGGTGGTGAGGTGAAGTGTGTGTTTGTGTGTGTGAGAGGTAGTGAGGTATTTATAGAGAAAGTCGTCTCGATCCTCGTGCAATCCAATATAAAATAATAAAGGTGTACTCCCCGGGTCCCACTAGTTGGCCGATTCCTTTAGGATGTAATGGTGCTCGGTTCGTTTTCAATCGTTCAGTTACGGTTCAGTTTGGTTAAGTGCGTTACTTTAAGGTACTAACCTCGTTAGTTGCTTTAGTGCATTAGATAGCGGGTGTTAGGGTATTCAGGGACCCTAACTGGCTCAGAAAAATACCAATATTAATTTTGGCAATATTTTTATGTTCCGGGTATTGTCCGGTTGTTCGGTCGGATAGTAATCCGTTAAAGTGCTTAAGATATCCGTTAAGCGTCATAAATAATATTTTTAGCGACACAATTTATTCTGCAAAGTGTCGGGAATAATTCCTCATATTTTGGCACTTTATTAATTAGCTAGAAGCTAGTGTGTAAATAAAAGTGCTGTGTTTCGTGCTTAAAGTTCGTTTTAGGCACATCCAAATCTCTATATCTTATCCCTAGAGACGTAATCATACAACCCTTGTATTCCTACACACACTCTGGGTGTAGTAAAAATATTTTGGCTCATTCAGGCCTTTAGAGGCAGTGTTTGCCTGATGCTGGCTATATCAGCATGTTCACTGTGTATCCGTTTAGTGCTACTGTGCTTTCGTGCATCATGTTTGTCACTAAGGTTCAGTAAATAAGTAGTGTAGTGACAGGAATATCATAGTATGATGCAGACATGTATAAGTATCAACAATCAAGTAGCAGAAATCTCGGTCAAGCACAGTAATTAGGCAACAATTAATAATTAATTAAGTCGTACGGATACCTGGTTTTGTGAGGGTTGTCACATCCTTCACATCCGAGGATAGTAATTCGTATAAGTATCCTTCACATCCGAGGATAGTGTTAAGTATAAGTATCCTTCACAACCGAGGATAGTGATATGTATAGGTATCCTTCACAACTGAGGATAGTAGTAAGTATATGTGCACGTAGATTGCACGTGTGTGTCCTGCACAACCGAGGACGATGGTATGGTAGTCTTGTAATGGTATTCGTATGAATCTATTCAACCTTATCCTTTTAATCCCATTCCCAACACCCCGGGAATCCCATGCCTTGGTAAGAGTGTGAACTCACCTTGGTTTGCTCGGTATGTCCCGCTTCACTATCCGTTTCAAATGAATCTACCAAACCCTAGCGTGATTATCAACCTCAATCAGTTTCGTATGCACACAAATCACGTATTCTTTACACATACTACACTTGCAATGCACACAGATGTCACGTATTGTTATGCAAGTAACTTCAGTAATTTATGTGACGCACCAGTCCATAAACACACACACACACATGCATAGTAGGTAACTGGTTCATGTATGCACTCACATTACAATTTCATATTTCACAAGACATACAACAAGCACTACTTAGTTTAATTACATCATTCAAACTCGGACCATGAGTGTATAAACAGAAAGCTCGGACAAACATCCTTTAACAAACTCGAACCTACACATTACATACAATAACAAGGCAAAGATCGGACTATGCTCCTTATAGAGAAACTCGGATTAGGCTTTTTATAACAAAACTCGGACTAATGTTTCTTGTATTAAAACTCGGACCAATGCGTAGACAACATGTATTCATTCCAGAAAAACTCGGACACCACAATCATTAAGAGTTCGGACCCCTTAGCATACAAAAGTTCGGACTTACATCTTCATTAATAAAAATTCGGAACTTAGGGCCATATACTAAAGTTCGGACCCCTTTCTCAAACAGAACTCGGACTCCCTTAATTCTTTCAAAAAGTCGGACATGGCCCCTTACAAAGAAACTCGGACCCTCTCAACCTTGTGAAAGTCGGACCATGCTTCAACTAAAAAGATCGGACACACATACATGTCATCACATGATACTGACAACTCACATGCAAAAAAATGAACCTAGCCGATCATATGATTTTATTATATTTGGCTGCACATGCATTACATAACAAATGGTAAAATAGAGTTTAAATATGATGGCCGACAAGTTTATATTGTTGTCAAGTTGCTATTTGACCAAAACATATAGTGGTTGCTATTTGACCAAAACATATAGTGGCTGCAAGTTATAATGATTAGCTGACAACTTTTGAGCTTCACAACCACATGCAAAAGGAATTAGTATATCAAGCACATAGTAGTTAACACATTACGAACAGCAGCAACTTCCTAACATCGTGCAAGCACATCAGTGAGTTTTATGACACATGTTCATCGATCATCCATGGGCACTTTATCATCAAGAAAACTAACATTTATATCTAATCAGTTTATGTTGAATCAAGTGTCATACATTCATGTCAAGTCAAACCATCTAACCGCTACAACACAAACCAAATCTTCGAATTCATTGCATACTGATTCTCAATACCAATGATCGATCTGATCCTACTCGATGTGTATCTAAAACCCTAGATCATGTCTCCTTTTAAACTCCACACATACTCAATTTAATGGCAAACAATACTAACCATGAGTGTTGAGATCGCACACATGAACGAGAGAAGGAGGTGACATGATGCTTCGATGATGAGGGAGGGTCTACTGCCGTCGCCACTCAAGAGGGGAAAAATAAGTTTTAGGGTTTGCAATATGGCAAGAATTTGTGGGATATGACCATGCGTTTACGTATACATCAAAGAGGGGATGTTGGGCCGAATTGTTTAAAGGAAGTGGGCCGATTATTATAAGTGTGGTGGTGGCTCGAAAGTATTCATGACAATTGCGGCCCAGCATGCACAAGGGTTGGGCTCGGTGATCATTGTGGGTGGATATAGTATATAGGTTTTAAGGTGTGAATGTGTTGTCCAAGGCATGAGCGGCCCAAGCAAAACCAATATGTTATTCAACCAAAATATCATACGTTAATCATACTCAAATAATTTAATACCCCAAGCATATACCAAGCATGAACACCTTACAAAGGAATCATAGTGTACAAAATCAATGCACGAATCACAAAACACAGTACGAAACAAATAATGCATAGAAGAGAAACCTTAGAAACTCGAGTTGTCACATTATCCCCAATTTGAAAGAAATTTTGTCCCGAAATTTGGTACGCGTTTACTGAGGAAGCTAGGTAAGTTGTATCGTTTACTGGTTTTCCTGGGGTGTCACATCATCCCCCCGTTGATTTGGAATTTCGTCCCGAAATTCAGTAGTAGTAGCTTCAGCCTCAGTAGTAGTGGTATTAGTCTCAAATAACTGGGGATACTTTTCTGTCATCTGGTCTTCGCGTTCCCAGGTGTACTCTGGGCCACGACGGGAGTTCCAACGTACTCGAACAAGAGGGATTCTCTTGTTTTTGAGGACCTTAACATCCCGGTCCGTGATTTCAACTGGCTCTTCGACGAACTGCAACCGCTCGTCGATAGTGAGTTCCTTAAAAGGAACTATGAGGGTCTCATCTGACAGGCATTTCTTCAGATTCGACACGTGAAAAACATTGTGAACTGCACCGAGTTCAGCTGGTAAGTTTAGTCTGTAGGCCACTGTGCCTATCTTCTCTAAGATTTCGAATGGTCCGACGTACCGCGGATTTATTTTGCCCCGTTTGCCAAAACGAACCACACCCTTCCAGGGTGAGACTTTAAGTAATACTCGGTCCCCAACCTAAAATTCCAAAGGCTTTCTACGCTTGTCCGCGTAGGCTTTCAGACGGTCGCGTGCTGCCGCCATGCGTTGTCGTATCTGTGCTATCTTTTCTGTGGCGTCCACTACAATCTCTGGACCCGTAATCTGACTATCCCCCACCTCTGCCCAACAGAGAGGTGACCGGCATTTACGCCCGTACAATGCCTCGAATGGTGCGGCTTGTATGCTGGTGTGATAACTGTTATTATATGAGAACTCCACCAAAGGGAGGTGCTTTTCCCAGCCGTTGCCGAAATCAATAACGCATGCCCTAAGCATGTCTTCAAGTGTTTGGATTGTTTGCTCAGACTGCCCATCCGTCTGAGGATGATATGCTGTGCTCATGTCTAATCGTGAGCCGAAAGATTTGTGCATCGCTTGCCACAGTTCTGACGTGAATCGTGCATCCCGATCCGAAATGATGGAGGTGGGTACCCCGTGCCTCGAAACAACTTCTTTGAGGTAGATGTCTGCGAGAGTGGAGAACTTATCCGTTTCCTTTACAGCTAGGAAGTGTGCAGACTTGGTGAGTCGATCCACGATTACCCATATGGTGTCATTCCCACGCTGGGATCTAGGTAGGCCTGTAACGAAATCCATGGAAATTTCTTCCCATTTCCATTGCGGTATCGTGGGTTGCTGAAGTAGGCCCGCTGGTTTCTGGTATCCAACCTTGACTCTCGCACAGGTCAAGCACTTGCTGACATAGGTAGCGATGTGGCCTTCATGCTAGGCCACCAATAAGTAGTTCTGATGTCGTGGTACATTTTGTCCGATCCTGTATGTACCGAATAGCGAGACTTGTGAGCTTCATCCATTACAAGTTCGCGTAGACCGCCATAAAGTGGGACCCAAATACGCCCCGTTACATAGTAGGCGCCGTCTGCCTTCTGTTCTAATCGTTGCCTTGAGCCGCGTAGGGCTTCAGCCCTGACGTTTTCTGGTTTCAATGCTTCTGCCTGAGCATCTCGTATCCGTGTAGGAAGGCTAGACTGAATCGTCAGCTGTAGCGCTCACACGCGCCGTGGTAAAGTGTCTTTCCGACTGAGGGCGTCAGCCACAACATTGGCTTTGCCTGGATGGTACTTGATGGCGCATTCGTAATCATTCAGAAGTTCGACCCATCGCCGTTGACGCATGTTCAAATCCTTCTGCTTAAGAATATGCTCGAGACTCCTGTGATCGGTGTAAATCGTGCACCTGGTACCGTACAGGTAGTGTCGCCATATCTTAAGCGCGAAAACAACAGCTCCCAGCTCTAAATCGTGCGTCGTGTAGTTCCGTTCATGAATCTTTAATTGACGAGAGGCGTAGGCAATCACTTTATCCCGCTGCATCAATACGCAACCCAGGCCCTGGATTGATGCGTCACAATATACTACAAAGTCATCCGTGCCCTCTGGCAATGAGAGAATAGGTGCGTTGCAAATCCTATCCTTTAAGTACTGAAAAGCAGTTTCCTGCGTATTACCCCATCTGTAAACGATACCCTTCTGTGTCAGTAATGTGAGCGGTTGAGCGATCTTTGAAAAGCCTTTGATAAATCGTCTGTAATACCCCACCAAACCCAAGAATTGGCGTATTTCCGTTGGTGTACGCGGTGCAGGCCAGTTCCTGATCGAATCTACCTTGGATGGATCGACGTGAATCCCGTCCCTGTTCACCACACGGCATACGAAGTGGACTTCACGAAGCCAGAAGTCCCATTTTGAAAACTTGGCGTACAGTTGTTCCTTTCGAAGAAGTTCCAAGATAAGACGTAAGTGCTGCTCGTGTTCCTCCTGACTCTTGGAGTAGATCAGAATGTCGTCGATGAAGACAATGACGAACTTGTCCAGATAGGGTTTGCACACCCTGTTCATAAGATCCATGAAAACTGCAGGCGCGTTCGTGAGCCCGAATGGTATGACTAGAAATTCGTAATGACCGTAGCGAGTTCTGAAGGCTGTCTTGGAGACGTCCTTATCCCGGACTCTCAGCTGATGATACCCTGACCTCAGATCAATCTTGGAGTAGTAACTCGACCCTTGCAACTGGTCGAATAAATCGTCAATGCGTGGAAGAGGATAACGATTCTTCACTGTGACCTTGTTCAGCTCGCGATAGTCTATGCACATTCTGAAAGTGCCATCCTTCTTTTTCACGAATAATATTGGAGCTCCCAAGGCGAAGAGCTTGGACGAATGAAGCCCTTTTCCAAGAGCTCTTGTAGTTGTTTTGACAGTTCTTCCAGTTCAGTTGGAGCTAAACAATACGGTGCTCGAGCTGGGGTAGCAGGAGTGGTAGCGGTAGTAGTAGCGCTGATACGTCTAGGCAGCTCGTTCTGTTCCACTTCCTGATCGGTGAGTCGATGAGCAAGACGCTGGATGTCTTGGATGTTGTCGAGGTTAGCCGATGTCACATGGCTCTGAATCTACGAGGCTAGACCTTTGAGGTACAATTCGATGCGCTTGATTGGAGGGTCCACCATGGTTGGACACAAGATGGCCAGTTCGTTCGACCGTTTCGTATAAGCTTCAATTTCTGACCCCGTCATTTTTAAATGGTAAAGCTCCACTTCCAACTTGTGGATGTCATCACGCGTGCAGTATTCCCTCTTTAATGAGTTCTTTGAATTCGTTCCAAGGTGTGGCGTCAGCAGCTGCCAACCCTAGAATCTGTACTTGCGCATTCCACCAGGTTAGCGCAATCCCTTCTAACGTGCCAGTGGCATACTTGTCCCTGCGAGCCTCAGTGCATTCACACATTTCGAACACTGACTCAAGCTTCTCAAACCAATGGAGTAGTCCCACTGCTCCTTCTGTGCCACTGAATGTGCTTGGACGACAGTCCATGAAGTTCTTGAATGTGCAGACAGGTTGCGGTGCGTTCTGACCCGTTGCGCGAGAAAGAGAGGTCAAGGTTAAGCGCGAGAGTTGGGTCACGAGAGTAGGATCTAACATCCTAGGATAGGTTTGGAATAGCAGGTTACACCTCCTGCTTGTGCGGCTGCAAGCGCCGCGGCAACTTGTTCGTTAATGAGAGCCGTCAACTAGGCTTGAGTCATGTCAACACGTCCAGACATGATCGAGTAGTAAAAGTAGCATAAGTAAGAATGGTTCGCGAGTAGTGCGATGACAGAAGAGTGTAAGCACACAAGTGTTCTCAAGCAATACAAATAGTAAGCAATGTAATCTAAGCATACCACGAGCAAAGTTCTATGTAATTCTAGAAAGTAGGCAATAAACATAAACCTTATTACCTAGGTTGTCGAGTCTTGCACGTGGAGCGAAGCGTCGTTGTGGATCGTTGAGAGCACTGTTCTGGTTATAGTCTGGTTTTAATAAAAGCGTTTTCCCCTTATTAAAACCAAGTTCTCTATAACCAATGGCTCTGATACCAATCTGTCACACCCCCAAAATCCACACGCGGAGTACCACCGCTTGGAGGCATGACATGACCAGGATCAAGCCACCAATCATATTGAACATGTAGTTAAATAGTAAAAGTTATCCATCAATACGAAAGGTGTTTATCAAAACCAACATAAGTAAATGTAGCGGAAGCATTAATGTAAAACCCAACATAAGTATTAATGTTGGAAACGTCATAAGTGTTTAATAAGTAATCATGATCCATTTGTCCACAACGACCTGCTCCTCCTTGTGCAAGCTCCAAAAGTACCTAAGGTCCTGCAAGGCATGCAGCAAAGAGTCAACAACTAGTTGAGCGAGTTCACAGTAAGTAAAAGCATAACAGTAAGTTCGTATGTAACATGTGGCTCTACTGGGCCATTATGGATTTCTATTGGTGGGGGCTTCCCATGTTATTAATCCACTAGACTATGCGTAACCATAAGTGTTCTTCACAACCGAGAACAGTAGCGCGTATGGGGTTTACGTAGGTTTTACGTAAGTATCCTTCACAACCGAGGATAGGAGTACGCGGGGGTTTACGTAGGTTTTACGTAAGTATCCTTCACATCCGAGGATAGTAATTCGTATAAGTATCCTTCACATCCGAGGATAGTGTTAAGTATAAGTATCCTTCACAACCGAGGATAGTGATATGTCTAGGTATCCTTCACAACCGAGGATAGTAGTAAGTATATGTGCACGTAGATTGCACGTGTGTGTCCTGCACAACCGAGGACGATGGTATGGTAGTCTAGTAATGGTATTCGTATGAATCTATTCAACCTTATCCTTTTAATCCCATTCCCAACACCCCGGGAATCCCATGCCTTGGTAAGAGTGTGAACTCACCTTGGTTTGCTCGGTATGTCCCGCTTCACTATCCGTTTCAAATGAATCTACCAAACCCTAGCGTGATTATCAACCTCAATCAGTTTCGTATGCACGCATATCACGTATTCTTTACACATACTACACTTGCAATGCACACAGATGTCACGTATTGTTATGCAAGTAACTTCAGTAATTCATGTGACGCACCAGTCCATAAACACACACACACACATGCATAGCAGGTAACTGGTTCATGTATGCACTCACATTACAATTTCATATTTCACAAGACATACAACAAGCACTACTTAGTTTAATTACATCATTCAAACTCGGACCATGAGTGTATAAACAGAAAGCTCGGACAAACATCCTTTAACAAACTCGAACCTACACATTACATACAATAACAAGGCAAAGATCGGACTATGCTCCTTATAGAGAAACTCGGATTAGGCTTTTTATAACAAAACTCGGACTAATGTTTCTTGTATTAAAACTCGGACCAATGCGTAGACAACATGTATTCATTCCAGAAAAACTCGGACACCACAATCATTAAGAGTTCGGACCGCTTAGCATACAAAAGTTCGGACTTACATCTTCATTAATAAAAATTCGGAACTTAGGGCCATATACTAAAGTTCGGACCCCTTTCTCAAACAGAACTCGGACTCCCTTAATTCTTTCAAAAAGTCGGACATGGCCCCTTACAAAGAAACTCGGACCCTCTCAACCTTGTGAAAGTCGGACCATGCTTCAACTAAAAAGATCGGACACACATACATGTCATCACATGATACTGACAACTCACATGCAAAAAAATGAACCTAGCCGATCATATGATTTTATTATATTTGGCTGCACATGCATCACATAACAAATGGTAAAATAGAGTTTAAATATGATGGCCGACAAGTTTATATTGTTTTCAAGTTGCTATTTGACCAAAACATATAGTGGTTGCTATTTGACCAAAACATATAGTGGCTGCAAGTTATAATGATTAGCTGACAACTTTTGAGCTTCACAACCACATGCAAAAGGAATTAGTATATCAAGCACATAGTAGTTAACACATTACGAACAGCAGCAACTTCCTAACATCGTGCAAGCACATCAGTGAGTTTTATGACACATGTTCATCGATCATCCATGGGCACTTTATCATCAAGAAAACTAACATTT
Source organism: Helianthus annuus (assembly GCF_002127325.2). NCBI lineage: Eukaryota > Viridiplantae > Streptophyta > Magnoliopsida > Asterales > Asteraceae > Helianthus > Helianthus annuus. The sequence continues at coordinate 102,764,338 of NC_035444.2, read as the reverse complement.
ATATCTAATCAGTTTATGTTGAATCAAGTGTCATACATTCATGTCAAGTCAAACCATCTAACCGCTACAACACAAACCAAATCTTCGAATTCATTGCATACTGATTCTCAATACCAATGATCGATCTGATCCTACTCGATGTGTATCTAAAACCCTAGATCATGTCTCCTTTTAAACTCCACACATACTCAATTTAATGGCAAACAATACTAACCATGAGTGTTGAGATCGCACACATGAACGAGAGAAGGAGGTGACACGATGCTTCGATGATGAGGGAGGGTCTACTGCCGTCGCCACTCAAGAGGGGAAAAATAAGTTTTAGGGTTTGCAATATGGCAAGAATTTGTGGGATATGACCATGCGTTTACGTATACATCAAAGAGGGGATGTTGGGCCGAATTGTTTAAAGGAAGTGGGCCGATTATTATAAGTGTGGTGGTGGCTCGAAAGTATTCATGACAAGTGCGGCCCAGCATGCACAAGGGTTGGGCTCGGTGATTATTGTGGGTCGATATAGTATATAGGTTTTAAGGTGTGAATGTGTTGTCCAACGCATGAGCGGCCCAAGCAAAACCAATATGTTATTCAACCAAAATATCATACGTTAATCATACTCAAATAATTTAATACCCCAAGCATATACCAAGCATGAACACCTTACAAAGGAATCATAGTGTACAAAATCAATGCACGAATCACAAAACACAGTACGAAACAAGTAATGCATAGAAGAGAAACCTTAGAAACTCGAGTTGTCACATTATCCCCAAGTTGAAAGAAATTTCGTCCCGAAATTTGGTACGCGTTTACTGAGGAAGCTAGGTAAGTTGTATCGTTTACTGGTTTTCCTGGGGTGTCACATCATCCCCCTGTTGATTTGGAATTTCGTCCCGAAATTCAGTAGTAGTAGCTTCAGCCTCAGTAGTAGTGGTATTGGTCTCAAATAACTGGGGATACTTTTCTGTCATCTGGTCTTCGCGTTCCCAGGTGTACTCTGGGCCACGACGGGAGTTCCAACGTACTCGAACAAGAAGGATTCTCTTGTTTTTGAGAACCTTAACATCCCGGTCCGTGATTTCAACTGGCTCTTCGACGAACTGCAACCACTCGTCGATAGTGAGTTCCTTAAAAGGAACTATGAGGGTCTCATCTGACAGGCATTTCTTCAGATTCGACACGTGAAAAACATTGTGAACTGCACCGAGTTCAGCTGGTAAGTTTAGTCTGTAGGCCACTGTGCCTATCTTCTCTAAGATTTCGAATGGTCCGACGTACCGCGGATTTATTTTGCCCCGTTTGCCAAAACGAACCACACCCTTCCAGGGTGAGACTTTGAGTAATACTCGGTCCCCAACCTGAAATTCCAAAGGCTTTCTACGCTTGTCCGCGTAGGCTTTCTGACGGTCGCGTGCTGCCGCCATGCGTTGTCGTATCTGTGCTATCTTTTCTGTGGCGTCCACTACAATCTCTGGACCCGTAATCTGACTATCCCCCACCTCTGCCCAACAGAGAGGTGACCGGCATTTACGCCCGTACAATGCCTCGAATGGTGCGGCTTGTATGCTGGTGTGATAACTGTTATTATATGAGAACTCCACCAAAGGGAGGTGCTTTTCCCAGCCGTTGCCGAAATCAATAACGCATGCCCTAAGCATGTCTTCAAGTGTTTGGATTGTTCGCTCAGACTGCCCATCCGTCTGAGGATGATATGCTGTGCTCATGTCTAATCGTGAGCCGAAAGATTTGTGCATCGCTTGCCACAGTTCTGACGTGAATCGTGCATCCCGATCCGAAATGATGGAGGTGGGTACCCCGTGCCTCGAAACAACTTCTTTGAGGTAGATGTCTGCGAGAGTGGAGAACTTATCCGTTTCCTTTACAGCTAGGAAGTGTGCAGACTTGGTGAGTCGATCCACGATTACCCATATGGTATCATTCCCACGCTGGGATCTAGGTAGGCCTGTAACGAAATCCATGGAAATTTCTTCTCATTTCCATTGCGGTATCGTGGGTTGCTGAAGTAGGCCCGCTGGTTTCTGGTATCCAACCTTGACTCTCGCACAGGTCAAGCACTTGCTGACATAGGTAGCGATGTGGCCTTCATGCTAGGCCACCAATAAGTAGTTCTGATGTCGTGGTACATTTTGTCCGATCCTGGATGTACCGAATAGCGAGACTTGTGAGCTTCATCCATTACAAGTTCGCGTAGACCGTCATAAAGTGGGACCCAAATACGCCCCGTTACATAGTAGGCGCCGTCTGCCATCTGTTCTAATCGTTGCCTTGAGCCGCGTAGGGCTTCAGCCCTGACGTTTTCTGGTTTCAATGCTTCTGCCTGAGCATCTCGTATCTGTGTAGGAAGGCTAGACTGAATCGTAAGCTGTAGCGCTCACACGCGCCGTGGTAAAGTGTCTTTCCGACTGAGGGCGTTAGCCACAACATTGGCTTTGCCTGGATGGTACTTGATGGCGCATTCGTAATCATTCAGAAGTTCAACCCATCGCCGTTGACGCATGTTCAAATCATTCTGCTTAAGAATATGCTCGAGACTCCTGTGATCGGTGTAAATCGTGCACCTGGTACCGTACAGGTAGTGTCGCCATATCTTAAGCGCGAAAACAACAGCTCCCAACTCTAAATCGTGCGTCGTGTAGTTCCGTTCATGAATCTTTAATTGACAAGAGGCGTAGGCAATCACTTTATCCCGCTGCATCAATACGCAACCCAGGCCCTGGATTGATGCGTCACAATATACTACAAAGTCATCCGTGCCCTCTGGCAATGAGAGAATAGGTGCGCTGCAAATCCTATCCTTTAAGTACTGAAAAGCAGTTTCCTGCGTATTACCCCATCTGTAAACGATACCCTTCTGTGTCAGTAATGTGAGCGGTTGAGCGATCTTTGAAAAGTCTTTGATAAATCGTCTGTAATACCCCACCAAACCCAAGAATTGGCGTATTTCCGTTGGTGTACGCGGTGCAGGCCAGTTCCTGATCGAATCTACCTTGGATGGATCGACGTGAATCCCGTCCCTGTTCACCACACGGCATAAGAAGTGGACTTCACGAAGCCAGAAGTCGCATTTTGAAAATTTGGCGTACAGTTGTTCCTTTCGAAGAAGTTCCAAGATAAGACGTAAGTGCTGCTCGTGTTCCTCCTGACTCTTGGAGTAGATCAGAATGTCGTCGATGAAGACAATGACGAACTTGTCAAGATAGGGTTTGCACACCCTGTTCATAAGATCCATGAAAACTGCAGGCGCGTTCGTGAGCCCGAATGGTATGACTAGAAATTCGTAATGACCGTAGCGAGTTCTGAAGGCTGTCTTGGAGACGTCCTCATCCCGGACTCTCAGCTGATGATACCCTGACCTCAGATCAATCTTGGAGCGTGGATCGTGGATGTTATGTTAAACACTTAAACATTTGCACTTAGGTTATACAATGGGTTTTCATACTGATGCTTCCGCTACACTTTGAAACTATAATTATGCTTTGAACACCTATCGTATTGAATGTTTGGTTTGCATTTACTTTTACTTGATGTTAATTACATGTTCGATATGATTGGTGGCTTGATCCAGGTCATGTCACGCCTCCAAGCGGTGGTACTCCGCGTGTGGATTTTTGGGGGTGTGACAGATTGGTATCAAAGCCATTGGTTATAGAGAACTTGGTTTTAATATGGGAAAAAACGTTTTTATTAAAACCAGACTATAACCAGAACAGTGCTCTCAACGATCCACAATGACACTTCGCTCCACGTGCAAGACTCAACACCCTAGGTAATAAGGTTTACGTTTATTACCTGCTTGCTAGAACTATATAGAACTTTGCTCGTAGTATGCTTAGATTACATTACCTACTATACGTCATTACATGAGAATACCTATGTGCTTACACTCTTCTGTCATCGCACTACTCGCGAACCTTTCTCACTTACTCTACTTTTACTATGAAGATCATGTCTGGACGTGTGAACATGACTCAAGCCCAGTTGACGGCTCTTATCAATGAACGAGTAGCTGCGGCACTTGCAGCTGCACAAGCAGGTAGTATACCCTGCGGATGGGATACACACTAGGATCTTTGAATCCTACATTCCTAAATCAACCTTTGTATTTAACATTGTCCTATTCTATACACAATAGGTCAAAACGCTCCACAACCTGTCTGCACATTCAAGAACTTCATGGACTGTCGTCCAAGCACATTCAGTGGCACGGAAGGAGCAGTGGGACTACTCCATTGGTTTGAGAAGCTTGAGTCGGTATTCGAGATGTGTGAATGCCCTGAGGCTCGCAGGGTCAAGTACGCCACTGGTACTTTGGAAGGAATCGCGTTAACTTGGTGGAACGCAAGTACAGATCCTAGGGTTGGCAGCTGCTAACGCCACCCCTTGGAATGATTTCAAGGAGCTGATTAAACGTGAATACTGCACACGGGAAGACATCCACAAGTTGGAAGACGAGTTTTACCATTTGAAAATGACTGGGTCAGAAATTGAAGCTTATACCAAGAGGTCAAACGAGCTGGCCGTGCTGTGTCCAACGATGGTGGACCCTCCAATCAAGCGCATTGAGTTGTATCTCAAGGGGTTAGCGCCAGAAATCCAGAGCCATGTGACATCGGCTAATCTTGACAACATCCAGGCTATTCAGCGCCTTGCTCATCGTATTACGGATCAGGCAGTAGAGCAGAACAAGCTGCCAAAACGCATCAGTGCTACCACTACTGCTGTTACTACTTCTGCTACTCCCAGTGACAACAAAAGAAAATGGGATGGGGATTCCAGCAGGGGATCAGCTTCAGTTCAGTCACAGGTTCAGCAGCGCAAGACTGACAGTTATCAGAGTCCCAGTCAGCACTCTTCAGGCAATCAGGGGCAGGGTGGATATCGGGGAATTCACCCACTATGTAATAAGTGCAACAGACACCACAGTGGACGGTGTCGCAAAGAACGTTGTCAGAGATGCCTCAAGTTAGGGCATGAAGCTAAAGACTGTAGGAGTGCGCGACCTGCGAACCAGAATCAGCAACTCCCACTACCAGCTCCACAGAACCAGCAGCAGCCACAGCGTGGAAACCGGGGGTGTTTCCAGTGTGGCGCAGAAGGTCATTTCAAACGTGATTGCCCTCAATTGAACCAGAACCAGAATCGCAATAACAACAACAACCAGGGCAACGGGAACAACAACAACGGGGGAAACAACAACAATGGCAACGAAGCTCGGGGTCGTGCTTTCGTGCTGGGTCGAGGCGACGCAATAAATGATCCCAATGTGGTTATGGGTAAGTTTCTTCTCGACGATATTTATGTTACTGTCTTATTTAATTCGGGTGCGGATACAAGCTATATATCGTTAAAAGTGAGTAAAATGTTAAAACGTACACCAACACCCCTAAACACCAAACATGTCGTAGAGTTAGCAAATGGTAAAAGTGTAGAAGCCGCACATGTAGTCAAGGGTTGTAGCATCGTTTTGGCTGGTCAGACCTTCTTGATTGATCTTATACCCATAGTTTTGGGTAGTTTCGACATCGTCATCGGTATGGATTGGTTATCTCAACATCACGCAGAGATTTTGTGCAAGGAAAAGATAGTTCGCATTACTCGTTCTGGCAAGGAACCTCTCGAAATTCAGGGCGACAAGAGTGGTGCTGTGGTTGGCATCATCTCTTTCTTGAAGGCTCAGAAATGTTTACGAAAGGGGCAAACTGCCATCTTGGCACTTGTTACTGATACATCAGCAAAAGAAAAGAAGTTGGAGGATATTCCAGTGGTACGCGACTTTCCTCAGGTGTTTCCTGAAGATTTACCTGGGCTACCGCCTCATCGCCAGGTCGAATTCCAGATTGAGTTAGCTCCTGGAGCAGCACCAATAGCCCGCGCACCATATCATTTGGCTCCAACTGAACTGGAAGAACTGTCAAAGCAACTACAAGAGCTCTTGGAAAAGGGCTTTATTCGTCCAAGCTCTTCGCCATGGGGAGCTCCAGTGTTATTCGTGAAAAAGAAGGACGGTACTTTCAGGATGTGCATAGACTACCGGGAACTCAACAAGGTGATGGTGAAGAACCGTTATCCTCTTCCACATATAGACGAATTATTCAACCAGCTGCAAGGGTCGAGTTACTACTCCAAGATAGACTTGAGGTCAGGTTATCATCAGCTGAGAGTCCGGGATGAGGACGTCTCCAAGACAGCCTTCAGAACGCGTTACGGTCACTACGAGTTTCTGGTCATGCCATTTGGGTTAACAAACGCGCCTGCGGTGTTTATGGATTTAATGAACAGGGTATGCAAGCCCTACCTAGATGAATTTGTGATAGGTTTTATTGGTGACATTCTGATTTACTCCAAGAGTCAGGAGGAGCACGAGCAGCACCTACGATTGATTTTGGAACTTCTTCGAAAGGAACAATTGTACGCTAAATTTTCTAAATATGACTTCTGGCTTCGTGAAGTCCATTTCTTAGGCCATGTGGTAAACAGGGATGGGATCCATGTCGATCCATCCAAGGTAGATTCGATTAGAAACTGGCCTGCACCGCGTACACCGACAGAAATACGCCAATTCTTGGGTTTGGCGGGTTATTACAGACGATTCATCAAAGGCTTCTCGAAGATCGCACATCCTCTTACACTACTGACACAGAAAGGTGTCACCTACCGTTGGAGAGATTCCCAGGAAACCGCTTTCCAGTATCTGAAGGATAGGCTTTGCAGCGCACCTATTCTCTTATTGCCAAAGGGCACGGATGATTTTGTGGTATACTGTGACGCATCGATACAGGGGCTTGGGTGTGTATTGATGCAACGGGATAAAGTTATTGCCTACGCTTCGCGGCAACTCAAGGTTCATGAACGAAATTACACGACGCTCGATCTAGAGCTGGGGGCTGTTGTTTTCGCGCTTAAGATATGGCGACACTACCTGTACGGTACCAAGTGCACAATTTACACCGATCACAGGAGTCTCGAGCATATCCTTAAGCAAAAGGATTTGAACATGCGTCAACGAAGATGGGTCGAACTTCTGAACGATTACGAATGCGCCATCAAGTAGCATCCAGGCAAGGCCAATGTTGTGGCTGATGCCCTCAGTCGGAAAGATACTACACCTAGGCATGTACGAGCTTTGCAACTCACCATTCAGTCCAGTCTTCCTGCACAGATACGAACTGCTCAGATAGAAGCATTGAAACCCGAAAATGTCAAGGCTGAAGCCTTACGTGGCTCAAGGCAACGAATGGAACAAAAGGAAGACGACGCCTACTATGTAACAGGGCGTTTTTGGGTCCCACTATATGGCGGATTACGGGAACTTGTGATAGATGAAGCACACAAGTCTCGCTACTCGGTACATCCAGGGTTGGATAAAATGTACCACGATCTCAAAACAACATACTGGTGGCCTAGCATGAAAGCCCACATTGCTACTTACGTCGGCAAGTGTTTGACATGTGCAAAAGTCAAAGTGGAGTATCAGAAACCAGCGGGCCTACTTCAGCAACCCAAGATACCGCAATGGAAATGGGAAGAAATTTCCATGGATTTTGTTACAGGCCTACCCAGATCCCAGCGTGGGAATGATACTATATGGGTGATCGTGGATCGACTCACCAAGTCTGCACACTTCCTGGCTATTAAGGAAACGGATAAGTTCTCCACTCTTGCAGACGTTTATCTTAAAGAAGTCGTTTCAAGGCACGGGGTGCCCACCTCCATCATTTCGGATCGGGATGCACGATTCACGTCAGAGCTATGGCAAGCGATGCACAAATCTTTTGGCTCACGTTTAGACATGAGCACAGCATATCATCCTCAGACGGATGGGCAGTCTGAGCGCACGATCCAGACTCTCGAAGACATGCTTTGGGCATGCGTTATCGACTTCGGCAACAGCTGGGAAAAGCATCTCCCTTTGGTGGAGTTCTCATACAATAACAGTTATCACACCAGCATACAAGCCGCTCCATTCGAGGCATTGTACGGGCGTAAATGCCGGTCACCTCTCTGTTGGGCAGAGGTGGGGATAGTCAGATCACGGGTCCAGAGATTGTAGTTGACGCCACGGAAAAGATTGCGCAAATACGGCAACGTATGGCGGCAGCTTGCGACCGTCAGAAAAGCTACGCGGATAAGCGTAGGAAACCGTTGGAATTTCAGGTCGGAGACCGGGTTTTACTTAAAGTTTCACCCTGGAAGGGTGTGGTTCGCTTTGGCAAGCGAGGCAAACTAAATCCGCGGTACGTCGGACCGTTTGAGATCATTGAGAAGATTGGCAAAGTGGCATACAAGCTAAACTTACCAGCTGAACTCGGTGCAGTTCACAATGTCTTTCACGTGTCGAATCGGAAGAAGTGCCTGTCAGATGAGACCCTCATAGCTCCCTTGAAGGAGCTCACTATCGACGAGCGGTTGCAGTTCGTCGAGGAACCTGTTGAAATCACGGACCAGGATAAAGGTCCTCAAGAACACGAGAATCCCTCTTGTTCGCGTTCGTTGGAACTCCCGTCGCGGCCCAGAGTTCACCTGGGAGCGTGAATATCAAATGAAACTCAAGTATCCCCAGTTATTCGGAACCAATGTAACCACTACTGAGGCTGAAGCTACTACTGCAGAATTTCGGGACGAAATTTCAAATCAACAGGGGGATGATGTGACACCCCAGGAAAACCAGTAAACGATACAACTCACCTAGCTTCCTCAGTAACCGCATGCCAAATTTCGGGACGAAATTTCTTTCAAGTTGGGGATAATGTGACAACTCGAGTTTCCGATTCTCACTTTTGCATTGAATGCACGTTGACTTTGACTGTTGACGGTGACTGTTAGTCGTTTGTTTATTTGACTTATAACTGAAACCTGCTGTAATAAGATAAAGTGCATTCTATTTGCATGAGTATGTGTTATCGCGTTTGTATGGTTATGTGTTTGTTTGTGGCATGAGAACTTAACTGATTAAATCATTACGGACCTAAAGCCCATTAAGGACCCGACGAATCAAATGTGATTCGCCATGCATCCTCTCGACGAAACTGGCTTTTGTTTCGCCAAGTGTATCTCGACGAAACATAAATGTTCCGGCGGCCCAGTTAGGGCCCAACACGTTAAGTTGAGTTTTAAAACGTGAAACACATTCAGTTTCACACCTTCCGAACAAACATCAAACCTTAGAGCTCTCTCAGTGTGACGGCAGCCTTGTGTACCCCCAAGCCCTCGTGAACGATCAAACCCTCGTACCATCTACCTCGGTTAGTTGTGTGCTTGTTTAAGCGGTTTAATTGATGCTTTGATTATTGTTACATGTTGTGTTTGTTTAATTTCTGGAAGGGAAATGATTAGATAACTATCATGATCTCTTGGTATGTTCTTATTATGATTAACAGTGAATGGTTATGATCTTGATGAATTGATTAAGGTTAAGCATGATGTATGTTATTGTTAAACTCAATTGACCGATGTAATGAATAAATGAATGATGCTGAATCCAATACTGTAATTGTATGTGATCGGGCTTGAGGTTCTTGTCGACGGTAGGTTAAGTAGGGGAAACCGTGTTTCCGACTCAATGATTATAGTGTACTTCTGTATAATGATTCTATTAGATGATGATTGTATGTTAATCGATTTCTGTATGATTACTAGTTGATGTGGTAATGGCTGATCATGATCATTAGGGTTTCTTGCAATCTGTAACTGTTGATTGACGTAACTGAATTGGGTTCACGAAACGGGATTCTAGGTGAAACAGAAGCTTGTGTTTCGCCAAAGGGGAATTGACGAAACAGGATAGGGTTTCGCCAAAGGGTGGTTGACGAAACAGAACATGTTTTGCCAACCTGTGTTTCGCCAACAATGTGTTTCGCCAACAATGTGTTTTGCCAAATGTATAATATGTCCAGTAACTCAGTCTAATCCTGTTAAAAGTTAACTGGGATATTTAACTGCTGTAAAGTATAAAACAGTGCTTGTATGATTACGAATACGTGCAATGTGATACTTGGTGTTTACTGATGCGATGTCTACTATGAATATACTTACGTGCCCACTTCATGAATACAACCTGATTATGTATACATGCGTACTCTAGGACTTGATTGATAAACTGTGAGCACATACTTAGCATACCGAGCAAACCAAGGTGAGTTCACACAGCCAAGGCATGGGGTTCCCAGGGTGGGAATGGGATTGGATGATTTATTTACGCATACTCAGATGATAGATGTTTATGGTCCTCAGGGTGAGGATGGTAAATGATAAGATACGGCTAGACTAGTATACTAATTGAACAGATCTTCGCACACACGCCGGGGTTGGCCGCGATATTATGACTATCATTCGCACACATGACTTGGAAAGGCCGCGAACTATATACTAACACTTCGCACACATGCCAGGGTGGCCGCGATACAAATATACATAGTCTAGAATACTTGAAGAACTTTCCCTAATATTCGCATACATGCCTAGAGGGCTGCGATACGAACTATTACGATACATGACTTAACGAACGAACATAAGGCCTACATTACTATTATTATTACTGAACTGTTTACTGTGAACTCGCTCAATTAGTTGTTGACTCTCTGCTGCATGCCTTGCAGGACCTTAGGTACATATGGAGCTTGCACAGGGAGGAGCAGGTCGTTGTGGAGCGTGGATCGTGGATGTTATGTTAAACACTTAAACATTTGCACTTATGTTATACAATGGGTTTTCATACTAATGCTTCCGCTACACTTTGAAACTATAATTATGTTTTGAACACCTATCGTATTGAATGTTTGGTTTGCATTTACTTTTAATTGATGTTAATTACATGTTCGATATGATTGGTGGCTTGATCCTGGTCATGTCACGCCTCCAAGCGGTGGTACTCCGCGTGTGGATTTTTGGGGGTGTGACATATCCCAGCTACCGCCCAAATCCATCACACATGCTCTGAGCATGTCTTCCAAGGTCTGTATCGTCCGTTCGCTTTGCCCGCCGGTCTGCGGGTGAAACGCGGTGCTCATATTCAATTGAGAGCCAAAAGCTTCTTGGAAGGATTGCCAAATCCTTGATACGAACCTTCCGTCTCTATCAGAGATGATGGGGAGAGGTACTCCATGGCGTGTAACAATTTCTCTCATGTAAATTTCGGCCAACTTGCTCGTATTATCTATCTCTCTGATAGGTAAGAAGTGCGCTAACTTCGTTAATCGATCCACTATTACCCAAATAGTGTCATGGCCTTTTGGCGTTCTTGGCAACTTCGTAACAAAATCCATGGAGATTTGTTCCCACTTCCACTTGGGAATTTTCGGTTGTTGCAGAAGTCCTGAAGGCTTCTGGTATTTCGCTTTAACCTTAGCGCATGTTAATCACTTGCTCACATAAACAGCAACATCGCCTTTCATCCTAGGCCACCAATAATAATCCTTAAGGTCCTGGTACATCTTATCCGCTCCAGGGTGGATAGAGTACCGCGATTTGTGAGCTTCATCGAAAATAACCTTCCTTAAACCTCCAAACAAAGGAACCCAAATCCTTTTCTCAAAACATAACGTTCCTTCCCTGTTTGGTACCAATAGCTTCTCCATCCCACGGAGATATTCTTCTTCAAGGTTTTCTTCCTTGAGAGCTTCTTTCTGCGCGGCACGAATGCGCAAGGAAAGATCGGTCTGAATAATCATCTCCAAAGCCCTAACCCTTATGGGCTTGATCCTCTCCTTTCGACTTAGGGCATCGGCGACCACATTCGCCTTCCCTGGGTGATACTTAATCTCGCAGTCGTAGTCATTCAATAACTCTACCCATCGTCTTTGCCTCATATTCAACTCCTTCTGGTTGAATATGTGCTGGAGGCTCTTGTGATCTGTGAAGATTGTACACTTGGTACCATAAAGGTAGTGTCTCCAGATCTTTAAAGCAAAAACCACTGCGCCGAGTTCCAAATCGTGAGTGGTATAGTTCTTTTCATGTACCTTCAGCTGGCGTGACGCGTAAGCAATAACCTTTTGGCGTTGCATCAACACGCAACCCAATCCTTGACGTGAGGCGTCACAGTATACCACAAAGTATTCCGTACCTTCCGGTAGTGCTAAGATTGGCGCGTTGCAGAGCTTATCCTTCAATATCTGGAACACTTCTTCTTGTTTGATTCCCCAATCAAACTTCTTATCCTTCTGCGTGAGGAGCGTCAATGGTTGAGCGATCTTTGAAAAGTTCTCAATGAACCTTCGATAATAGCCAGCCAGACCCAAGAATTGTCGAATCTCGGTTGGCGTCTTTGGCGTTTCCCAATTCTTGATCGCTTCGATCTTTGTGGGATCAACATGAATTCCATCCCCATTCACCACGTGTCCAAGGAACTGTACTTCTCGTAGCCAAAACTCGCACTTAGAGAACTTGGCATACAACTGTTCCTTCTTCAGCAATTCCAAAATGGCTCTTAAATGCTGTTCGTGCTCGGCCTTCGTCTTTGAATAAATCAAGATATCATCGATGAACACAATCACGAACTTATCCAAATACGGCTTGCAAACTCGATTCATCAAATCCATGATCACTGCCGGTGCGTTTGTCAACCCAAACGGCATGACTAGAAACTCGTAGTGTCCATATCGAGTTCTGAAGGCTGTCTTCGGGATACTCTCCTCTTGTATCCTTAACTGATGGTATCCAGATCGAAGATCGATCTTTGAATAAAAGCTTGAACCTTGCAGTTGGTCGAATAGATCATCAATCCTTGGCAGAGGGTATCTATTCTTGATCGTCAGCTTGTTCAACTCTCTGTAGTCAATACACATACGAAAACTACCGTCCTTCTTCTTGACAAACAAAACTGGAGCTCCCCAAGGCGAGAAGCTTGGTCGGATAAATCCCTTGTCTAACAACTCCTGAAGTTGTGTTGACAGTTCTTGCATATCAGAAGGGGCAAGTCTATAGGGTGCCTTAGCCACAGGTGCGGCGCCTGGAACTAAGTCGATGTGAAACTCTACTTGCCTCTGAGGCGGCAATCCAGGCAAGTCTTCTGGGAAGACTTCTGGATATTCCCTCACGACAGGGATGTCTTCGATCTTCGGTTCTTCAGCTTTCTTATCCACAATGTGTGCCAGAAAGGCAGCACATCCCTTCTGTAAACATTTTCGCGCTTTGAGGCAGCTGATAATCCTTAACGGCGTATCACGCTTCTCTCCGTGAACCACAATTGTTTTACCATCTTCGGTTGGGATACGAACGACCTTTTCGTGACAAACTATTTCTGCCTTGTTGCCTGATAACCAATCCATTCCTACCACCACGTCGAAGCTTCCCAACTGGACTGGTAGTAGATCCAGAGCAAACTCACGCTCTCCCAATTCGATCACACAACCTCTGATAACTTCATTGGCTTCTACCAACTTTCCATTAGCCAATTCGATCGAGTACGGAATATCTAATTTACTAGCGGCTAAACCAAGCATATTCTTAAACTCTAATGATACGAAGCTATAATCGGCGCCAGTATCAAATAAAACGGATGCATAGCGTTGGTTTACAGGGAACGTACCAGTAACGACATTGGGATCCTGGCGTGCTTCCCTTGCTTCAATGTTAAACACTCTACCACGGGCTTGGTTTAACTCCGGGCAGTTCCTCTTGTAATGCCCAAGATCACCACAGTTGAAGCATCCGGGCCTTTGCCCATTTCCACCACCATTTCCAACTTGATTGTTCCTCTGGTTACGATTCTCAGCGCCCGCTTGATTCTCATTGTTAACTCGATTTCCATCGCCTCCATTATTCCCTTGTGGGCGATTTCCATTTCCGCCCCGGTTGGTGGTTCTGTTTCCGAATCCTCCCTGGCCTCTCTGGCCAGCTATGGCCCAACAAGAATCCTTCAAGTGGCCAGTCTTTCCACAAGCTTCACAAACTTTCAAACCACAACGGCCAGAATGGTGGCGCTGGCAGGTATTGCACTTGGGCTGGGCGCCCATGTATCCTTTTCCTTTCTTCCCACTACCAGCTGTAACCTGAGCTGGCGTGCTTGATTCCCCTTTCTTAACCACACCACTAGTGCATTGCTTAAAGTTCGAAAACTTCCGCTTGTTACCTCCTGATGACTCCACATGAGTCTCTTTCTTCCTTGGCTCAGCTTCATCAAACTTGTTCAGGCGAATAGCTTCCTCGGTGAGAGCCACGCTCAAATCAATCGCCTTAGCGAAGAACAGATTCAGTTTTCTCAGCCCAACGAACAAAGGCGACAGCACCTCCTGTGCCATCAAAATTGACCGGCTTGCAGTCTAGAAACTGCTTGTAGGTGCACCCTGCACGTACAGTATAACATGTGAACGACATTAGCATCTTTGCTATAGATATCCAAATAGGTCATGGTATGTCTAAATGACTTAGTATTACCATGAGGTGGGTTGTTGTTGTTGCCAGTGTTGCCTGAGTTACTTCCACTAATCCCTCCTTGAGAGGTGGCGTAGTGTGCGATGGTAGCAGCAATGATCTGCTGGAGTTCTGCCTGATTGGTAGGCATTTGCAGTTCTTGTCGTCTCGGCGGCATCTTCTAAAGATGTGTTTACGTCGGTCAGGCCATAATAAAACGTACGTATATAATAATAGTAATAGTACATAACATCTCATGTTATCAATATATCATTCACATATCATCTCTCGTCACAAATATCATTCACACAACATCCCATGTCATAAAAACATAAATAATCAATCAAGCATCAAGTATGATGAGAATACTGCGATTGCCATATATCGAGACCACATAGTAAGTGTATCAGTACATCACAGTGTCATACAATCATCAATCAACTAGGGGCTACATCACCCCTGTCCAAAAACTATATCAAATCAGTGTCACTACATCCCATGTACAAAATCAACAAAAGTCATAATCAGAAAGTAGTCTCCAAAAATGTTGTGCAGTCAAAAGCAATCGCTGTCTTCTCACCAACGTCTACTCAAACGGTACTGATGAGCTCTATACAGATGGCGGTGGAGGAGGGGGAAAGTGAGTGTAAAACAAACGACGCAACTGGAGCCAGTCCTCCTCCATGGCTCTCTGAGTACGAATGAAAGAAGCAACCTGCTGCTCTAGTGCAAAGAGGCGTGCAGTATAATCTGGGGGTACAGGTCGAGAAGGCTGCAAAGGAGAGTGGGTCTGACCCTGGCACTGACACGGCGGTGGCTGAGCTCTCTCCAGCTCCTGAATGCGCTGTGTGTGTGCCTCGTGCTGAAAAACAAAAGACATCAAAACGTCCTCAATAGTGTGCCCCACATGGAAGGGATGGTAGGGGTCAGTCGGTGGCATAACAGGTGGTGATGACCAGAGAAACGGCTCCCTGGCTGGATCAAAAGGTGCCACACGAAATGGAGAAACAGGGGGTAAAACAGTTGGAAACTGTGGCATGAAGGGAATAGATGTCGGTACATGCCCAAAGGGATGGGCCGAAGAACCCTCTCCAGGTCGCGCTGGAGGTGTAAACTGAGGAACTGGAAAAGAGAAATCAACGTGTCGAGCATCAGTGATATGAGGGGGAATGGGTGGAACCTCATCATCAGCAGGAATCCACCCGTGCTGTGCGTGCTCATCTGGTGGATCCATGTGGTCGCGAACAGTGCATGCTCTGGCTCTAGTGGAACGGGATCAGGTGGGGAGCAACAAAAGGGTGAACGGGTGCATCAGCAATAAGTGGGTGATCAACATGATCAGCAGCAATGACATGATCGCCCTCCAACAATGGAGCATCCACAGGGTGATCATCTACAGGTGGGTCAGCAAACACAGGCTCAATAGGCATGCCAACATGAACGGGGTCATGCTCAAGCACAGGGTCTAGAGCGGCTGCCTGCTCAGGGGTGATGGCAGGCTCGGGATCATCAAAAGCCATCTCAAAGTCAAACTCGGGGTCGATGGGATCCACTGGGTCAGCTGGGTCGACTGGATCCTCCATAGGCTGATCCATGGGTATAAACTCTATATCCTGATCCGGGTCAAACCCTGGGGGAAAGATAGGATCGGAATCCTCCACATCCTCGTGGTCGAAAGCAAAGCTAGGAAAAGTGCTATGCGCTCAAAGTGTGGGAAGGTGCGGAGGCCACAGACTCGAAGGAGTCTGGAGCAGGTGAGTGTGCAGGTGACTCCGCAGCTGGAGCATCTGCAAGCAGTAAAAGTCCTCCGTTGGCTATGAGGGCCTCGCCCTCCTCATCGTCCTCTAGGAGATCATCGTCAAACAGATCAATATCGCCATCAGCCTCGGCGTCAAGAAGTAAATCGTAGGCAGGGTAAACAGCTAAGGGTATGGGTGCAGGGATCTCCACTAACGGTAGGTACTCAACAAGAGGGCCATCGGCGAGCTCATCAGCCCCGTCAGGTAGCGCGAAGGGCTGGAAGTCGTCCTCGTCCGTGCTAGAAACGTCCGACATGTGCACCTCGTGCTCTGAAGATGCTAGGTCATCAGATACAATAGGTCTGGGTCCTGTGGTGTCTGAGTCGCCGGTACCGGGCGAGTCCATATGTCTGTATCATAAACACAAATATGCACAAACAATCAGTCATATAATCAGATAAACACATTAGTCACCAAGTAAGAAATCACATAATTCTCCTAGTCCCACTAGCCTCCCAGTCTCCTAGACTGACACTCCTAGTCCCACTAGCCAAATTTCCTCCCAGTCTCTAAGACTGCTCTATCATCTACCTCGACCTCCTAGATCGAGCCTCGGCCTCCAAGACCGAGCCTCAGTCTTCCAAGACTGAGCCTATTCTCCCTAGTCTCACTAGCTATCTACCTCGATCTCTTAGATCGAGCCTCGGCCTCCAAGACCGAGCCTCAGCCTCCAAGACTGAGCCTACTCTCCCTAGTCCCACTAGCCATCTACCTCGATCTCTTAGATCGAGCCTCGGTCTCCAAGACCGAGCCTCAGCCTCCAAGACTGAGCCTAAAAATAAATAAAATGTGCTCAACATTTGTTTATAAAAACGTTTTGGATCTGGACTTAAGTGGCATGCAGTAAAAATGTTTTCGTGAGAGCCCTAGTGATCATAGTCTAGACTCGAGAAGGAATCCTAGTTCGCTATGATCAGAGCTCTGATACCAAGCTGTCACACCCTGGCTTTGCGGAAGCGTGGTTAATTTGGTGTGACTTCTTAATACCATAGCTTAACCATAACAAAGCTATATGAATAAAAACCATGCAAGATCATCCATTCAATTAAGTTTTAAAATCCAAAAACAACAACATTGTTTTAACGGTAACACAACCTAACGACATAAACATTGTTCAACAAACATTACAAACTCAAACATAACATAAACATGGTTTAAGGACTGTGACTTGTCCAGGAAAGAGTCACATTCCCTAAACCCGGATGACCTCGTACTAGTGCAGCGGGAAAACGTGCCATACCGTGCCAGATCCTTTAATTCCCTGAAATACATGTAAGTTGAAAAATCAACAATAATGTTGAGCGAGTTCATGTGTAGTGAGTAAATAAACCTTTGTTTGTATAAACATCCTGGTATGTAGCAAATAAGGAAAAAGAGATCACCAATGGTTTGCAAGGCCATTGATATGTGTGAAATGCAAGTAGGAAGGCTCAAACCTAGCAGATTTATGCGCCGGGTACAAAGTCATCCCGAGGTCCGTTATGCTGGGCCTGGGACTGGGCTCGCTACACCCAAATAGATCTATCGCTCTTGCCCCTCGATCCTACCCTGAGGATTAATGACCTCAAGTTTCTGCCTACCCATTCACATGATCTAAATAATAACCCTCCTTACGCTAACCATACCATGTATAAAGTATTCATAATCAAAGTAACATGTATTTCACCCCCGCAGTTTAGAAAACTGAAAACAGTTAAGAGAAAAGGGGGACATGAACTCACAGCGGTGCGTCTCTACCAAGTATACTCCAAGTCAAGCAGCTGTGCAACGACCTACATGTACTAACTCTATTAGACGAATGGCCGTGCCTTAGCTTTATGGTTTAGGTTTTTGGGAAATAGTTAGACAACTATTTCGTGTTTACATTCCGTGCATACTTGGTAATTATTTCCTTCCCAAGGATGGGGGATTAAATACATGTGCGTTCGAATTATATCATTAAGTCTCACTTAATATATATTTATTTCCAATCCCAAAATATAAATATTTTTCTCAAAAATATTATATTTTTACTTTACAAAATTTTTCCAAAATAATACTTTGTCAAATATACGCGTGCATGAATATTTCCGTAAATTGCGTAAGTTACGTTTTAACGATCGAGTGGTAATAGTAATTACCGGTGTAACTTATATATTTATCGTGAAAGCGTTCGTATTATTTTGGATCTGTTACGTTTGATAATATTATTTTTACCCTAAAAACAATATTATATATACTTCACAAAATAATGACAAATAATGTTGTGAAAAATATATTTACTAAATATGTATTTATCACGTTTAATTTTGTGAAAATCCCACTTCCGATATTTTGTAAATAAAGTCGTGGCGAAGTTTATATTCTGAAAACATGTCGAAAAGTATTTCTAACACTTATAGTGAAAATAATTCTAAGTGTTAGGTGTTTGGAAAAATTTCGCTAGAGTTTCCTCTGTAACTGGAGGTGGCCACGCTTTCAAGCGTATCATTTTCTTTTACAAATCAATTCAACCAATTTCTTATTCAATCAAAACAATATTCAACGCATCAACTAGTTAAATAATATGTAAATCGCAAAGATTTCATGAACTTGTGATTTACTCAAAAATATGAAGTAAATCTCATTACTTTTAGCGGATCTTAATATAAATTAGTCCGGTTTCGTAAAAACCCCGTTTTTATAGAAAGTCCGTCTTTACATCTTCTTGTAGATTTTACAAAAATAGTTATTTTGTCGAAACTTTGCATTACACAAGTGTTTACACACTTGTGTGTTCTAAAAATCATTCTAGTTATCATAAGATCCGTCTTTAGAAAACATGATTTTCTTGACACTCGGTCCTTTGAAAATACCACTTGTAGATACGTGGATCTACTAGTTTTAAACACTATTTTACAAGTAAAAACGCTTTTACACAAGTTCATGATTCGTGTGTGGTAGAGTTTCACACTTTAACCCTTGCTTCATTTCAAAACAACCTTATGTCATGATCCATGATCATGACCAACCCGGGTTAAATGATGATCCGAGCTACCACATCGGGTCCGAATAACCACACAAATCAATTACTACAACATTTACACAACTTATAAGCTTTTAACCATCTTTATTTGTGTTTTTAGTAGACTTTAAAGCATCAACTTGTAAGATTTCGAGTTTTAACCGTTACAGATCATATTAACCACTTCAAAATAGTTCGAGAAGGTGTTTTAAGTAACTCACCACTAGCTCGAGGCTAGGGTAGAATCTAAGCGCAAATAGGGTGGATAAAAGCAAGAGAATGAGGTCCTTCGCCTTCCGTTTGCACCAAACCTCCTTATATGTGATCCTTGATGCTTGTATATACTTGGAATGTGATGAGTGAAATCGAAAATGGATGGATGTATATGGGGGGTGTTCGGCCGAAAGTTGTAGAGAGCAAGAGAGAGTTTTTGGTGTGTGTTGATTTGTTAGATGAAAATGTTGTGCAAAGGTTGCTTCGTATAGACAAAGATGAGTTTATGGTCCAAGGGTTCTAGTGTTCTCTTGATATGGGACACACAAGATTTAAATAATGAAAATTGTACAAGTGTGGGTCACAAGGTGACCAAATCGGCCAGGGGGGGGGGTAAGCTAGTTCCATTCTAACCATTAGTTAGCTTAAAGTTAGGTTAATTAGGTTAGTTAAGTGCTTAACCCGGTTAGTGTTGTGTTGTGCTTCAACGCGGGTGTTAGGGTATTCAGGGACCCTAACCGGCTCAGAAAAAGATAAATAATGTTAATGGCAATATTTTCATGTTCCGGGTATAGTCCGGTTGTTCAGTTGGATAGTAATCCGTTAAAGTGCTTAACAAAGCTTTTAAGTGTCGTTAATACCCTTTTTAGTGACACAACTTATTCCTGACACTTTGGAAAGTGTCTAGTAATATTTTTTCTCATGTTTTAGCACTTTATTAGTGAGCTAAAAGCTGAATTGTTGATTAAAGTGCTGAGTTTTGTGCTTAGTGTATGTCCTAGGCACATCCTGTCATTGTATCTTATTCCTAGAGACGCAGTTCTACAACCCTTGTGTCCCTACACTCACTATGGGTGTAGTGAAATATTTCTGGCTCATACAGGCCTTAGAGGCAATATCTGCCTGATGCTGGCTTTATCAGCATGTTCAATAGGTTATCCGTTCATAGTGCTACTGTGCTTTTGTGCATCATTTTTGTCACTAAGGTTCAACATGTAAATAATGTAGTGACGGTATGTAAAGTATGATGCAGGAATATGCATGTATCAGAAATCAAGTAGCAGTTCATCAGTAATTTCAAGTAAGCACAGTAATTAAGCAGTAATTAGTCATTAATTAAGTCGTATGGATACCTGGTTTAGTGAGGGTTGTCACACCAGCCTTGGGTGTTACCGAGTCACCATCACTCGGTTTCTTACCTCCTCTCTTCTTCTCATAGAATTCTTTAACCCCTTTGACTTTTCGGTCAATCATCTTACCAAAGATATGCTTTACCTTGGGGTTAAAGGCCTTCTCCACATCAAACACCTGTTTATCATTATAAAATTGGTTAGAAATTTCAACTTTACCAATTTTCTTCTTATAATTTTCAGCCCGAAGTGATGGAAAATCCTCATCATTCACAATCGGCACTGATTTCTCAACTTTTAACATAGCTTCACATTTTGAAACAACATGTGGCTCAACTGACTTTATGGAATCAGTTTCATCGCTAGAAGATAGCTCCTCTGATTTTGACCTATCAGAATCATCGCTAGAGCTTTCAACAGCTTTCTTAACAACCCATTTTTGATTGTCAGATTTAGCTTTCTTCTGGTAAAACTTGTTTGAACATTCACCAATTTCAAAATAGAATTTTTAAACAATTTAGTTCTATCAATTAATGGTTCAAACTCAACCACTTTTCTCTTTCAGTTTACGAGAAACTCCCTGTTTTAGTGCTATTGCCTTAGAACAGTCTCTGGCAATATGTCCAATAGTGTTGGATTGGAAATAGGTTCTCGTATCCTTTTTCTGCTCAGTCATCTTCTTCATTTCATCTTGCTTCTTTGCAAGGAAATCATTGTTTGACTGCCTCCAGAATGCTTTCTTTTCTTCTTCTTCAGATGACGTTCCTGAAACAAATGTCATTTTTTTTTAAAATCACGAACATATTTTTCATTTTTCTTTTTCTGTTAGAGTAAAACCAAGACCTTTCTTTTTGAAATTACCATTATGGTTTGATTTCTTTTGGAAACCAGAACCAGAACCGTAACCCTTTTTCTTGTTTAATCTTTGTTGTACTCTTGAGGTGTATTTTTTAAGTTTTTCATTAAGACATAAGTCTTTTATTTCAGAAATATTAATTTCTGTGAGTTTGAAAACCTTTTTTATCAGTTCAGTTTTGACACCTCTTATTGGAAATTCCTCATCAGAATATAATTTGTCAGAATCATTCAAAGTGTAAGCAACTTTAAACGGTTCATCATCCAAATTAGATTTTGATAACAGGAATTCTTTGTCATAAACTATTTTGCCCTGTTTTTCTGTTTGACTCGGAATGCTGGACTCAGACTTTGACTCCTCTGTTTCATCGTTATCTAACACATGATCCACTAGTTTCTTCATCAATTGAGATTGTTGATCAATGTCAGACGATGTAAAAATGACATCAATGCTTTCTGGTAGATTGACTGACGACTTCGACTCCCACTGTAAGTTTGTTGCCTTTTTTACTCTTTCACCATTTGGATTTCTGGCCAAATATCCATTTTCCAGAGGGGGTGGACACTTGTTGTAACTGACACCTTGTTTCTTACCAGAATTCTTCTTATCAGTCTTTTTCTTCGTGTCACTCTTCTTTTCAATCTTCTTCTCAGGAGTCTTTTCATCAGCAATTTTTCCAGCATCTTTTTCTTCAGTTACTTCATCTTCTTCCCATGCCTTCATTCCTTCAACGGTAGGATAAATCCTGTCAATGACATATGAAGTACATGAGTAACTTTTCAATAAACGGTTTACTCATTCAGTTTCAATTCTCTGTAGCTCAAGTTTCTGTTCAAGAACAGCACACTTCTCGATATAGTTGTTCACAACTTTTTGTTTAGTCATGAATGCTCCTTGAAGCGTCTTCATTGCAATTGCTTGCTCTTCACTTGTATCATTGTACATGTTCATTGCTTTGTTGAGCACATCATAAGATTCCTTCAACCTGTTCATGTTGTTGATCAATTCACTGTTTTTCTTTTTCATGATCTCACAAGTTTCACAGTTCACAGGAATCTCTTTTGCAATAACCTCTGCATTGATCTTGAACTTTGGAACTTCTCTCACTTTTTGCCTTACCACCGGTACTGATTCATCATCACTACTCACTGGTGTCTTTACCTTTTTCTTTTTCTTCTTTGCCTTCTCATCTTCACTGTCAATTTCTGCCATCATCTTCAGATGTTCTGCCTTTCTTCGTGCATAATACTTAGTTCCATCATCATCACTATCTTCTTCTATTCTGGCAACAAAAGCTTTGTGAGCTGTATGAGCTGTAGCTTGATCAGGAATATAATCATCCCAAGTAAAATTCTCCCAGCTAAACCCCTCTGGTAGCTTTTCATCTTCTTGATCAATCAAACAAGCTTTTCCATCAGCTGAGACATACTTATCCCAGTTGAATGGCTTCTTTTCATCTTGATTAACCACACAAGCTCTCTTTCTAGTATCTTCAATCACATTTCTTCCATGTGCAGTTTGAGCTTGATGCTGATGTTGTTGAGCAACTTGATGGTAGATGGCTTTTCGATAGTAATCATTGTTGTTGTTGAAAGGATTCTGAGCTCCACTTGCTTCGCGGTTGGTGCACTCCCTCTTGAAGTGACCTTTTTCCCTGCAACGAAAACAAGTAACTTTAGATTTGTCAAAACCCAATGTAGAAACATTAGCATCACGAAGATCATCTCTCCCCGTAATTTGCTTGAATTTCTCAGCTCTCCTTAACACGCTAGCCAAACACCATTTTATGTCCATCAGCTCCATCTCTTCAGCATCTATCTGGTCGTAATCCTCCTTGGTTAGCATTGGATTTCCGATACGACCTGCAACAAAACAACTGTAAGATTCTAAAACCATTCCCAACAAAGATATTTGACTTTTAGCAACTTCCTCGGAGTAATCTTGATCACTCTCAAGATTTAATACAATGTTGCATTGAAGTTTTCTTCCATTTTTAGTTGCTGAAATGTTCGGATCAAATGATGGAAATGATGAAAAACTTGTGTTGTTGCTTGATCCTTTAGATGAACTCCCAGAAGAATTCTTGGCGTTGTAAGCAGTTTCCACTTTTGGAGATAAATTCGTGGATTTCTCATTCACCCCTGCTTTGTAGTACAATCCAATATCATGTTCACCATCGAAATCTTTCATCCGAATTATCTTTCGTTGCTCCATTTCTTGAGCTTCCAGCTTCTCAATGAATTTACTCAATGTGAGCGTGTTGAATCCTTTCTTGTTTCTAAGCATCATCAAATATGTTCCCCAAGTCTCGTGTGGTAACGCATCTGCAAGTTTTTCAATCAATTCTTCATTATCTTTTTTGATGCTTAACCTTCTCATGTTGGCTAAAAGATTGCAATATCTTTCAATAATTTATTTTGTGCTTTCATTTTTTAACCCTCTAAACAAATCAAACTCTTTCTTCAGAAGTGGCTTCTTGTTCTTGACCATCTCCTAACTACCAACAAACTTTGATCGCAACGCTTTCCAGATTGAATAAGAACTCATGTTGTGTTGCAACAAGACCATAATGTCTTCCTTTACAGCTTGTTGTAGCAGATTCAGCATCATCTTCTCATCTTTATATTTCTTTCTGTGTTCAGCACTCAGATCTTTAAGAGGAATAATCTCCTCCTCATCATTTGTCGGTCTCACATACTTAGTTTCCACACATTCCCAAGCATCTAGATGATTTGCTTGTACCCAGTTCTCGAAACGGCTTTCCCAACCCTTATATTCTTCAATATTCATGAGTTTGGGCGGTTTTTGCATTGTTCCTGTCTCATTTTCTAGTATTGTGTTTTGTACCAGACTAATCGTGGTATTCGGAGTAGCAAATGCGTTGTAGAATTCCTCTTCCATGATTCGGTATCGAAGAATTTCCCTCACAATCTTTCAAACGAACTGGTTCACCTAGTGAAATACCTGACAACAAACAATCAGTTTAAACAATTATCAATTAACAGAATAAAACTGGTACTCGAACTGATGAATAATCTATGCGGACTGAAAGTTGACACACTGTGCGGACTGCTATGACCTGGATCAAAATCAAAACGACCTTTTCCAATGACCTGGTTCACAAAGACACGACCTGAACTGTTTCAAGTGATTTAACTGGATTGCTTTGAACCGTATGACTTTGATGTGATGATTCTTGACTTTCAATCCATTCAAACGGACATATCTCATATATACACTAATCAATTCCGACAATAATCAAAAACTTCACATGAACACTGAGCTGCCTGACAACAATTAAAGATGACACAATCTAATTGGACCTTTAACAAAATAATAGAAATGAGAGTTCTTAGGCCGATGAAAATATCACATGGGCTGACAACACCAATAACTATTCTCAAAATTGATTTGGCCGATTTACTATAGTGGGCAGAACTGAGATTGACTTTGATTGGGCCTCAATTAAAAGTGTTAGACAATTTCTTTTTCAAAAATGTACACCTTGTTTCACTTGAATTGATGGCCGACAACTCTAAGGCATATCACAAATTCATTGGACCTTCACACAACCTAAAAATATGAGCTGATAACTTTTGAACGGACCTCCAAACTGAATGTCACGTGAATGAGTTGATATCCGACAAAAATTTATATTTCAAAAACTGATATTTGATGTTAATCACGTGATCTTAACCTATTTCACACCACTCGATGCACCATCAGGCGGTTCACACAAAAACGTAATTTCAAGCGGTCAGACGTTTTCAAGCGGACAGACGTTTTCAATCGATGTGACACCTTTTCAAACGGAATGCTTTCTTCAAACGAGACTGACAAATGGAATACATGTTTCAAACGATATATTCAAATGCTATGTCAATTTTCAAACGATTGTTCAAATGAAATGTTTGTTTTCAAACGGAAGTGTTCTTTTTCAAACGGAATGGTTCAGTTCAAACGAGATGACGTCAGCATTTCGCGAACATTTCAAACGGTATGGACATTTCCGATCAGTTTTAAGTCGAATTTTGATTTCAAATTTTCAAGGATTAGTTAATAGTGTATTTCGTTTGATATGTGAACGTTTCAAGCCATTTTAGCCGTGACAACTTGTTCAATTTTGAAAGAAGGTGTAGAAATCAGAATTATCGGCTGAATTGGTATGAACTCTTCCTCCTGAGCTCTGATACCACTTGTAGGATCGTTTTCAGACCCGAAGGAGTCGATCAGAAGAGTTTATCTCTAAACGAAAGGCGGAAACAGACTTGTAGAGTTCAATTCAGCAAGATTCACACTATAAACTGTTGTATGATTGATATAAAGACGTTTTACAACCTGACAACACTTCGGCAGCACTTCGTTGCACAAGCCGGAAAGTTACAAATGATGAAAGTTTGAAGGGTATATATAGGAGGGACCCTTCCGTTTGAAACTAACATAACATCTTCAAACGGAATGGCTTCAAACTAAACCCTCTTCAAACTTTCAGCTTCAAACTAAACCCTCTTCAAACTTTCAGCTTCAAACTAAACCTTTGAAAGTGTCCATTCCAACAAGACTCGATACAAGATGAAGACGACAGACGGATGCACCAACACCTAAACTCTCTGAGTTTTGTGTACTGTATGTAATTGTTTTGTGTGCCGTGTATAAAACACAACTTTAGCATATGTTTAATAACAAAATTTTGACTGTTCATTTTTCGGCAACGGTTGGAGACCATATTCGAGTCTTAGGCATTCTGTATGTATTCAAAGTCTTAATGATCTAAGTCCCCAGAGAAAAGTGAGGTTAGAGCCAAGGTGTCTCTACAGAAACCTAATTCGTTGTAACCTAAAGCTCTGATACCAATCTGTCACACCCTGAAATATCAGAGCTTGGCGTGACTGGACTGGTATCTTCATTGCATAGCGGAAGCAAATAAGCTAAGACTTCGAGAAAACGAACGCCCACTAAGTACTCGAATCTTCAATGGTTCTCCTATTCCAACCATGCCATAATTTCAGAAAGTAACCTGAGAAAGAAACATGCGAAAAATCAACATAAAGTTGAGCGAGTTCATAGTTTGTTTGTAAAAGATTTGAAATAAATCTTTTTGAATAACTGGTTTTTGAAATATTGTTGAGAAAACGAATTTAAAATCATTTTCTTTGGCATGTTATATGGAAACTTTGTATTCGTATAACTTCGTATTTGTAACGCATTATGTTCGTAAAACCATGTATTTGTAAACTCTTGTGTTTGTAAAATTTGTGTAACCGTCAATGCCCACCCTGACTTTGATATCCTGCCTGCATAATCCTATGCTTTGAATTTGTATAAAACATGGTATGTAATTTGTAAAGACGTATCTGAAACTGAGTTCTGTAAATGTAAGGAACACGAGATCGCTAATGGTTCGCGAGGCCACTAGCATATGTAACGACATAGGAAGCATACAAACCATAGGCAATTTTTACTTGTCGATTCAGGACTAGAGACATAAAAGCACTCTTGGTAAAAGTGTGGCCAAGAGTGTGGCTGCCTGAAACCCATTAGATCTAACCTTTTGTTCCGTGGTCTTGGTATGTAATTGATTAACGGTGCTTCCCTATTCGTGACATGATCTATTGTGTCATTCCTTAGTTTAACATACCCTTTTGTACTTGTATTTTCCCGTAGTTTAGAAAACTAGAATACGTGCGTATGCACATTTCGGAAAATACGCTTGTTTGAAAAAAAAACGGTATAGAACATAAGCTTTTCGTAAACCATTTGTGTTTATTAAAATTTTACAACCATTTGTGATAGTTAAAGCTTGTCTATGAAATGGTTTAGAAATACGTAGTTTATGTTTATCAAAAATCTTGTATTCTTTGCAAAAAGTGCATGTCTTTCCACCCCGAAAACATTTATAAAAATGTAAAACTGTAAAAAGTAGGGGTTATGAACTCACCTGGATTTCCATGTGCAAAGCTAGCTAAATACGACTTCATGATGTCGTTTCCAAGACGTGACTTCTACTATATTCCTAACACGGAATATCTTATAAGTCTTTAAATAAGTGCATTAACTAAACTACGTGTCACCGAGCTCTACCGAATCGTTAACCGAACGATTCGACGGTAAGTTGTTAGCTTAATGAAAATGATTAAGTTATCTTTATTTAGCTCGTTTATTATCGGTAATAAATAAGTATTAGAAAGACTTAGCTCTCGAGAGGTTTAAAATATATGAATATTTATATAAAAATATATAAATATATTGTTATAATCGCGTTAGTCGACTCGAGAGATCGTACGTTTATGTAAAGAAGATTAATATGAAGGTAATAAATAACAAACCCGTAATGTGTCGCGTCTCATATGATTAGTATCAAAATATAGATATAATGCCGTTTAGGCGTTTGAAATAAATATAAAAAGGTTATTTTTGTTTTATGAAGTTTACGAGTTGTTTAATGTTTGAAGTAAATAGATAAACTATATCTATTTTTATAAAAGAATTCGTGTTGTACGATATTTCAAATAAATATATAAACTATATTTATTTTATAAGACGTAATCGTGTTGTTTGATATTCGAAATAAATATATAAACTATTATTATTATTTGTTTTATAAAAAGAATTGTCGAGCCTTAAGCATTTGAAACTCGAGAGATCGTACGTTTATGTAAAGAAGATTAATATGAAGGTAATATATAACAAACCCGTAATGTGTCGCGTCTCATATAATTAGTATCAAAATATAGATATAATGTCGTTTAGGCGTTTGAAATAAATATAAAAAGGTTATTTTTATTTTATGAAGTTTACGAGTTGTTTAATGTTTGAAGTAAATAGATAAACTATATCTATTTTTATAAAAGAATTCGTGTTGTACGATATTTCAAATAAATATATAAACTATATTTATTTTATAAGACGTAATCGTGTTGTTTGATATTCGAAATAAATATATAAACTATTATTATTATTTGTTTTATAAAAAGAATTGTCGAGCCTTAAGCATTTGAAAATAAATATAAAAATCATTATATTTATTTCATGAAATAGTTTGCGTTAATGACGTTTTTGTGAGTTCTAAAGTGCCGTTGTAAGTAATATATACATTTATATTGATTGTCATAAAGGTCGTTTGTCATCGATAGTTGTCGTTTTACAATAAAACACGTTTTGTTTTTACGGATTTTCTCGAAAAACGGGCAGTGGTTCCTCTGTTTTTGGACGCCCCCGACAACACAAGTTGTCGTTATTTTATCAAAATTCAACACTTATGAGACAATGTATATATATAATCAATTTATATAAGCGAGATGATAAACAAAAGTATACTTTAGCTATCAATTCGTCATTTTTGTTCGGTTCGAGCTCATTTTCACGGAAATAGTTAAATAAGACTTTATAACTAACAAAAACGATTGTTAATTCATTACCAAATCTTCGCATCGAAAGGCCAAGAAGGGTTGACTGAGTTGACCGAGTCAACCAGGTTCACCGAGCTGACTCGTTGAGTTGACCAGTGTTGACCGAGTTGACTCGGTTTGACCGAGTCAACCGAACCGAACTGTCTAATCTTGTTGACTGCCTTACTCGAACCCGTTTACCTGAAACCGAACCACAATAGATCTGGCTTTGACCAAGTCTGACCAGACTTGACCCGGTGTGACTGGGCTGCTGACCCGTTGACCGAAACCGAGACCCGTTGACCGAACCGAAACCACGTCTGACCGGGTTGACCGGCGTTGATTTACTATGTGACACCCTAGGAAAACCAGGAAGACCATGCAACTTAACTAGCTTCCTCAGTGAGTACGTACCTGATTTTCGGGACGAAATTTCTATCAACTTGGGGATAATATGACAACTCGTATTTCAGAACCTATCTTTGTGTATAATGTAACGTATGTGAATGTTATGTGATTATGTGAACTGTACATAAATGAATCGAACGCACAACAACCACTCGATCGCACAAGCCCATTGGGGCCACACTCTTTGTATCCGAAACCAATGGGCAGCCCATGGTGGGTTCGGCCCACTCCCTTTTACACGCATAACACTATCGAGAAAGGGTATACTCCTCATAACTTGCAAAATACACAACACACCTTAAACCCTAGTTCTCTCCTCTCCTCTCCTCTCCTCTCCTCTCTCTCTCTTGTTCGACGGCAATCCTCCTAGCCGAAGCCCCATCTCGTGAAGCTTTCTTGATCGGATAATCTTTGTTCTACTTTCTAATCGGTTAGTGTTTGTGTTTATCGATCGTATGTTTGATGATGTTATGATCTATGGGCTTTACATGATGATTTAGTGATACCTTGTGATTGAACATGATATAAACTGTTGAAGCTTTGTGTTCGTAATAATCGGCTCACATGTGTACTTGATGATATTCATATAATTCGGATTGCATGATCTAGATTTAGAACCGAATATATAGAATCGGCTGTTGTGATGTGATAATCGAAGTAGTTGTATGATGGTTAGGATTTGCATATTGATATAAAATGTGACACCCCATGGAAACCAGAAAAACCATACAACTTAACTAGCTTCCTCAGTAACCGCGTGCTAAATTTCGGGACGAAATTTCCTTAAACTTGGAGATAATGTGACAACCCGTATTCTAGAACCTTTCTTTGTGCTTTGATGTAACTTGTATGAGCAATACATGACTAGTTGATGTGTTTGATTTCGATAGAATATTATGTTATGTGTTATATGAATGTGAACGTGTTGTGCATATGTCGAATAATAAACTCACTTGGGCCGCACATCTTGTCTTTTGTCACACATCTTTCTTGGCCCAACTCCACTCGCAAACCACATGGCCGACTCGAGACCAAGGGCAGCCCATTGATGGGTTCGGCCCACTCCCTTATGCGAATACACATATCCAACTTAGGGGTTTGTTTCTCATAACTTGCAAATACTAAACACACACACACCTAACCCTAGTTTCCTTCTCCCCTCTCTTGTTCAACAGAAATCAACCAAGCCGAAGCCCCATCTGATTTGGCCTAGTTATTCGGTGTTAAGGTTAGTGTTCCATCATGGTTAGTTTGCTTAATACATGATACTTGATGTGATGCATGATGATTGATCTTTGATGTTGTGACAAACTATGAATATATGATTAAATGATGTATGTGTGATTGTTGTCTGTTGTCTCTGAATGATTGATCCGAACCCACATGATGATCATGAGATTAGTGTTTGGTTTAGAATTAGGATTTATGTGATGATGCTCTATAAATTGGACTGCATGAATTAGATCTAGAACCGAATGGATGTAATATAATCGGCTGCATGTATGCTTATGATCGTTGCTTAATTAATCAAGTTGGAATGATTAGGGTGGCATATTAGATCACTGATTCGAATGATTCGATGATTGCTGTTCATGGTTTGATTACAATTAGGGTGATATGATTATGCATGATTGCTGAATTAATTGTTGATTTGATCCAATTAGAAACTGCCAAAGTTGTTTGCTGATATTACGGAATTAATGAGCTGCAAATTAGGAAGCTGTTACACATCCAGTCTCGACACAGGTTGCTACTCGAGATCCCTAGTCTCGACTCGAGACCACGCATCATCATCACACAGACAAGACTCGAGACCACGGATGCGGGTCTTAGACCTGACTCGAGACCACCCGGTCTCGAGTGATAAATGCATGACTCGTGATCCCTTAGTTGCGACTCGAGAACGTTGAGACTACAACCCGAGACCACACTGTCTCGACTCGAGATCTCTAGTCTCGACTCGAGACCATTTAATCACACATTCTGTTTGGACTTGTGTACTGTTACCAGCCCAACCATTTGGGCCGCATACCTGGGCTTTGTTTGTTTACGTGATTTCTACTGTTGAACTGCCATGATTACTCGTGTATGCCATGATCATGCAACTTGTTAGTATACGTGTAGAAAACCATACGTGCATACTTAAACCTAGACCTGACTGTATGGTAACCATGTTAGGACGTGGTTGACCACAAGTGACTCAAGTGACCTTTTGTTTATCTGCCGAGCAAACCAAGGTGAGTTCACACTCTTACCAAGGCATGGGATTCCCGGGGTTGGGAATGGGAGTGAATGATTACTTGTACTTTCATCGTTACTGGAATACGTACCACTGACCTCGTTAGGGGAAGGTCGCTTATAGATACAACTAGACTGGTAATACATGGGAAGCCCCCACTAATCTTCGCACACATGCCTGGAATGGCCGCGATACGAATACTAATCTTCGCTCACATGCCTGGAATGGCTGCGATACGAATACTAATCTTCGCAAACATGCCTGGAAGGGTCGCGATACAAATACAACTAGTCTAGAATACATGGGAAACCCCCACTAATCTTCGCAAACATGCCTGGAAGGCCGCGATACAAATAAATACGATACATGGTTTACAAAACGAACATGTGAATTACGAAACGAATACTATAACTAAACAACCAGCTATGAACTCGCTCAACTTTGTTGTTGACTCGTTGTTACATGCCTTGCAGGTCAATAGGTAATCATGGAGCTTGCACTGGGAGGCGTGGTCGTTGTGGACATGGATCGTGGATGCCATGTTAAACATTTATGACATTTCAAACTTATTACTTATGTTGGGTTTTACATTTATGCTTCCGCTAAACATTGAAACTATACTTTTGTTTTGGAAAACCTTTCATATTGTTTGGTTGAATTACATTTACTATTGTTCAATATGATTGGTGGCTTGATCCTGGTCATGTCACGCCTCCAGGCGGTGATACTCTGTGTGTGGATTTTGGGGGTGTGACAGATTGGTATCAGAGCCATTGGTTATAGTGAACTTGGTTTTAATAAGGGGAAAATGTTTTTATTGAAACCAGACTATAACATGTACAGTGCTCAACGATCCACAACGACGCTTCGCTCCACGTGCAAGACTCAACATTCTAGGTGATATGGTTTATGTTTTACTGCCTACTTGCTAGATTACATAGAACTTTGCTCATGGTATGCTTAGATAAACGTAACCACTATTGCTTGAGAACACTTGTGTGCTTACTCTCTTCTGTCATCGCATTTTTCACGAACCTGTCTCACTTATGTTGCCTTGATATGAAGATCATGGCTGGACGCGTTAACATGACTCAAGCCCAGTTGACGGCTCTGATCAATGAACAAGTTGTTGCGGCACTAGCAGCCGCACAAGCAGGAGGTCAACACGCTCAGCCACCTGTTTGCACCTTCAAGACTTTCATGGACTGTCGTCCTAGCACATTCAGTGGCACTGAAGGAGCAGTTGGACTCCTCCATTGGTTTGAAAAGCTCGAGTCCGTATTTGAGATGTGTGATTGCCCAGAGGCTCGCAGGGTGAAGTATGCCACTGGTACTCTCGAAGGCATGACATGGTGGAATGCGCAAGTTCATATTTTAGGGTTGGCAGCTGCTAACGCCACCCCTTGGAACGAATTCAAGGAACTAATCAAGCGGGAATACTCTACACGTGATGACATCCACAAGTTGGAAGTGGAGTACTTTAATCTGAAAATGACGAGGTCAGAGATTGAGGCGTATATGAAAAGGTCAAACGAGCTGGCCATCTTGTGTCCAACTATGGCGGACCCTTCTATCAGGCGTATTGAGTTGTATCTCAAAGGATTAGTACCAGAAATTCTAAGTCATGTGACATCGGCCAACCTTGCTACAATCTAGGATATTACTCGTCTTGCTCATCGCCTAACAGATCAGGCAGTGGAACAGAACAAGCTACCCAAACGTATCGGTGCTACTAATGTTACTACTACCGCTACTCCCAGTGACAACAAGCAGAAATGGGATGGGGATTCCAGCAAGAGTTCAGCTATAGCTCAGTCCCAGGCACAGCAGCGAAAGACTGATAACTACCAGAGCCCTGGTTAGCAATCTTCTGGTAGTCAAAGGCAGGGTGGATACCGAGGAAACCTCCCAAGGTGCAATACATGCAACAGGCACCACAATGGCCAGTGCAACAAGGGTCGTTGCCAGAGGTGTCTCAAGATGGGTCATGAAGCTAAAGATTGTAGGAGCTCACGACCTGCGAATCAGAATCAGCAACAACAACCACCAGCTCCACGAAACCTGCAGCAACAACAGCAGCGAGGCAACAGGGGATGCTATCAGTGTGGTGTTGAAGGCCACTTCAAGCGAGATTGCCCCCAGTTAAACCAGAATCAGAACAACTACAACAACAACAATAATCAGGGCAATAGGAACAACAACAGAGGAAACAATGATAACAAGGGCGCTAGGGGTCGAGCATTTGTGCTGGTTCAGGGTGATGCAAGGAATGATCCTAACGTGGTGATGGGTAATGTGACACCTGTGTCACTTCAACCATCAAACAAATACCAAACCAATGAAATATTGTATTTCATACTTGGGATTTGTATAAATATGTGTATCGTTTGCACATATTAATTCTTGTTCGATTTCGGGCTTTAAATCGCTTTCTGGAAGGTTATACGCGGTCTGATGCGTAAATATAACCAGTTTAATGCAACAAACACTCCGGAACAGTGACATAGGCTTAACATACCTTAAACAACCCTTAAATAACTTAGAAATAAGTTTTGGATGGTTTGGTATGCCGAAATCAAGTTTATTCGCTTACAGGGACTAAATTCGAAAAACTGCGAAAGTATGTCAATTTGTACTGTAACAGACCTTCTGGAACATGATCATAAGTTAAACACACCCTATATATCCTTTACATATCATAGAAATAGGCTTTGATGGGTTCGGTGTGCTAAAATAAACTTTTTGGTCATTCAGGGACTAAAAGCGTCAAAAAGTGCATAAGTTTGCATTTTCATGCATAACTTACGTTCTGAATACATCCGGACATCCAAAAATTTATGTAAGCATTAAAATATTTTATTTAAGTGTTTGGCATAAGAAAAATCCATTCGTCGCGCAATTTGGATCGTTTTTCGCGCTTATGCGCATTCCGTCGTAATTAAGCGAACATCACGATCGTACGACTAAACGAACCGACATCCGGCATATTTTTGAGCATGTTTCATGTCCACAATGTTTAGGCATCATTTTAGGGCCTTAAAGTTGGCTTGACGGGCCTTAAACATGTCGGAAATGGCTTTAAACACCAACAGGGACTGAAACTGTCATTATGCAAACTTGTTTCTGAACTGTAACTCCCAGGCGGCCCGTGTAAGGTTTTGTGCATGTTTACACGGGGCGTGAGAGCCTCCCAGATGTGAAAAAATAAGTTTAACAGCTGTTTACAGCTGTTACACTCTTGTAACCCACTTGCAAATGGTTTTTTGGCAAACAAGGGGCTTAATCTATGGGCTCCAATGGTATTAGGAAACATGGGGCACACTTGGACGGCTTAGGTCGAAGCTCGTTTCCCGATAAATGATCCTAACGGTTCTAGATTTCCTATAAATACCCCAACCCATTTCATTCTTTCCTCACTTGATTTCTGAGATTTTCTCTAAGTTGGAGTGGTTATCACTTCATACCTGAGAAATACTTGGAAATCAATCTTGCGGGGACCTTCTGTAAGTATTCTATCGTGTTTTTCGTTTGTTTTAGCATTAAAGTCAAACTGTGTTTGACTTTCTGAATTAACCAATTTATGGTCAATGCGAAGTTCGTTTGAACTTCATAACGTGAGCGTAATCATGATGGTTATAGTCCCTAGTGACTATACCTACTGATTTCCACGTTATCTAGGCTCAGTGACGAGTCGTAGTTTCGGCCAAAATGTGTTTCCTCGCGTATTTTGTAACCAAACTACTCTTGGGTATTAAAACTGTTTGTTTTAATACCAAACCTGTTTTCTAACTTTACTAAACATGTTCTAGCATGTTTAGCTCGTCGCTTTTAGATTTGTGCTTGTTTAGGGTCATAAAGGTAAGCGATCTAATCAATCGCTTATACTTTCGAACCCGACACATTTGGTCGATCATTAGGATCCGACCAAACACATTAGGTAACCATAGTTGTATAGGGAATAACCTTTTGAGGTTATACCTTATGGTCACGTCGTTTAAGTAGTTGTATGATAAGTAATTCTTATGCCTTAGGAAAATTACCAAAATGCCCTTTTTACGCATAAATTCATTTTAAGCATATGTAACTTAAATTTTGACATCTAAACTGATTTAGCAACAATATTAGACATGTTAAGGCATATAACACTTGTCATAGGACTTGTTAAGTGGACCGAACGTGTTTTACGCGAACGACGCGTTAAAGTAGCATAAGCTACATAAACGGGTCGTAATGGGTCGTAAGCACTTTAGGTTTCATTTTAGAATGTAGGCTTTGTTAAACCATATCATATGAGTTCCAACACTCATTTGGTTTACGAAACCTTATTCTATCCGATCTCCCGATTTAGGTCCGGTTATTTACATAGTTACCTATATTGGGTGCCGTTTGATTTCCGTGATCCCTCTAGCTTTGCTTGGTTGTTGTTCAAGACTTCTAAGCACCCTCAAGTGAGTACATAGACCCCTCTTTTACTGTTTTTCAAACATTTTGGGGTGAAACACATGTGCCTACTTGTTAGTTTCATGTTTTCATGTTTTTCTATCATATACTTGCTATGTTCATTAGTACACTATTAGTACATGATTTCATTATGTTTTTATGCTATGTATGTCCATTTAGTGCATACTTAGTACACTGTTTTACATTACCTTTTTCATGCTATGTATGTTCATCATACTTAGTACATTTTACATCACATGCTATGTATTCCCATTTGTCGCATACTTAGTACATTGTTTGTGCATTTTTACCTATGGTTTAGTTGATACATATTTCACTAGCCATACATGACATTTTGATATACACATTTCATGAACTACATTTATACATAAACATTTTGACATGGTTTACACAAAAACATTTGACAAATGGTTTAGACATGGGCAATTTA
This sequence comes from Helianthus annuus, assembly GCF_002127325.2. NCBI lineage: Eukaryota > Viridiplantae > Streptophyta > Magnoliopsida > Asterales > Asteraceae > Helianthus > Helianthus annuus. The sequence goes on along the minus strand of NC_035444.2, from coordinate 102,728,061 downwards.
TATTGGTGGTTTGTTTGGGTAAGTGACTTAAGTAACGAGGTGTGTGTAGTATGATACAAGCATGGTGGATACGCCGCTGGTACTTACTATATATAAGTTCTTGTATTATATTACACGTCGTAGCGTTATTTAATTCATTCAATTTGGATTTATACATTTTTACACAAATAGCATATTTTTCACAAGATATTGTTTTACAAAACAGTTTGTTTTGTACAAATTTATTTTACTTGGTTATTCATTTGAGCTCACATTATTTTCTTTTTACTATACATATCTATCATCGCTTTTCAAACGATTTATAAAACAAAACATTTTACAAGGATCATGACTGACTTTTGTTAAACAACTTTTTTTCTCAACTTATGAGTCATGAATCCTAAATCAATAAAACCTATGTACTCGCCAACATTTTTATGCTGACGTACCTATTTTCACATGTGTTTCAGGAGATGATGCATACGATTGATCAAGATACACATAGGCGGACTTGGGCCTTAGTGACATTAAAAGACGCAAGACTAGTTAATTATGTTATGCTTATTTGTTGTTAAGACATTGTAATTTCTTTTAATCAATAAAACAACATTTCAATTTCCATGTGTTATGAAACAATGATTCTGTTACAACACTCCCCGACGTTTCCGCCATGTTTTCTTGTTTTACGTGGTCGGGGTGTGACAGAAAAGTTGGTATCAGAGCTCATGGTTATAGGGAATTAGGTTATTAGTAATGCTTTGACCTAGTCTATAACCTTCCTAGGACCCTAACGCGAGTTTACTTGCGTTTAGTCATAAAACAATACCGTCACTTATCCTTAAGTGACAACCACAATAAGAACATAAATTTTGAATCTGCTTTGAAAACTAATCATCTGTTCTAGGATGATTGATTACTAGGTTTTGAACCCTTTGTTATAAGGTTTCGAACCCTTTAAGTTTTCAAGATCCCGTCAAAGTTTGAGTCTCATTAATGTGAACACGTGGAAACTGGAAGGGTGGGTGTCTGTACTCTGAGTCTTCTGTCTAAGGCTAGAGTGTTCGTACAAATCCGCAGCATCGGACCAGTCACTCTTACCTGGGAACTCTTGGGGTGAGTGTCCACTTATAGGCGAGCATGTCTTCGCGATACATTATATTGACCCGCTTACTTTGATTAGTCACTGTCTCATTTGTTTGCCTTTGGTAACAAACAAATGGTCACAATCTTCATGCGTTGTCATTTCCTTTTGACTATCTTTCGCTTGTTTCCTCCTATGCCTTCCATTGTCTTCAAGATGCCTCTTCATCGTAACAACACTCAAATGTCCAAACCAGGTGTTGCAACTACCCAGCAAATAGGCGTCGTATTCCAGAGGACCGTTGATTTAGCTATCACCATGACTCGCCTCAGGGATGAAGCCGTATAAGGGAACTGCTCCTTGGCGCAATCAATGCCACCGTCATCATCCGAATCAAATACCCTGTTTCAAATGTACCCACGGTGGACGATGGGGACATTTGGTTAACATGTGCTGCTTTGCAATCCAAAGCAAAGCTGTTACCAATCCTGCTGCTGCTCAACCTTCAAAATTATGCTTCATATGTCGCCTTGGCATATCTAGCGCCTCAACCTCATGAACTTTCTACCCTGTGTATCGACTTAAGCACGCCTAGTGCAAGGTGTCGGAACACCTCTCGTTACACAAATTCCAAAATCAATGTAGGATCTTTCTATCCTCATAATTAGAACCTTGTGGATGGGTATCGTTCATCGGAGCCCTTAATTGAATTCTTTGTATGATTCAATACGTACATTACGATTCAATAAGGACAAAGACGAATTCCTATTAAGATTTTTCTAGGTAGATTCTTGAAAATAATTAAAGTCCCAAATGAAATCCACGGATTGGATTCCTGGTGTGCTTTAAGTATCCGCGTCCAAAGATAACAAATTAAAAGTCAAATTAAACAATTATGTGATTATGTGCTTATGTTCTCCCTTTTATGTTTTTGTGATCCAATCTTTTGTTATCCAAATCCTCGTAGAATCTTCCATATCTTCGTATAAGGGATTCATAGTAGGATATCAAAAGGTACTACCTCAATCCTTAATGGGCTTCAACGTTATAGTTAAAACCCTTGGATTATAAAGTACTATTCCAAAGTTTAAAGACATCATGTGCTGATGTAGTTAAAGATTCCTCTTGGGTAGTTTAGTTAAAGAGATCATTCGTTGATCTAGTTAAAGAGATTGGTTCGGCAATCTAGTTAAAGATATCATGCGTTGATATAGTTAAAGAGGCCCTCTGGTGGTCTAGTTAAAGAGATCATTCGTTGATCTAGTTAAGAGATTGGTTCGGCAATCTAGTTAAAGATATCATGCGTTGATATAGTTAAAGAGGCCCTCTGGTGGTCTAGTTAAAGAGATCATTCGTTGATCTAGTTAAAGAGATTGGTTCGGCAATCTAGTTAAAGATATCATGCGTTGATATAGTTAAAGAGGCCCTCTGGCGGTCTAGTTAAAGAGATCATTCGTTGATCTAATTAAAGAGATTGGTTCGGCAATCTAGTTAAAGATATCATGTGTTGATATAGTTAAAGAGGCCACCTGGTGGTCTAGTTCAAGAGATTGTTGGTTGATCTAGTTAAAAAGATCCTTTGGTGACCTAGTTAAAGGGACTCTATTGAAGTCTAGTTAAATCACCACAGGATTACTCGTTTGGTCTTTTCAACTTCATGTTTCAATCCCTCACAAGTTTCCTCTAAATAAATTTTGGGACGAAATTTCCTGAAGAAGGGGAGACTGTGACACCTGTGTCACTTCAACCATCAAACAAATACCAAACCAATGAAATATTGTATTTCATACTTGGGATTTGTATAAATATGTGTATCGTTTGCACATATTAATTCTTGTTCGATTTCGGGCTTTAAATCGCTTTTTGGAAGGTTATACGCGATCTGATGCGTAAATATAACCAGTTTAATGCAACAAACACTCCGGAACAGTGACATAGGCTTAACATACCTTAAACAACCCTTACATAACTTAGAAATAAGTTTTGGATGGTTTGGTATGCCGAAATCAAGTTTATTCGCTTACAGGGACTAAATTCGACAAACTGCGAAAGTATGTCAATTTGTACTGTAACAGACCTTCTGGAACATTATCATAAGTTAAACACACCCTAAATATCCTTTACATAGCTTAGAAATAGGCTTTGATGGGTTCGGTGTGCTAAAATAAACTTTTTGGTCATTCAGGGACTAAAAGCGTCAAAAAGTGCATAAGTTTGCATTTTCACGCATAACTTACGTTCTGAATACATCCGGACATCCAAAAATTTATGTAAGCATTAACATATTTTATTTAACTGTTTGGCATAAGAAAAATCCATTCGTCGCGCAATTTGGATCGTTTTTCGCGCTTATGCGCATTCCGTCGTAATTAAGCGAACATCGCGATCGTACGACCAAACGAACCGACATCCAGCATATTTTTTAGCATGTTTCATGTCCAAAATGTTTAGGCATCATTTTAGGGCCTTAAAGTTGGCTTGACGGGCCTTAAACATGTCGGAAATGGCTTTAAACACCAACAGGGACTGAAATTGTCATTATGCAAACTTGTTTCTGAACTGTAACTCCCAGGCGGCCTGTGTAAGGTTTTGTGGATGTTTACACGGGGCGTGAGAGCCTCCCAGATGTGCAAAAATCAGTTTAACAGCTGTTTACAACTGTTACACTCTTGTAACCCACTTGCAAATGGTTTTTGGCAAACAAGGGGCTTAATCTATGGGCTCCAATGGTATTAGGAAACATGGGGCACACTTGGACGGCTTAGATCGAAGCTCGTTTCCCGATAAACGATCCTAACGGTTCTAGATTTCCTATAAATACCCCAACCCATTTCATTCTTTCCTCACTTGATTTCTGAGATTTTCTCTAAGTTGGAGTGGTTATCACTTCATGCCTGAGAAATACTTGGAAATCAATCTTGCGGGGACCTTCTGTAAGTATTCTTTCGCGTTTTTCGTTCATTTTAGCGTTAAAGTCAAACTGTGTTTGACTTTCTGCATTAACCAGTTTATGGTCAATGTGAAGTTCGTTTGAACTTCATAACGTGAGCGTAATCACGATGGTTATAGTCCCTAGTGACTATACCTACTGATTTCCACGTTATCTAGGCTTAGTGACGAGTCGTAGTTTCGGCCAAAATGCGTTTCCTCGCGTATTTTGTAACCAAACTACTCTAGGGTATTAAAACCGTTTGTTTTAATACCAAACATGTTTTCTAACTTTACTAAACATGTTCTAGCATGTTTAGCTCGTCTCTTTTAGATTTGTGCTTGTTTAGGGTCATAAAGGTAAGCGATCTAATCAATCGCTTATACTTTCGAACCCGACCCATTTGGTCGACATTAGGATCCGACCAAACACATTAGGTGACCATAGTTGTATAGGGAATAACCTTTTGAGGTTATACCTTATGGTCACGTCATTTAAGTAGTTGTATAATAAGTGATTCTTATGCCTTAGAAAAATTACCAAAATGCCCTTTTTACGCATAAATTCATTTTAAGCATATGCAACTTAAATTTCGACATCTAAACTGATTTAGCAACAATATTAGACATGTTAAGGCATATAACACTTGTCATAGGACTAGTTAAGTGGACCGAACGCGTTTTACGCGAACGACGCGTTAAAGTAGCATAAGCTACATAAACAGGTCGTAATGGATCGTATGCACTTATGATAGGTTTCATTTTAGAATGTAGGCTTTATTAAACCATATCATATGAGTTCCAACACTCATTTGGTTTATGAAACCTTATTCTATCCGATCTCCTGATTTAGGTCCGGTTATTTACATAGTTACCTATATTAGGTGCCGTTTGATTTCCGTGATCCCTCTAGCTTTGCTTGGTTGTTGTTCAAGACTTCTAAGCACCCTCAAGTGAGTACATAGACCCCTCTTTTACTGTTTTTCAAACGTTTTGGGGTGAAACACATGTGCCTACTTGTTACTTTCATGTTTTCATGTTTTTATATCATATACTTGCTATGTTCATTAGTACACTATTAGTACATGATTTCATTATGTTTTTATTCTATGTATGTCCATTTAGTGCATACTTAGTACATTGTTTTACATTACCTTTTTCATGCTATGTATGTTCATCATACTTAGTACATTTTACATCACATGCTATGTATGCCCATTTGTCGCATACTTAGTACATTGTTTGTGCATTTTTACCTATGGTTTAGTTGATACATATTTCAATAGCCATACATGACATTTTGATATACACATTTCATGAACTACATTTATACATAAACATTTTGACATGGTTTACACAAAAACATTTGACAAATGGTTTAGACATGGAAAATTTATATTGGTGGTTTGTTTGGGTAAGTGACTTAAGTAACGAGGTGTGTGTAGTATGATACAAGCATGGTGGATACGCTGATGGTACTTCCTATATATAAGTGCTTGTATTATATTACACGTCGTAGCGTTATTTAATTCATTCAATTTGGATTTATACATTTTTACACAAATAACATATTTTTCACAAGATATTGTTTTACAAAACAGTTTGTTTTATGCAAATTTATTTTACTTGGTTATTCATTTGAGCTCACATTATTTTCTTTTTACTATACATATCTATCATCGCTTTTCAAACGATTTATAAAACAAAACATTTTACAAGGATCATGACTGACTTTTGTTAAACAACTTTTTTTCTCAACTTATGAGTCATGAATCCTAAATCAATAAAACCTATGTACTCGCCAACATTTTTATGCTGACGTACCTATTTTCACATGTGTTTCAGAAGATGATGCATACGATTGATCAAGATACACATAGGCGGACTTGGGACTTAGTGACATTAAAAGACGCAAGACTAGTTAATTATGTTATGCTTATTTGTTGTTAAGACATTGTAATTTCTTTTAATCAATAAAACAACATTTCAATTTCCATGTGTTATGAAACAATGATTCTGTTACAACACTCCCCGACGTTTCCGCCACGTTTTCTTGTTTTACGTGGTCGGGGTGTGACAGGTAAGTTTCTTCTCGACGACTTTTATGTTACTGTATTATTTGATTCGGGTGTCGATACCAGTTATGTGTCTAAAAAAGTTAGTCAATTGTTAAAGCGTACACCAACACCCTTAAACACCAAGCATGTCGTAGAGTTAGCTAATGGTAAAAGTCTAGAGGCCACACACATAGTTCAGGGTTGTAATCTTATCCTCGCTGGTCAGACTTTCTCTATCGATCTTATTCCCATAGTTCTGGGTAGTTTCGACATCGTCATTGGTATGGATTGGTTATCTCAACATTAGGCAGAGATCCTATGCAAGGAGAAGATTGTTCGTATTCCCCGTTCTGGTAAAGAACCTCTCGAAGTCCAAGGCGACAAGAGTGGCGCCGTGGTTGGCATCATCTCCTTCCTGAAGGCCCAGAAGTGTTTACGAAAGGGCCACACTGCCATTTTGGCACTTGTTACTGACGCATCATCGAAAGAGAAGAGATTAGAGGATATTCCTATAGTGCGTGACTTTCCTCAAGTGATTCCAGAGGAATTACCTGGGCTACCGCCTCATCGCCTAGTCGAATTCCAGATCGAGCTAGCTCCAGGAGCAGCACCAATAGCTCGTGCACCGTATCGCTTAGCCCTATCAGAATTGGAAGAACTGTCCAAGCAACTACAAGAGCTCTTGGATAAGGGCTTTATTCGTCCTAGCTCTTCGCCTTGGGGAGCTCCAGTACTATTTGTGAAAAAGAAAGACGGTACCTTCGGGATGTGCATTGACTACCGTGAACTCAACAAGGTGACCGTGAAGAATCGCTATCCTCTTCCACGCATCGACGACCTGTTCGACCAGTTGCAAGGGTCGAGCTATTATTCGAAGATAGATATGAGGTCAGGCTACCATCAACTGAGAGTCTAGGATGAGGACGTCTCCAAAACAGCATTCAGAACTCGCTACGGCTACTACGAGTTTCTAGTTATGCCATTCGGGTTAACAAACGCGCCTGCAGTCTTCATGGATCTTATGAACAGAGTGTGCAAGCCTTACCTAGACAATTTTGTGATTGTCCTCTTCGACGACATCCTGATCTACTCCAAGAATCAGGAGGAGCACGAGCAGCATTTACGGCTCATTTTGAAACTACTTCAAACAGAACAGTTATACGCCAAGTTTTCAAAATGCGACTTTTGGCTTCGTGAAGTTCACTTTCTAGGCCACGTGGTAAACAAGGATGGGATTCATGTTGATCCATCCAAGGTAGACTCGATTAAGAACTGGCCTGCACCTCGCACACCAACGGAAATTCGCCAATGGGCCGGTTACTACAGGAGGTTTATCAAGGATTTCTCCAAGATTGCGCAACCTCTAACCCTACTGACACAGAAGGGTGTCACCTATCGCTGGGTAATACACAGGAAACAGCTTTTCAGCACTTAAAAGATAGGCTCTGCAGCCCACCTATCCTTTCATTGCCAGAGGGCACGGACGATTTTGTGATCTATTGCGACGCATCCATTCAAGGTCTTGGATGTGTGTTAATGCAACGTGACAAGGTCATTGCTTATGCGTCACGTCAACTTAAGGTTCATGAACGAAACTATACTACGCACGATTTAGAGCTGGGAGTTGTTGTTTTCGCGCTTAAGATATGGAGACATTACCTGTACGGTACCAAGTGCACCATCTACACCGATCACAGGAGTCTCGAGCATATCTTCAAGCAGAAGGAATTGAACATGCGTCAACGACGATGTGTCGAACTTTTGAACGATTACGAATGTGCCATCAAGTACCATCCAGGTAAAGCCAATGTTGTGGCTGACACCCTAAGTCGAAAAGACACTATGCCTAGACGCGTACGAGCATTACAACTTACCATCCAGTCTAGTCTTCCGGCACAGATACGAGATGCTCAGGTGGAAGCATTGAAACCAGAAAACGTCAGGGCTGAAGCCCTACGCGGCTCAAGGCAACGGTTAGAACAAAAGGAGGACGGCGCCTACTATGTAATAGGACGTATCTGGGCCCACTTTATGGAAACTTACGCGAGCTTGTAATGGATGAAGCACATAAGTCTCGCTACTGGGTACATCCAGGTTCGGATAAAATGTACCACGATCTCAGAACTACATATTGGTGGCCTAGCATGAAAGCCCACATAGCAACTTACGTTAGCAAGTGTTTGACTTGTGCGAGAGTCAAGACGGAATACCAGAAACCATCAGGCCTACTCCAACAACCAAAGATACCACAATGGAAATGGGAGGAAATTTCCATGGATTTTGTTACAGGTCTGCCTACATCTCAACGTGGGAATGATACTATTTGGGTGATCGTAGATCGACTCACTAAGTCTGCACACTTCTTGGCTATCAAGGAAACAGACAAGTTCTCTACTTTAGCAGATATTTACTTAAAAGAAGTGGTTTCAAGGCACGGGGTGCCAACCTCTATTGTTTCCGATCGTGATGCACGATTTACTTCAGAACTATGGCAAGCGATGCACAAATCTTTTGGCTCTCGGTTAGACATGAGCACAGCTTATCACCCTCAGACGGATGGGCAGTCTGAGCGCACTATCCAGACTCTAGAAGACATGCTTCGGGCATGTGTTATCGACTTTGGCAACGGCTGGGAAAAACATCTCCCGTTAGTGGAGTTTTCGTATAACAACAGTTACCACACCAGCATTCAAGCCGCTCCATTTGAGGCATTGTACGGGCGTAAATGCCAATCACCTCTCTGTTGGGCAAAGGTGGGTGATACTCAGATCACGGGTCCAGAACTTGTAGTTGATGCTACTGAAAGGATTGCACAGATACGACAACGAATGGCGGCAGCTCGTGACCGTCAGAAAAGCTACGCTGATAAGCGCAGAAAACCACTCGAGTTCCAGGTTGGGGATCGAGTGCTACTCAAAGTCTCACCTTGGAAAGGTGTAGTTCGTTTTGGCAAACGAGGAAAGCTCAACCCGCGGTATGTCGGACCGTTCGAAATCCTAGAAAAAATAGGCAAAGTGGCCTACAAACTGAACCTGCCAACAGAACTCGGTGGGGTTCACAATGTTTTCCACGTGTCAAATCTGAAGAAGTGTCTGTCAGATGAGACCCTCATAGTTCCTTTCAAGGAGCTCACTATCGATGAACAGTTGCGATTCGTCGAGGAACCAGTCGAAATCACGGACCGGGATGTTAAGGTCCTCAAGCACACCAGAATACCTCTTGTTCGAGTTCGTTGGAACTCCCGTCGTGGCCCAGAGTTCACCTGGGAACGCGAAGACCAAATGAAACAAAAGTATCCCCAATTGTTCGCTAACAGTACAACCACTACTGAGGCTGAAGCTACTGCGGAAATTTGGGACGAAATTCCAAACCAACGGGGGAAGGATGTGACACCCCAGGGAAACCAGAAAAACCATACAACTTAACTAGCTTCCTCAGTAACCGCGTGCTAAATTTCGAGACGAAATTTCCTTCAACTTGGAGATAATGTGACAACCCGTATTCTAGAACCTTTCTTTGTGCTTTGATGTAACTTGTATGAGCAATACATGACTAGTTGATGTGTTTGATTTCAATAGAATATTATGTTATATGTTATATGAATGTGAACGTGTTGTGCATATGTCGAATAATAAACTCACTTGGTCCGCACATCTTGTCTTTTGTCACACATCTTTCTTGGCCCAACTCCACTCGCAAACCACTTGGCCGACTCGAGACCAAGGGCAGCCCATTGATGGGTTCGGCCCACTCCCTTATGTGAATACACATATCCAACTTACGGGTTTGTTTCTCATAACTTGCAAATACTAAACACACACACACCTAACCCTAGTTTCTTTCTCCCCTCTCTTGTTCGACGGAAATCAACCAAGCCGAAGCCCCATCTGATTTGGCCTAGTTATTTGGTGTTAAGGTTAGTGTTCCATCATGGTTAGTTTGCTTAATACATGATACTTGATGTTATGTATGATGATTGATCTTTGATGTTGTGACAAACTATGAATATATGATTAAATGATGTATGTGTGATTGTTGTCTCTGAACGATTGATCCGAACCCACATGATGATCATGAGATTAGTGTTTGGTTTAGAATTAGGATTTATGTGATGATGCTCTATAAATTGGACTGCATGAATTAGATCTAGAACCGAATGGATGTAATATAATCGGCTGCATGTATGCTTATGATCGTTGCTTAATTAATCAAGTTGGAATGATTAGGGTGGCATATTAGATCACTGATTCGAATGATTCGATGATTGCTGTTCATGGTTTGATTACAATTAGGGTGATATGATTATGCATGATTGCTGAATTAATTGTTGATTTGATCCAATTAGAAACTGCCAAAGTTGTTTACTGATATTACGGAATTAATGAGCTGCAAATTAGGAAGCTGTTACACATCCAGTCTCGACACAGGTTGCTACTCGAGATCCCTAGTCTCGACTCGAGACCACGCATCATCATCACACAGACAAGACTCGAGACCACGGATGCGGGTCTTAGACCTGACTCGAGACCACCCGGTCTCGAGTGATAAATGCATGACTCGAGATCCCTTAGTTGCGACTCGAGAACGTTGAGACTACAACCCGAGAACACACTGTCTCGACTCGAGATCTCTAGTCTCGACTCGAGACCATTTAATCACACATTCTGTTTGGACTTGTGTACTGTTACCAGCCCAACCATTTGGGCCACGTACTTGGGCTTTGTTTGTTTACGTGATTTCTATTGTTGAACTGCCATGATTACTCGTGTATGCCATAATCATGCAACTTGTTAGTATACGTGTAGAAAACCATACGTGCATTACTTAAACCTAGACCTGACTGTATTGTAACCATGTTAGGACGTGGTTGACCACAAGTGACTCAAGTGACCTTTTGTTTATCTGCCGAGCAAACCAAGGTGAGTTCACACTCTTACCAAGGCATGGGATTGCCGGGGTTAGGAATGGGATTGACTGTTTACTTGTACTTTCATCGTTACTGGAATACGTACCACTGACCTCGTTAGGGGAAGGTCGCTTATAGATACAACTAGACTGGTAATACATGGGAAGCCCCCACTAATCTTCGCACACATGCCTGGAATGGCCGCGATACAAATACTAATCTTCGCACACATGCCTGGAATGGCCGCGATACGAATACTAATCTTCGCAAACATGCCTGGAAGGGCCGTGATACAAATACAACTAGCCTAGAATACATGGGAAACCTCCACTAATCTTCGCAAACATGCCTGGAAGGCTGCGATACAAATAAATACGATACATGGTTTACAAAACGAACATGTGAATTACGAAACGAATACTATAACTAAACAACCAGCTGTGAACTCGCTCAACTTTGTTGTTGACTCGTTGTTACATGCCTTGCAGGTCAATAGGTACTCATGGAGCTTGCACTGGGAGGCGCGGTCGTTGTGGACATGGATCGTGGATGCCATGTTAAACATTTATGACATTTCAAACTTATTACTTATGTTGGGTTTTACATTTATGCTTCCGCTAAACATTGAAACTATACTTTTGTTTTGGAACACCTTTCATATTGTTTGGTTGAATTACATTTACTATTGTTCAATATGATTGGTGGCTTGATCCTGGTCATGTCACGCCTCCAGGCGGTGATACTCCACGTGTGGATTTTGGGGGTGTGACATAAAAGTTCACTAATGATCCGGATTAATGTTTGATTATTGTTCATGGCTAGGATTAATTAGGGTTTATACGAATCACATGATGATTGCTTGATTTGATCGATTAATGGTTTGGATGGAAACTGATGATTGTGTTGATTGATAAATTGCAAACATGGAAACTGTTAAATTTGGTCAAACGAATTGATTGGATCTGTAACTACTGCATGAATTAAGGGAATTAGTTAACAGGTCGCACAAGCCCTCTCGGTCGCACAAGATCAGGTCACACAAGACCTGATCTGATCGCACAAGGTGCATCGCCCAAGCTGGGTACAATCACATTAGGCACAGTGTACAACCAGGACCTGCATGATCGCACAAGACTTGTGGATCGCACAAGACAGTGCCGATCGCACAAGGCTTGGGCCTCACACAAACAATTGGACTGTTGGGCCTTAAAGCCCAATATCCACTTGCACAACCCAACCGGGTCGCACAAGTCGTCCGGATCGCACAAGGTCACTATTTGTCATTAATTGGGCCGAGGATGCTATTGGGCTTCTTAATTGTTGGGCCGGGTTTATGTTGGATCGCACAACATGTTGTGGACCGCACAAGGCTGTGCTGAACACACAACATGTTGGGCCGGTTATTATTGGGCTTCCATTTGAATCGCACAAGTATGAATGTGTTATGTACTTAACTGTTAGCGTGTTTGCCGTGATCGATGCGTGATATAACATGTTAGGCCATGTGTAAAACTTACGTGCACTACTTGAACCTAGACCTGACTCGTATGGTAACCATGTTAGGACGTGGTTGACCCCTTATAGCTCAAGTAACCTTTTCGTGTATCTGCCGAGCAAACCAAGGTGAGTTCACACTCTTCCAAGGCATGGGATTCCCCGGTGGGTAGGGAATGGGATTGAACAACTACTCGTACTTTCACAATTACTAGACTATTTACCATCGTCCTCGGATAGCGAAGGGCACTTACGTAAAACCTACGTAAACTTGTACTTACCACTGTCCTCGGGTTGCGAAGGGCACTTATGTAAAACCTACGTAAACGAATACTTATCACTGTCCTCAGTTTGTGAAGGGCACTTATGTAAAACCTACGTAAATCTCACACGTACCACTGTCCTCGGGTGGAGAAGGGCACTTACGTAAAACCTACGTAAACCTCGTACGTACCCCTGTTCTCGGTTTGGGAAGAACACTTATGGTTACAACTAGTCTAGTACATACAACATGGGAAGCCCCCACTATATAATGTAAAGATTTGGGAAATAAGAATACTGGGTAACGTATGGTTATGAAACGAACTTATGATTTATGAAGCGAACACATTAACTGAACAACCAACTGTGAACTCGCTCAACTTTGTTGTTGACTCTCTGTTACATGCCTTGCAGGTCGTTAGGTATCTATGGAGCTTGCATGGGAGTGGAGAAGAGTCGTTGTGGGGCATGGACAGTTGGTGCCATGTTAAAAACATATTATCATTTCGAACTAAATACTTATGATGGGTTTTTACATTTATGCTTCCGCTAAACACTTAACTATGTTTTGGTTTTAAACACCTTTTATATTGATGGGTTGAATTTTACTTATTACTTATAATGTTCAATATGATTGGTGGCTTGATCCTGGTCAGTCACGCCTCCAAGCGGTGGTACTCCGTGTGTGGATTTTGGGGGTGTGACAGATTGGTATCAGAGCCATTGGTTATAGTGAACTAGGTTTTAATAAGGGGAAAAAGTTTTGCTAAAACCAGACTATAACCTGTACAGTGCTCGACGATCCACAACGATGCTTCGCTCCACGTGCAAGGCTCAACATTTCTAGGTGATATGGTTTATGTTTTATTGCCTACTTGTTAGTTACATAGAACTATGCTCATAATATGCTTAGATAAACGTAGCAACTATCGTTTGAAACACATGTGTGCTTACTCTCTTCTGTCATCGCACTTTCGCGAACCTCTCTCACTCATGTTTCCTCTAGTATGAAGATAATGAGTGGACGTATCAACATGACTCAAGCCCAGTTGACGGCTTTGATCAACGAACAAGTTGCTGCGGCACTTGCAGCCGCCCAAGCAGGAGGTCAGAACGCTCAACCACCTGTATGCACATTCAAGACATTCATGGACTGTCGTCCTAGCACATTCAGTAGCACTGAAGGAGCCGTTGGACTCCTCCACTGGTTCGAGAAGCTCGAATCGGTCTTCGAGATGTGTGAATTCCCTGAGGCTCGCAGGGTGAAGTATGCCACTGGTACTCTCGAAGGCATTGCGCTGACTTGGTGGAATGCGCAAGTTCAAATGTTAGGGTTGGCAGCTGCTAACGCCACCCCTTGGAACGACTTCAAGGAACTGATCAAGCGGGAATACTGCACTCGTGATGACATCCACAAGTTGGAAGTGGAGTTCTTTAACTTGAAGATAGAGGCGTATACGAAAAGGTCAAACGAGCTAGCTTTCTTGTGTCTAACTATGGTGGATCCTCCCGTCAAGCGTATCAAACTGTACCTCAAGGGTTTAGTACCATAGATTCAAAGCCATGTGACCTCTGCTAATCTTGCTACCATCCAGGATGTTACTCGTCTTGCTCATCGTCTCACAGACCAGGCAGTGGAGCAGAATAAGCTGCCTAAACGTATCGGTGCTACTACCACTACTACTACTTCTGCTACTCCCAGTGACAACAAACGAAAGTGGGATGGAACCTCCAGCAAGGGTTCGACTATGGTTCAGACCCAGGCACAACAGCGTAAGATCGATGACTACCAGAGTCCTGGTCAGCAATCTTCTGGTGGTCAAGGGCAGGGTGGATACCGAGGAAATCACCCAAAGTTCAACAATTGTAACAGACACCACAGTAGCCAGTGCAACAAGGGTCGTTGTCAGAGGTGTCTCAAGATGGGTCATGAAGCAAGGATTGCAGGAGCTCATGGCCTGCAAATCAGAATTGCCAGCAGCAGTAAGCACCACAGAATCAGCAGCAGGGCAACAAGGGATGTTTTCATTGTGGCACTGAAGGTCACTTCAAGAGACACTGCCCACAGCTAAACCAAAATCAGAATCAGAACAACAACCAGGGAAACAAACGGGAACAACAATGGGGGAAACAAAAATGACAACGGTGCTAGGGGTCGTGCGTTCGTGCTGGGTCAGGGTGACGCAAGGAATGATCCTAACGTAGTGATGGGTAAGTTCCTTCTCGATGACTTTTATATTACTGTTTTATTTGATTCGGGTGCCGATACCAGTTATGTGTCTCTAAAAGTTAGTCAAATGCTTAAACGCACACCAACACTTTTGAACACCAAGCATGTCGTACAGTTAGCAAATGGTAAAAGTCTAGAGGCCACACACGTAGTTAAGGGTTGTAATCTCGTCTTAGTTGGTCAGACCTTCTCTATCGATCTCATTCCTATAGTTTTGGGTAGTTTCGACATCGTCATTGGGATGGATTGGTTGTCCCAACAGCAAGCAGAGATCCTATGCAAAGAAAAGATTGTTCGTATTCCCCGTTCTGGTAAAGAACCTCTCGAAGTTCAAGGCGACAAGAGTGGTGCCGTGGTAGGCATCATCTCCTTTCTTATGGCCCAGAAGTGTCTGCGAAAGGGCCACACTGCTATTCTAGCGCTTGTTGCTGACGCATCAACGAAAGAGAAGAGATTAGAGGATATTCCAGTAGTACGTGACTTTCCTCAAGTGTTTCCTGAAGATTTACCTGGGCTACCGCCTCATCGCCAGGTCGAATTCCAGATCGAGCTAACTCCTGGAGCAGCGCCCATAACTCGAGCACCTTATCGCTTAGCTCCAGCCGAACTGGAAGAACTGTCCAAACAATTGCAAGAACTTTTGGATAAAGGTTTTATTCGTCCTAGTTCTTCGCCTTGGGGAGCTCCAGTGTTGTTTGTGAAGAAGAAGGACAGCACCTTCCGTATGTACATAGATTACCGCGAACTCAACAAGGTGACTGTGAAGAATCGCTATCCTCTTCCACGCGTTGATGACTTGTTCGACCAGCTGCAAGGGTCGAGCTACTACTCGAAGATTGATCTGAGGTCAGGCTACCATCAACTGAGAGTCCGGGATGAGGACGTCTCCAAAACAGCATTCAGAACACGCTACGGCCACTACGAGTTTCTGGTCATGCCATTTGGATTAACAAACGCGCCTGCAGTCTTCATGGATCTTATGAACAGAGTGTGCAAGCCTTACTTGGATAAGTTTATTATTGTATTTATCGACAACATCCTGATCTATTCTAAGAGTCAGGAGGAACATGAGCATCATCTACGGCTTATCTTGGAACTCCTTCGAACAGAGCAGCTGTACTGTACGCCAAGTTTTCGAAATGCGACTTCTGGCTTCGTGAAGTCCACTTTCTAGGCCATGTGGTGAACAAGGATGGGATTCATGTTGATCCATCCAAGGTAGACTCGATTAAGAACTGGCCTGCACCTCGCACACCAACGGAAATACGCCAATTCTTGGGTTTGGAAGGTTACTACAGAAGGTTTATCAAGGATTTTTCCAAGATTGCGCAACCTCTCACCTCACTAACGCAGAAGGGCGTAACTTATCGATGGGGTAATGCACAGGAATCTGCATTTCAGCACCTAAAGGATAGACTATGTAGCACACCGATTCTTTCATTGCCAGAGGGCACCTACGACTTTGTGGTGTATTGTGACACATCAATTCAGGGTCTTGGTTGTGTATTGATGCAACGGGATAAAGTCATTGCTTACGCCTCGCGCCAACTTAAGATTCACGAAAGGAACTACACTACGCATAACTTGGAATTGGGAGCAGTAGTTTTTGCTCTTAAGATATGGAGACATTACCTGTACGGTACCAGGTGCACCATTTACACCGATCACAGGAGTCTCGAGCATATCTTCCAACAGAAGGAACTAAACATGCGTCAACGTCGATGGGTCGAGCTTTTGAACGATTACGAATGTGCAATCAAATACCATCCGGGCAAAGCCAATGTGGTGGCTGACGCCCTCAGTCGAAAGGATACTACACCTAGGCGTGTACGAGCATTGCAACTCACCATTCAATCTAGTCTTCCTTCCCAGATACGAAATGCTCAGGTAGAAGCATTGAAACCAGAAAACGTCAGGGCTTAAGCCTTACGCGGCTCAAGGCAGCGGTTAGAACAAAAGGAGGACGGCGCTTACTATGTAACGGGAAGTATTTGGGTCCCACTCTATGGAAACCTACGCGAGCTTGTGATGGATGAAGCACATAAGTCTCGTTACTCCGTACATCCTGGTTCAGATAAGATGTACCACGACCTCAGAACTACGTATTGGTGGCCTAGCATGAAGGCCCACATAGCAACCTACGTTAGCAAGTGTTTGACTTGTGCGAGAGTCAAGACGGAATACCAGAAACCATCAGGCCTACTCCAGCAACCAAAGATACCACAATGGAAATGGGAGGAAATTTCCATGGATTTTGTTACTGGCCTGCCTAGATCTCAACGTGGAAATGACACTATTTGGGTGATCGTGGATCGACTCACAAAGTCTGCTCACTTCTTGGCCATCAAAGAGACGGATAAGTTCTCTACCTTAGCAGACATTTACCTAAAGGAAGTGGTTTCGAGGCACGGGGTGCCAACTTCTATTATTTCTGATCGTGATGCACGTTTTACTTCAAAACTTTGGCAAGCAATGCACAAGTCCTTTGGCTCACGTTTAGACATGAGCACAGCTTATCATCCTCGGATGGATGCGCAGTCTGAATGCACCATCCAAACCCTTGAAGACATGCTTAGGGCATGTGTGATTGACTTTGGCAATGGCTGGGAAAAGCATCTGCCATTAGTAGAATTTTCGTATAATAACAGCTACCACACCAGCATTCAAGCCGCTCTGTTTGAGGCATTGTACGGGCGTAAATGTCGATCACCTCTCTGTAGGGCAGAGGTTGGCGACAGCCAGATTACTGGTCCAGAACTTGTGGTAGACGCAACAGAAAGAATTGCCCAGATATGACAACGAATGGCGGCAGCTCGTGACCGTCAGAAAAGTTACGCTGATAAGCGTAGAAAACCACTCGAGTTCCAGGTTGGGGATCGAGTGCTACTCAAAGTCTCACCATGGAAAGGTGTAGTTTGTTTTGGCAAACGAGGTAAACTTAACCCACGTTACGTTGGACCGTTCGAAATCATCGAGAAAATAGGTAGGGTGGCCTACAAACTGAACCTAACAGCAGAACTTGGTGGAGTTTACAACGTTTTCCACGTGTCGAATCTGAAGAAGTGTCTGTCAGATGAGACCCTCATAGTTCCTTTGAAGGAGCTCACTATCGACGATTAGTTGCGATTCGTCAAGGAACCAGTAGAGATTACTGACCGAGATGTTAAGATTCTCAAGCGCACTAGAATACCTCTTATTCGAGTTCATTGGAACTCCCGTCGTGGCCCAGAGTTCACCTGGGAACGCGAAGACTAAATGAAACAAAAGTATCCCCAATTGTTCGCAAACAGTACAACCACTACTGAGGCTGAAGCTACTGCGGAATTTCGGGACGAAATTCCAAACCAACGGGGGAAGGATGTAACACCCCAGGAAAACCAGGAAAACCATGCAACTTAACTAGCTTCCTCAGTGAGTACGTACCAAATTTCGGGATGAAATTTCTTTCAACTTGGGGATAATGTGACAACTCGAATTTCAGAACCTATCTTTGTGTATAATGTAACGTATGTGAATGTTATGTGATTATGTGAACTTGGTTGATAAATTGAATGTTATGTTATGTGATTGTGTGTAACGAATGTATGTACATAAATGAACCGAACGCACAACAACTACTCGATCGCACAAGCCCATTGGGGCCACACTCTTTGTATCCGAAACCAATGGGCAGCCCATGGTGGGTTCAGCCCACTCCCTTTTACACGCATAACACTATGGAGAAAGGGTATACTCCTCATAACTTGCAAAATACACAACACACCTTAAACCCTAGTTCTCTCCTCTCCTCTCTCTCTCTTGTTCGACGGCAATCCTCCTAGCCGAAGCCCCATCTCGTGAAGCTTTCTTGATCGGATCATCTTTGTTCTGCCTTCTAATCGGTTAGTGTTTGTGTTTATCGATCGTATGTTTGATGATGTTATGATCTATGTGCTTTACATGATGATTTAGTGATACCTTGTGATTGAACATGATATAAACTGTTGAAGCTTTGTGTTCGTAATAATCGGCTCACATGTGTACTTGATGATATTCATATAATTCGGACTACATGATCTAGATTTAGAACCGAATATATAGAATCGGCTGTTGTGATGTGATAATCGAAGTAGTTGCATGATGGTTAGGATTTGCATATTGATATAAAAGTTCACTAATGATCCGGATTAATGTTTGATTATTGTTCATGGATAGGATTAATTAGGGTTTATACGAATCACATGATGATTGCTTGATTTGATCGATTAATGGTTTTGATGGAAACTGATGATTGTGTTGATTGATAAATTGCAAACATGGAAACTGTTAAATTTGGTCAAACGAATTGGTTGGATCTGTAACTACTGCATGAATTAAGGGAATTAGTTAACCGGTCGTACAAGCCCTCTCGGTCGCACAAGATCAGGTCACACAAGACCTGATCTGATCTCACAAGGTGCATCGCACAAGCTGGGTACAATCACATTAGGCACAGTGTACAACCAGGACCTGCATGATCGCACAAGACTTGTGAATTGCACAAGACAGTGCCGATCGCACAAGACTTGTGAATTGCACAAGACAGTGCCGATCGCACAAGGCTTGGGCCTCACACAAACAATTGGACTGTTGGGCCTTAAAGCCCAATATCCACTCGCACAACCCAATCGGATCGCATAAGTCGTCCTGATCGCACAAGGTCACTATTTGTCATTAATTGGGCCGAGTATGTTGTTGGGCTTCTTAATTGTTGGGCCGGGTTTATGTTGGAGCGCACAACATGTTGTGGATCGCACATGGCTGTGCTGAACGCACAACATGTTGGGCCGGTTATTGGGCTTCCATTTGAATCGCACAAGTATGAATGTGTTATGTACTTAACTGTTAGCGTGTTTGCCATGATCGATACGTGATATAACATATTAGGCCATGTGTAAAACTTAAGTGCACTACTTGAACCTAGATCTGACTCGTATGGCAACCATGTTAGGACGTGGTTGACCCCTTATAGCTCAAGTAACCTTTTCGTGTATCTGCCGAGCAAACGAAGGTGAGTTCACACTCTTCCAAGGCATGGGATTCCCCGGTGGGTAGGGAATGGGATTGAACAACTACTTGTACTTTCACAATTACTAGACTATTTACCATCGTCCTCGGATAGCGAAGGGCACTTACGTAAAACCTACGTAAACTTATACCTACCACTGTCCTCGGGTTGCGAAGGGCACTTACGTAAAACCTACGTAAACGAATACTTATCACTGTCCTTGGGTTGCGAAGGGCACTTACGTAAAACCTACGTAAATCTCACACGTACCACTGTCCTCAGGTGGAGAAGGGCACTTACGTAAAACCTATGTAAACCTCGTACGTACCCCTGTTCTCGGTTTGGGAAGAACACTTATGGTTACAACTAGTCTAGTACATACAACATGGGAAGCCCCACTATATAACGTAAAGATTTGGGAAATAAGAATACTGGGTAACACATGGTTATGAAACGAACTTACGATTTATGAAGCAACACATTAACTGAACAGCCAATTGTGAACTCGCTCAACTTTGTTGTTGACTCTCTGTTACATGCCTTGCAGGTCGTTAGGTATCTATGGAGCTTGCATGGGAGTGGAGAAGAGTCGTTGTGGGGCATGGACAGTTGATGCCATGTTAAAAACATATTATCATTTCGAACCAAATACTTATGATGGGTTTTTACATTTATGCTTCCGCTAAACACTTAACTATGTTTTGGTTTCGAACACCTTTTATATTGATGGGTTGAATTTTACTTATTACTTATAATGTTCAATATGATTGGTGGCTTGATCCTGGTCAGTCACGCCTCCAAGCGGTGGTACTCCGCGTGTGGATTTTGGGGGTGTGACATGCTGACCGAGTCGAGCCGAGTTGCACCGAGTCGACCCATTTCACGAATCCCGAGCCGAAAGATAACGTGAACCCTTGAATCTGAACCCAAAACTTCCATCGGTTACCCGAGCCCAACCGCGTCGTGAGACCCGAACCGAGACTGACCTCCACTGCCATCATCATCATCATCTCATTCCGACATCAACATCATCGACAACAGTAAGAACATCATCAATCATAAAAAAAAAAAGAAAAGAAGGGAGTGTTTTACCGTGATACTCGTCGGACCGAAAGGACCACCGCCACGCCGCCGTGTGCGGCGTTTGTCGTCGGAAATGGTGGTTGTCACCACCACCATCATCTAACAGCATCATCATAATCACCATCATTATCGGTAACCCGTCCGTCAAAAACAATGACCGCCGTGAATCTTCGTCGGCCGTAGGTGTGGTTAACAAGTACACGATGGAGACAGGGGGGTGTTGTTTTTGCTGGAGAATCGGCTGTGACCGCCGGATAAATGAACCGACTGGCGGTCGGTCGGTGTGGCCACCGGTCAAACATCGCAGAAAAGTGGGGGTATCTCGCCTGAAAAGCCAACGGTATCAACGCCAGTTCCGGATCCGGTCTTCGTGCCCAGTAGATCAAGAGGGAGAGTGTAGATATTTGATGAGTGTTGTCTGAACATCATCGAGAGAGAGAGGCTGAGTTCTTTACTTCGGAGTTGTTTGGATTTATGAAGATGAGTGAATTTTCTGTGTTTGTATTTTTTTTTTTTTAAAGTAGGGTTTCTCTATGGAGAAGATAATGAGGATCTAGTCATGTGCGGCTGGAGTTTTAGAAAAGAAAATGAGGGTTGTGAACTATAAAGTGCCATTTATACATAGGGTTTTAATTAGTGGGCTTTGGGCTTGGGCCCAAGGCCCACAAGCCCAACCTCGTTTTTAAGTGGCACGTAATCCTACGAACCTGTTTTCAAAACCCGAACTCCACGTAACGTCGAAAAATAAAATTTTTGGGTCACAGATACGTAAAATAGTATCGTTTATCAATATTAGACGCGTATTTTGTCGGTTGCGCTATAACTCGTAAAATTCGTCGTGGTTCGTTTTCATTCCGTTTTTCAATCTGTTTTCGAACAAAGATATTGAAATTTAATTGCTAAATATGTCATAAAATTTTCGTATTTGTTGGCGCTGTCAGTATTTTGTATGGTTTCGATTCGTTATCATTTAATATGCAGCGATTTCTCCGCAGATCGTCATACACGCGCTGTGAAGTCGATTAGGCGTTCCTAGACAGTCAAGAGGCCTAATTAATTTAATTTGCGTCTCAAACACTATTTATTATCATCCTAAACATTTGTTAATATTGTAACTAGAGTCGTAAATCACCGGTTGTCACAACGTGGGCCAAGAAGGCAAGGTTCTGTTTACGTAAGCACATGTTCGCTTGAGTGCATGACATCAACTTCAGTCCTCTAGAAGGTCGGTCTCCATAAACGTGTAAAGTATCACCGGACAAAAGAGGTAAATGAACGAACTTCTCGTGACACGCGATCTCGGCATGATTCTTACGCAACCAATCCATGCCGGTTATGACATCAAAACTACCCAATTGCATGGGTATAAGATCAATAGTAAATATTTGGTCGTTAAGAGTCAAGGAACAACCACTGAGGATAGAATCAACTAGAATAGACTTACCATCGGCAATCTCAACCAAAAACGACTTAGGTAGCTTAGGGCGTGCACAGTTTAACAAAGATTCAAATTCTACGGACACAAAGCTTCTGTTGGCACCCGTATCAAATAGTATCGAAGCGTAAAGATTATTGACGAGAAACGTACCATTAACGACGTCATTGTCGTTACGAGCCTGATTAGCATTAATTTTAAACGCTCGTCCACGAGCGGCTGGCTATTGCTCCTGGATTAGCTGAGGGCACTGATTACGGAGATGAGTAGTATCTCCACACTTGAAGCATGCACGAACAGCGTTAACTGGCCTAGGATTCTGCTGTGGAGCTGAGGGAGCTGCCTGAGCTGGTGCTTGCTGAGCTTGGTTGGCTTGATGGCAGTAGGGAGTCGTGTGACCATAGCGATAGCATTTGGTACACAGGCGACAAGTAGAGGTAACAGGATGATGAAAGTTGCAAGTTGCACACTTAGGATGAGGCCCAGTGTACTCCTTTTTGTTCTCTGGAGCAGGAGGGTTTGGAACAGCAGCAGGAGCAGTCTTAACAACAGGGTTTTCAGCAGGGACAATCGCATTGCACCCTGAACCCTGAGACTTTCTCTTCTTGTTCCTGCTGCCACTAGGCTGCTGGGTAACTTGGTTCGCTGATTTAGAGGGAGCAGGAGTAGCGAACTGTTTGTCACGGACACGGTTGTTGTTCAAACTTGCGGCGAGGCGATAAACTTCTTCAATAGTCTCCAGCTGAGCTACTTCAATCGAATCACGCATGGCAGGAGGTAAGCCATTGATGTACTTGGTTATCATGCGCTTCGGGTAGAAACTAAGTGAGGAACGATTAAGCTGAGTTGCTTGAAATGGGTAGTATAAGCCAGATTGTCATCACCAATGTGCTTGAGATGCCAGAACTCTTCTTCAAGCTTTAGCTGTTCATGGGGAGGGCAGAATTCGAGCATCATCAATTCTCGCACCTAAGGCTAGGGAAGTGCATAAGGTTCTTCATTAGAGCGGATGTTTCTCTCATTTGACCACCACTCCAGAGCTTGTCCTTGAAACATGCCCGTTGCACTCCTACTCTTTAAATGTTCTGGGCACTCGCTGTTAATGAAGGTAACCTCGATGTTGTCGAACCACTCTAGCATTGCGGTCACCCCATCACTGCCTGTGAAAGGCTTAGGGTTGCAAGAGACAAAGTGTTTGTAACTGAACTTTGTAGGCTTTAGCTTCTCTCCTTTAGATTCCACAGAGGAAGGAGGAGTGTTTGATCCCTGGATCTCAGAGATGATCTTTGGCACGATGCGAGCGATCTGATCGGCCATGAATGACATCATCTTTTTTCTGAGAGTTCTCCCTGGATCTCTTGAGAGAGTCGGATAGTTTACGGGAAGACATCTAAAGATCCAAGAAAAGGATCATGTAAGTCTAGATCATAAAGTCTCACAGTATATAGTTTCGCACACGATCGCACAAAGACTCAAGTTTCAACAAGTTTCACATAGTTTCCAAAAGATTCAACATCCTCAACACAAGTCCGCAAACCCACGACTTTCGCATGGCACGTGGTACGAAGGTCCGACAACATGTCAGAAACACATATATATAGGAAGTACCAGCGGCGTATTCACCATGTTTCGGGCATATCACGTCTGCCTCGTATTCGGTGTCATGTTACGTGATGCGTGTCATGTGTTATAGGTTTTATGTGTATATTTTAAGCACTTTTACACTTTTTAGCCAAGTTTTAAATTTATAAAACATGATATTTACTAACACTAAACACACATATGGGCAAGTGCACCCATCGTGGACGTAGTATAGTGTTGGTGAGATACCGGGGTCGTCCAAGGACACAAGAGCTTTTAGTACCGGTTTATCCTCAACGTCTAATCAAATCAAAAGTTAGAAAAAAGGTTTTTAAACTAGAAAAATAAAGCTAACTAAAATGCTGAAAATAAAAATAAAAGTAAAAACAGATAGACAAGATGAATCACTTGGATCCCACTCGTATGTAGTGTAACCTTTGATTATTTCCGCATGTCAGTGCACTACATCTGTTGATTTCGTCTAGGTGTCTAGGATTAGGTCTTACATCGTATTGTATAGCACAGGGCACGTAATACGAGAAAACAGTAGTCTGTATAGGTTTTATGAGTGAGGTTCGCTTATAGGGTCTTGAATTACATGTTCGCTTATTTGTCAGGCTGGTCCGCTTATGTGGACTTGACTGGTCCACTCTTATGGTCATGTGACACATAAGCGGACCCAACTGCCTATATATAGGGTAGGTTGAGCGGTCCTCAGGAGTAGATTGTCGAATTCCACGCCGAAGCTCTGTCGGTGTGAAGATTGAGCTGTAAAACGTTTCAAATCAATAAAACAAGCAGTTAGAAGGAAGAACAAGCTATATCTACTTGCATTTCTTATTATTCCGCATCTGAAACGCAAGAGACAACCTCTGAACGACTCATTCGGGTCAGCAAACGATCATACAAGTGGTATCAGAGCTTGGGAGGAGGTTTTCTGCAGATTGTAGCTGTTTCTCATAGTTTCTTCTCACTTCTACACCTTCTTTTCTTCGTTCGGAAAGTTTTAACGGTCGGAGTTGTCTCAAAATTTCAAGGATTGTGCGCATCTGTATAACGACAAACCCTGGAAATTTCGTGTCAAAATTCAAAGTTTTAGTGGGTCAAATCGTGTTCGTCATGTGGTTCGCTCGTACTGACGTCATCATGATCCGCTCATAGATCATTGTCTGGTTCGCTCATTTGTACACTTTTAAGTCTGGTTCGCTCAAAATTAGTAGTCTGGTTCTCTCGAGTGTACATTTTTGCTTCTGGTTCGCTCCAAAATCAAGACAGAACCGCTTATTTGTCAAGACTGGTTCGCTTTTCAGACATTGTTTCAGCAGGTTCGCTCCAAAGTGGTCTGCTCCAAGAAAACATATTCTGGTTCGCTTATTTGGTTCATTTCTGGTTCGCTCGTGTGATCATTTCTGGTTCGCTTTTGTGAACATCTGGTTCGCTTATCTGTTCAAGTGTTGGTTCGCTGTTCTGTCATCTGTTTGGTTCGCTTATAAGTCAGTATGGATTCCGAATTTTACAACGCCTTTGCTACATCGACTACTCCAGCCGCAATTGCTCAAGCAATGAATTTAGAAAACGAGACGGGAACGACTCAAAAGCCCCCTAGATTGATGAGCATTGAGGAGTATTATGGATGGAAGGATCGGTTTGAAAATTGGGTTCAAGCAAACTATCTCAGATCGTGGGAGTGTATATTGAAGAAGTACACTTTGCCTCGAACAGATTTGCAAGTTATTAAAGAGATATCAGAGTTTACTGATCAAGAACGAGCAATGTATAGAGCCGAGAAAATGATGATTAGTTTGTTGCAGCAGGCTATAAAGGAAGATATATTCATCTTGTTACAGCACGACAAAACTGCTAAGTCAATATGGGATGCTCTTAAGGTTAAATTCGAGGGAAGTGAAAACATGATCAAGAGCAAGAAAGCACTGTTAAAGAAAGAATTTGATTTGTTTAGCAGTTTGCCAAGAGAGGATACTAAAAAGCTAATCGAGAGATACTGTCACTTGGTGCGATCGTTATCTATGTTAGGAGTTGAAAAAGGTCGTGAGGAATGGGTGGATAAATTGGCTGATGCGTTACCTCAGAAAGAGTGGGGAACATATTTGATGATTTTAAAGAATACTGGTGTGTATGACGGGCTGACTATTTCACAGTTCATTGAGAAAATAGAAAGTCAGGATCTTGAGCAGCAAAAGATCGCGAGAATGAACAGTCCGAGTGGTCAACAGGACGTGAAGATGTACTACCGGGGTAGTGTTCCAGCCACTGAGTCTGAAAGAAGTCCGAAGATACAAACTGCGTTCAGTGCTGGTGATTTATCGGAAAAAGCTGATCAGGGTTCGAACAAGAGTAGCAGCGGGTTTTCATCGTTTCCGAGTGTGAATCCGAAAGAGACTAATACGTGTTTTCAGTCTCAAAGTACAAAAACCGGAAATGGATACATAATTCAGTGTAACATAGCTCTTAATCTTCCAGAAGGTCAAAGCTTCTCTGAAGACACTGCAAAAGATCACATGGCACTTCTGGGTTCTGTTCTGTTATCCTATGAAGGTCTGGTTGCTGGTCGGATCGGAAATCCTATGCTCACCAAAGAGGATTACGATCAAATAGATGCCGAAGAGATGGAACTCATGGATATTAAATGGTGTCTTGCTAGTGTTCTTCGACGAGCTGAGAAATTCAAAACCATTACCGGGAGAAATGACTTTCTTGATGCACATGTCTCTACTTTAGGTTTTGATAAATCTAAAGTTACTTGTTTTCGATGCAGGGAGAAAGGCCATTTCAAGCGGGAGTGCAAAGGAAGAGAAGCTAGCGGAGCACAGAATCCATTCGGGAAAGATGATTACTATCGCAAAGCTATCTATCAGCAAGTTGGTCAATCCCAAGAACCACAGACAGCTCACGAAAGAAAAATTGAAGATCCCAAGAGAGCATGTTTGGTAGATTTCAGCTGGAGTAATTACATATCATCTGAAGCTACAGCAGCACACATTATTGATCAAGATGATGAGAAACTACCAGAAGGTTTCAGTTGGGATATGTTTGTGGATGAGAAGGGAGAATTTAAAGCTTTCATTGCCAAGATCGTCCGAGAGCCAGATTTGTTTGCTACTTGGATGAGATCAATTGGAGAGACTGTGAAAAGTGAAGATGAAAAGTCTGTGTCATCTGAAAGTTCAGATAGTACTGATAGACTTTCAGAACATTCTGGGGAAGTTTCAGAAAGTTCAGAAGAAGGATTACAGGGTTCAGATGAAGATTCACAGAGTTCTCATAAAAATGTACAAAATGAAAATGTCCAAGAAAAAGAAGTTGTTTTTGATAAAACACCGTCTGATTATGATGTATCTGATGGTGATTCTGATAAGTCTGTAAAATTTTATCAATCACCAGATCATAGCAGCAGTGATGATGAGGAAGAAAAACACATAAATATTGCAAAAACTCATCTATCTCCTGAAAGTTTTCATTTCTATTTTGCAGAAAGAATGGAGAAACTGAAGGAAAAACGAGCTGCTAAAGAACAACAATCTGAATCTGAAGGTGAGATTCAAAACGCTGAGAATGTTGCTGAAAAGATTACTGAGGTTGTGAAAGAAGAAGAAAAGGTGATTGAAGTAGAAAAAGTGGTTGAAGTTGTTAAAACAATCGAAGTTGAGAAGATTGTTGAAGTCGTCAAGCCGTGTGAAAAGTGCTTGGAAGATTGCAAGAATTGTGCAGCTAAAGACGACATCATAGCTGAGTACGAGAAGAAAAAGGAGCAGTTACTGTTCAATCTTAACT
The DNA here is from genome assembly GCF_002127325.2 of Helianthus annuus. NCBI lineage: Eukaryota > Viridiplantae > Streptophyta > Magnoliopsida > Asterales > Asteraceae > Helianthus > Helianthus annuus. The sequence continues at coordinate 102,700,208 of NC_035444.2, read as the reverse complement.
ATGTGAAAGAATCATATGATGTTCTGAACAAAACAGTAACTGGTCTTCAAAAGACAAACTCAGAAAGAGAGCAAGCATTGACGATGTTGAATGCAGTTTTAATGACAAAACAAAAAGCAATAAACTTCTACATCGAAGAGAGTGCTAAGTGGAAGCAAGAGTTGGAGACGGAAAAAATCGAGAATGAGAGAATTAGACGCTTATTGCAAAGTTATTCTAGTTCTGATTATCTCATTGATCGTATTTACCCAACTGTTGCAGGTATGGAAGCTTTCAAAGATGAAAAGCTAAAAGACAAGAAAGACTGTGGTAAGAAATCGACTGTTAGTTACAACAAATGTCCGCCTTCGATTTGGGATGGTTATTCACCTAGGAGACCAAATGAGGAGCAATTGGAAAAAGCAGTCAATATAAAGCTTAAAACCGACACAACTGACGTTTTACCAGATAATATTGATGTCACGTATACCTCGTCCGATACTAATCATGAGTCTGAATTAATCAAAAAGGTGGTCGATCAGGTGTTGGATACTGATGAGGAGTCTGAGTCGAAATCTGGGTCTGGAAAGTCAAAGTCGTCAGTCAACAGTCAAAATTCGTCGGATAAACGGTTTTATAGTAAAGAATTTTTATTGTCAAAGGCAGATTTGAATGATGAAACATTCGAAGTTGTGTATACTTTGAATGGTTCGGACAAATTATATTACAATAAAGAGTTCCCAATAATGAGTATTAAAACGGAACTAATAAACAAAACTTTCAAATTAATAGAGATTAATATTCCAGAATTAAAAGTTTTGAAAAGTTTTGAAAAATCTAAAAAATACACGTCTAGAGTTCAGCAACGTTTAAATAAGAAAAAGGGCAACAATCCTGGTTCTGGTTTTCAAAAGAAACCTAACCAGAATCGTAGCTACAAAAAGAAAGGCCTTGGTTTTGTTCCACCAGAAAATGATAAAAATATGAAAAATTCTAAAACAAAATCTGAATTTGTGTCAGGTGGAAGTGCTGAGGAGGAACAGCAGAAACCGTTCTGGAGGCAGTCTAATAAAGAGTTTCTTGCTGAGAGAAAGATGAATGGAGCTGATATATGTTATCAAAGAGAGACTAGAACTTGTTATAGATGCAATGAAGCTGGTCATATTGCATGGAATTGTTCGAATAGTGACAAATCCAAATAGGGAGTTTCTCAGAAGTTGAAAGAGAAAGTTGTTGATGTTGAAACACCAACCAATAGATCAAAAATTTTTGAGAATTCAAAATTTGAGGTTAGTGAGTGTTCAGAAAAGAATTTTTACAAAAAGAAAGGAAAAGACAACCAGGTGTGGGTTGCAAAGAAAGGTGAAGTGAATGTCGGCAATGAATCTGGTTCCACAAAGCCAGAAGAGCCACAGGTTGAGAAGAAGATTTCAGTGAATGATGAGGAGTTTCCATCATTGAAGTTTGAAGAAGTGAAAAAGAAAGTTGGAAAAACTGAGATTTCGAATCAGTTCTACAAAGAAAAGAATGATTTTGATGTCGAGAAAACATTCAACGGGAATGTTAAAAAGATATTTGGAAAATTGTTGAGTGGGAGAGCTAAAGGGGTAAAAGATTTTTACGCAACTAAAAAGGCAACATACAACCCTACGGCTCAAGAGCTGAGGACCATCAAGTCTGAAAAGACTTGGATGGAAGTCTGCTTCCCATGATAGTCGAAGGACTTTGCCGGAGATCCCAAGTTTATATCGTGGATCAGGAATCGGCATCTTTCTAGTGTTTGAAAAGTTTGTTTGTAAGATTTTGAAATGTGTTTAATGTTTGCAGGTTGAAGGACTACGCCGGAGCTTCCAGGTTGGTAAGTGCGAAGCAGGAATCGGCATCCTGATTGGTAAAATGGTGATGTAGACGTAACATTCCTACAAGTGGTAATCTTGATCCTACAAGTGGTATTTGTGGTTATGTTTTAAGATGTTTGTATTTTTACAAGTGGTACAGAAGGTTCTAAAATGCATATGGTAAATCAGGGACATTAAATTGTACTTGATTTACTATTCATGGCAAAAGATAGACAAGATGATGAACCACATCCCCGTTCTTAAAATTGATAAATCTACAAGTGGTTTTTATCAACACAAACTCATTTTCCGGAAAAATCATTTCGATTAAAACAAACTTAAGTGTTTTGAAATCTAAATGAGAAAATGGTTTGTGATAGGGGGAGTTCTGATTGTTTGGGCCGAGTGAATGGCGATTTGATGTGATTCAGTGTCAGTTGTCAAGTTTCTGTACAGTTTGTATTGTTTTTCTATGTTTTTCAAGTGGGTCAAGAGTCTTAGTTTTCAAATTTCCTTTATAATGTGTTTGCATTTTAGGGGGAGTAAGAAATTTCAGAAAATCCAAAAACATTCAAAAATTTGAAAAAGCCAAAAACATGATAAAATTTAAAAATGAGTTTCGTTGTGAACAGAGGAAATGATAGTACATCAGTGGACTATCACAGCACGCTAAAGAAATGTATAGTTAAAATGTGATAAACAATCTTACTGCGAATGTGTCAGTAGATTTTCGCACAATTAGTAAGTTGAAACGAGATATAAACCTAAATTCAAACTTGCTTGATTCGTGGGTAACTATTCTTGAATATATGGGTAACCCCCGAAATCTTGTTTGAAAGGTCCCATATTCTGAGATACTAGGTCTTTATGCTCAGTGATATCTGGGGTATTATCCCGGGACTTCTGTTGTATGGAAGTACTGACCTAGTCCCCAGATAATACTTTCTGCAAATGCTTGAAAAAGCGCTGCCCTCAGCAATCTGATTAAACAATAAAATTGATAGTCATTGCTGTTGTAAAAAAGATCCTCTAAAGGGGACCCACCTAAAGTCGAGCCGTCATCTCTCTGCTGAACGGAAGTTCTGACCTGAGCTCTCACGGTTTCGCGCCTAACCCCTTTACAGATATCATCTGTGGTATACTCACCTGTAAGACTGAATATTTGGGATCTGGATATAGGAGTATATTCAAGTGGAGTGATACACAATTGAGTTTAAGTCTCTAAAAACATTAATATCGTATCTCGAATCAATTGAAATTTTTGTTGAGAATTTAAGAGGACAAACATACTGACAATCTAGGTAAATTGTTTAAAGCTTAAAAATGTATTCAAGCTTAACGGTGTTGGTGATTTGTCTCATAAACTGATATGATCCTCTTACACGAACTCACAAATATATGTTTGTAAATATTTCATTCTTTGCATTTCAGGTTTCTTTATTTCAAAATCCAAAAAGATTTTGTGTGTGTTTTAGCATAAATTTTGAAAAATTCAAAAAGATTTTCGACAGCTGATGTTGGAGAACTGATTTTCAAAATTCCGAGTGCTAAACATGATGAACAGCATTTGAGGGGGAGTGTTTGTGTAAATCTAACTGTTTTCGATAAATCGAATCTTCTTCAAGTGGTTCATCATAGATATTTGAGAGAGAGCCTGAGTTATTGCGATTATATGATTGTTTAGTGGATATGAGAGTCAAATGTTGGTGCATAGTTATTTGAAATGTTTGTGAAAGAAATTTATTTTAGGTGTCTAGGATCAGGTAGCCAGGTTTCGATTCCTGAAGATCTCTGATGGAAGAGAGCCAAGTTTCGATCCTGGAAATCAATTCTGAAAGAATGAGTAGAGTCAGATTCTGATCCTAAAGATCACGTCTATCGTTGATGCTGATGAACTTAAGGAATCAAGAGATCTGATCAAGAGAATTAGAGTGTTTTAAAGCCAGACAACGATCCTGAAGATGTTACTGAAGAACAAAAGAATGCCAGTAAATCGAAAGGGGGAGTCTGAATATTGAAAAAGGAGAAAGCCCAGAGACTGATCTAGATTGAAGATGTGAAGACATAGTTTTGATGACAGGGTGTATTGGCGACTTCATCAACATCTAAAGGGGAGTCTGTTAGTGCACTACATCTGTTGATTTCGTCTAGGTGTCTAGGATCAGGTCTTACATCGTATTGTATAGCATAGGGCACGTAATACGAGAAAACAGGAGTCTGTATAGGTTTTATGAGTGAGGTTCGCTTATAGGGTCTTGAGTTGCAGGTTCGCTTATTTGTCAGGCTGGTCCGCTTATGTGGACTTGACTGGTCCGCTCTTATGGTCATGTGACACATAAGCGGACCCAACTGCCTATATATAGGGTAGGTTGAGCGGTCCTCAGGAGTAGATTGTCGAATTCCACGCCGAAGCTCTGCCGGTGTGAAGATTGAGCTGTAAAACGTTTCAAATCAATAAAACAAGCAGTTAGAAGGAAGAACAAGCTATATCTACTTGCATTTCTTATTATTCCGCATCTGAAACGCTAGAGACAACCTCTGAACGACTCATTCGGGTCAGCAAACGATCATACACCGCACTTTTGCACTTTTTAAGAGATTATCTTAGTTATTGTAGTAGGCCCCTCTTTTGAAGGTGACGTTACCCTCGGCTAAGTAGTCTGAGTCAGCAGGGATACCGTCCTAAGTAGTCGGGTTAAAGTTTTAATAGTCGTTTAACTTATGAGGGGATCAAAGAGTTTGGACCCTCGCCATCCAATACCGGTGGGTATTGAAGGAGGTCCTACTAAATTTGACCCAGGTCCTTTGCAGGATCTATACACTGAACGATGGCAAGACTCTTACCAAACCGTTCTCTTAACCCCCGACCAGGTAGCCAACATATCTCCATATAGACCGTGGAGATATGAATGGTGAAAATATTTTATTTTATATAGACAGTAAAATAATGCCAAGACACCACGGACAAACGATAAGGAAGAATCACCTTCAACATAAGAAACTATTTATTAAAGTCATTAATACATAACCAAATAAAAAGTGCGAAAAGATATAAAAATAAAAAGTATTACACTAAAAACTTGTCTTCACCAAGTGATGTAAGAGACTTAGGCAAACATGGCCTTTGATTGTCAAGAACTCTTACGATCAATCTTGGATCCTGAGACGACTCACACACTCTATGATGGATGATGGGTGATGGTGGAGGATGATGGTGTTGTGATGGTGGTGGGTGGTGGGTGAAGTGTGAGAGAGGTGGTGTGCCAAGGGATGAGTTGCAAGTGATCCAAGCACTCCTATTTATAGGCTGAACAGAAGCTCGGGCACGGCCCCGTGTCCATTGGGCACGGCCCCGTGTCCATCCTCCTCTCTTTCTTCATTAATTGCAGTTTATCTGCATTAGTTGACCACGCCCCTGTGTCCGCTGGGCACGACCCTATGTGCAGAAACGTATCTGTATTATCAAGATTTCCCTAGATTCTGCGAATCTTAGAGTTGACCACGGCCCCGTGTCCGCTGGGCACGCCCCCGTGGTGGGTGATAGAAGCTTCTACAACTTTGTCTTTTCTGCTGACACTTGGGCACGCCCCCGTGCACATTGAGCACGGGGCGTGTTCAGCCTTCTGTTTTCTTGTTTTGCTTGGGAAGATGCTGTCGAGGAGGCCGGGCATGCCACGTTTGTTCCTTTTCTTGTATTTATGTTAGATTTAGCTGTCTGTTTGCTTCTTTTGTTTATTTGAGCTCATTTAATCCTGAAAATACAAAAGGAAACAAAAACATGCTTTTTTCCAACATTAGTACTAAAAAAATGGTTAGTTTTATGCCACAATTGATGTAATTTATATGTTGCATTTTGTGCACATCAAATACCCCCACACTTGAATCGTTGCTTGTCCTTAAGCAAAACTCTTTATAATGTGGCTTTACACTCCCAAATGGAATGGGTAGAAGAGAAGGTTTTTGGGCTTGTTATAGAGTGTCAGGATTTCCAAGATTCTTTATTAAGTTTTATTTTTATTTATTTACAATCCTATTCGTCATGATTTATTAAAAACTTTTCATAAGAGAAATTACTTATTAGGGCATAACATGCCTTTTTAAATTTCCATTTATATACAAGTTCACATACCTCACGGGGGATCACTCAACACTCGGCCGAAGGTGTATTTTTAGTGAATCACTCGAGAGCGGCATGGAACTTACTTCTACCATAAGCTTGCCAAGCAATCAATCCTCCTCCTTTTTAACTATACACCTTTGTAAATATCAAGAGGACTTTTAGGTGAAGGGTTAGGCTTGGGCTAAAGGTGGGTGGTTGGGTTAGTGGTTAGTAAAAGGGCGAAAGGCGTAAAAAGCGTCGGTTTTCATAAGACTCGTTATTTTTCAAAACTTTTTATTTTGATGAAGCATTTCTTTCAAACAAAGTTGTTTTTGATAAACTTGTTTGTTCATTTCTTTGACTTCATCCTCATATATATATATATATATATATATATATATATATATATATATATATATATATATATATATATATATATTTCATAACCAAGTCATAAGAAAAACCTAGCTTTGTTACTAAAATAAAAGGGTTTAAAATGAAAAAGGTTTTAGGTGGGTAAAAAGGGTTTTTGGTTTGGGTTAAGAAATGAAAAGGTTTAGGCTCAAAGGGGTTAACTAGGGGGATTTTGGGTAGGTGAAAAAAAAAGAAAAATAATGGTGTAGAAATAAAAAGGGTTAGTCCTAATGCCTCCATCATTTACTTACTTGGGTTTAAGTTGGTAAGGACCGGGAATGTATCGTCGTGGCAAGTTCTAGAGTTGTAAGAACCAAGCGGCTATTCACACAAGAAACAAAAGATGAGCATTTAGCTTAAAGATATGTATTTGTATGCTCAATAAAGGCTCAAAACTCACTTTTGTGGGAATGGGTTTTTATGTGATCAAGTATATATAATCAAATTTTAACTAAACTTGTCATGCCGTTTCATAATTTTCTTATGTTGGTTCTTTTTATCACGACACTGTTGGTTGTAAATTTGTAAAAATATCACTTTTTAGAACTTGAATTTCCCAAATTAAACCTAGACAAGTAAAAAATGAAATTTTTTTTTTTTTTGAGAAAATTTAGGGTGATTAGCGATTCCAATAAAGTTTTGTGTAAGGCTTGTTAATTAGGACTTGCAAGATTTAATGTTTTAGCATCCCCCCCCCACATTTAAATTACACATTGTCCTCAATGTATCCCAAAAATAAGTTTTTAGGTTGATTGAATGTGTAAAAAGGTGTGAAAAAGCAAAATTTTATGTTACTGGGCGTCTGGACACGGCCTCGTGGTGTCCGGGCACGGCCCCGTGTTCAGATCGCCAGTAACAAAAAGTTGTAAAAAGAAACAGAAGCCTGGACACGGGGGAGTATTCAGTGAGCACGCCCCGTGTCTAGTTACCTGAACTGGGCATTCTCTGCAGACTGTGCAGCACGGGGCCGTGTTGGGCGGGCACGGCCCGTGCTGAACTTGCTGTAATGAATAAAATTTTGTCGGATGGCTCTGTTTTCGTGCATGGGGTGCTGGTGCAAGTTTCCCTTGTTATCCTTCACCATCCCGAGTGTGTTTTATTCCGGATTATTAAAACTAAACTAGAAAACATAAAAATTAATCTAAACTAAACTAAGGATAGTTCCGCGGAATGCCTCCGTGGTGCGCCACGTTTATAAGGGTCCTTGGCTAGACCCAAAGCCTGGTCATATGTTACCCAAGTGGGACGTTTTGCATCCCATGCTACACCGTCAGAGAGCGTCATCCAAGCTTGAGTCGATGACCTTCATGTAGTTGACCGGGTCTTCGTCTTCTACTCTTTTTCCAACCCCAAACTTCAATGCCAGTGTTCCGTCATTCATTTCTACCACTGCTTGCGCTGTGGCTAGAAATGGCCTCCCTAGGATGAGAGGAACTTCGGCGTCTTCTTCCATGTCTAGTATGAAAAAGTCGGCCGGGAAGACGAAATTGTCGACTTTGACCAATAGATTTTCAACGACACCTTGTGGATATTTGACGGATCGGTCGGCAAGTTGTATGCTTATCTTTGTAGGGCTCGTTTTTCCTAGGCCGAGTCGTTTGAACATTGATGCGGGCATGAGGTTTATGCTAGCCCCAAGATCGGCTAGTGCATTGCGAATGGGGGATTCCCCAATTGAGCAAGGAATCGTGAAGCTTCCAGGATTAATCTTCTTTTGCGGGAGTTTGTTGAGTAGTAACGCGGAGCATTCTTCGCCTAAGTTAACTAATTACAATGATTCAATTTTCCTTTTATGAGTGAGGAAGTCCCTCATAAATTTTGAGTATTTAGGCATTTGAGTTAGGACTTCGATAAATGGAATATTAACATGCAATTGTTTTAGTAAATTTTCGAACTTTGCGAATTGCTCATCAGTCTTTTGACGAATTAACCGACCGGGGTATGGAGGAGCCTTAGTAGGCTCTTGAATTGGTGGAGAAGCCTTCTCTTGTTGGGGCGGAGTTGTGCTTCTTTCAGTCGGCGGTGATGGAGCCCCGTTGGAACCCACGGTACGGTTTCTCAATGTTATGAGATGGACTTGTGCTTTTGGGTTGGTTTCGGTATTACTTGGTAACGCACCTTGTGGTCTCTCGGAGAAATTCTGAGCTATTTGATTTAATTGTTTTTCAATGTTTTGTATACTAGCTTGTTGATTTCTAAAATTCGATTCCAATTGTTGAAATCGATTCGAGTTTTTCTTTTCGGTGTTGGAGATGAGGCGAGATACAGTATCTTTAAGCCTTTCTCGTCCACCTTGTTGTTGAGAGAAATTTTGTGACTCGCTTTGAAAGTTTGTTCGTTGGTTTAAATGTTGTTGGTTACTACTATTGTCGGGTTCTCTCCAACCAAGGTTAGAGTGGTTACGCCATCCTTGGTTGTAGGTACCCGTTGGAGGACCCGACGGCCTAGGTCTATTGTCAATGTAGTTTACCGACTCGGTTTGATCATCTACTTCTTTCATACAACTCCAATTTTCATGTGGCCCACCACACCCCTCACAAGCCATAACCGAGACCATTTTTGTCATTTCTAACTTTTTGAATTTTGAAGAAAGGGCCTCGATTTGGGCTTGTAAAGAAGTGCTTTCATCAACCTTATGGGCGCCCGGGGCAATAGATTTATTGCCTCGGGGAGTGTTGTTGGACCGGTTTTGACTCCGAACGATTGCGTAACGACACGTGTGACGTGCGGAATCTGTACACGTGCGTGACCGAACACAAGATCGTACAATTTAACGTGATTCTTATTGATCAGTATAACGATTACAAGCACCGAGAATCACGTTTGAGAACTCTCTCTCTAGACTTTCTCTTTCTAAGCACCAAGCTCCAAGTTCTCAAATGGCCAAAAGTCCTTAACTTAACATCTAAGCTTCCTATTTATAGGCCAAGGGACTTAATAAGATTTCTCATTAATTACATAAATGCCAACTTGCCTTTCTACAAGATATAACAATATAAACACTAAACTTCTTCTGTTTCTGCTACGAACGGTATTGACGGAGGCGATAGACATAAATGCACTAACAGGCTCCCCCTTGGATATTGCCATAGTCAATCTGTAGTCGAACTCGCAGCGACTTGTCTTTCTCTCTCTCTTGAGTCTTCTTGACGATTTAACACGTTTTCATCAACGTAGACTCCCTCTTGCTTAAACAGAATCCCCGTGGATCTGTCTTCAGCTTCTCCCCCTTTCGGTAGACTCTTCAGGCTCCCCCTTTCGTCAAGCTTCCGTGCTTTTGGGATCGAAACCTGGCTTTCCGATTACAAGCTCCTTCAGGATAGTTTCCTGGCACCTTGAATCCACGCTTCCTCTTGCGTTGAGCTCGTCTTCAGACTCCCCCTTAGACTCGGCTGTCGGGATCGTAGTCTGGAAAAACATCTGCAAATCTCAAACATTTATAAGTAACAATGTTTTGAACATTCAATTATCCAGGAATTGTGACCTGGCTCTTTTAAACTTTCTAAATCAAGATCCTGGTTCTAGGATATAATAATATGAGTATATCCAGTAATACTTGATTCACTCCCCCTATCAACAATCTTCATAGATTTGGCAATTTTAGCGAACAGGATTGGAAACTGGCTCTTTTACATATTTTAACTGTATAAGAATCCAAATCCTTCACGGTAAATCATCATGTTTAGCACTTGGAATGTTGAAAATCAGCTCTCCAACATCAGTTGTCGAAAATCTTTTTGGATTTTCAAATATTTATGCTAAAAAACACAATATTTTTGGATTTTCGTTTTTTAACGGAAAGCAGAAAAGAAATATTTACAAACAATATTTTTGTGAGTCTGTGTAAGAGGATCATATCAGTTTTTGAGACACATCATCAACACCGTTGATCTTGATTAATCATTAAACCTTAAACAAATTCACTTCTGATTGTCAGTATTGTTGTCCACTTAAACTTCTACACAAGTTTCAATTGATTCGAGATACGGATTAGTGTTTTAAGAACTAACTTACTCATGTGTTCCACCTCAGAATATACTCCTGTATCAAAATTCCCTAGATTCAGTCTTACAGGTGAGTATACCAATCTGATATCCGTATTCGGTTAGTGCGAGACCTTGAGAGCTCAGGTACGAACTACCGTTCGATCAAAGAGATGAAGGCTCGACTTTCAGTGTGTTCCCTTTAGGGAATCTTTTTCTTCAACTGCTATTGATTCATATCTTTTGATATGTTCTCATTTTTTTTTTTTGCAGAGGGAGAGCTTTGAAAGCGCAATAAAGTATTATACAAGGCCTAGGCCATTGCTTCCGCAAAATCAGAAGGCCAAGTATAATACCCCAGATATCAAACAGTATAAAGACCTAGTATCTCCGAATCAGGCAACCTCTCAAACAAGATTTCGGGGGTTACTCATATATCCGAGAGATGTTCCCCGCGAGATAAGCAAGTTTTGATATTTATGTTTATATCTCGAAAACAATTTACTAACTGTGTGAAGCCTACTGGCACATCATTAGTGAGACTTGTTTAAAATCATTTTAACTTTACATTTCTTTAGCATGTTGTGATAGTCCACTGATGTACTATCATTTCCTCTTTTTCACAACAAGACTCATTTTGAATTTTTCAATGTTTTTAACCTTTTAGATTTTATCATGTTTTTGTATTTTTCAAATTTTCAAAATTTTTAAAAATTTTCTTACTCCCCTTAAAATCAAAATATGTTTCAATTTTGATTTTCCGGGAAAATTTGAAAACAATAGACTGTACAAATAACATGACAAACTGATGAGAACTGCCTCAAATCGTCATCCACTTGGCATAAACAATCAGAACTCCCCCTGACAACAAACTATTTTCCCATTATGATTTCAAAACACTTAAGTTTGTTTTAATCAAAATGGTTTTTCCGGAAAATATAGTTGTGTTTAATTCACACACACGGGGTTCATTCATCACCTTGTTCTTTCATCAACTAGTACGAAAGTTAAATCAAGTACAACTTAATGTCCTTGATTAACCCCTTGTAAGTCGAAATATCACAATTACCAACTTGTGAATTTCTCAAGAAAGATGCCGATTCCTACTCCCCAATTACCAACCTGGGAATTTCGGCAAATCAGGATTTTTAGACAAAGACTGGTGACACCCAAGCCTAATTAACCTTGGGTGCATCCGAGTTCTTTTCCCTCAGTATGTAAGTTCCCTTCTTAGATTCATAAAATTCTTTAACCCCTTTGGCTTTACCATCAGCCATCTTACCAAAAATGTTTTTCACTTTGTCATTGAAAGCCTTTTCGACATCAAATTCTTTCTTTTCAGAATAGAATTGATTTCCAACTTTTTGTTTCAAATTTTCAACCCGCAATGGTGGAAAATTTACATCATCCATTGGCGGTACTGAATTTTTACTTTTGATCTCAACAGATGGTTCCTCTGACTTTGATGAGTCGGATTCATTACCAGAAAGTGGCTCCTTTGCTTCCGAAGAAAAAATTCATTGCCAGATTTATCATCTGATTTCTTAACAACCCAGTTTTGGTTGTTAAGATTCACATTTCTTTTATGAAAACATCTTGAACTTTCACCAACTTCAAATGTAGAATTTTTAAACACTTTGAATTTGTCCGTTGGTGATTTAGCTTTATTAACAACTTTTTCTTTCTTTATTCTCTCTTTTGTCCTCAGATTTGATCTGATGAATTCATTTTGCTTGAATGACCGTTTTTTGTTGAGCAAATCAGTTCATCAGAACTTTTATCTGAATTACCAATTGTACCCGAGGACAAAATCTTTTCAAGATACTCTCTCGCTTTCTTTCTTTTCTTTTATGTGAATTACCAATTGTACCCGAGGACAAAATCTTTTCAAGATACTCTCTCGCTTTCTTTCTTTTCTTTCTCAGTCTCTCTTTCTGCCGTTGTGAAAGTTTCACTTTTTGTTCTTTCTCTTTCTTTTCTTTGGGCTTTTCTTCTACTTTGACTGATTTCTTCATTTGTCCATGAGATTCAGCACTCGATCTTCCCTTTGATCTCATCGGGCAATCTCTAGCAATATGACCATTGATTTGACATTCATAGCATCTTCTCGTCTCGAAACTCTTACTCTGACAGTTAACAGCAATGTGTCCTTCAAAACCACATTTGTAACACACCCTGTTATCATACCTTTCTCCTCTTTCAAACCACACACTCAAATCATAACACTGTTTGGCCTTGTGGTAATCATAACTCCTCTTGTAAGCTTGATTTGACTTTTGAGCACTGTGGTCAAACCTGCACCACTTATTACCAACTTTTTGTTCAAGTGGCACAGGACCTTCGATCTACCATAGGGTAGAATACTACTGAATTATTCTATTGAAGCATAACATTTCATTTCCTGTTGCATTTCTTTGGTTTGGAAGTTCCAGAATGTGAGTTTTGATTTTCAATTTTTTGTGGTTTTTCATAATGATTGGATAATTGAACTGATGATCTTTTATTGTTGTTTTGAAAATTTTTCGAATTTTTAATATTTTGTTTTTGTTCTACATTCTTCTTAACAGGTTTTTGCTTTGAGCATTCACCTATTTCAATAGATTGTAAAACAGTTTCTTTAAATTTTTCTTTTAATTACAAAAATATTTTTCTTTTCTCATTTTCATCATCAGTTTTAACATTACAATCTTCAGTTATGACTTTGTCATAATTTGTGACATTGTCACTTATTGGAATTTCATTGGTAGGTTTTGGACATATCTGATCTAGCAATACTGATGAAGTCACAAAACCTTTCAATTTCTTTTCTAAATCATCAATTTTATTTTTAGCACACTCAACTTCATTTTCAAGATGAGAATTTATTGTCTTTTCATTTTCAATTTTATTTTCATGTAAAACAGATTTTTCATTTTCTAAAACTTTTATTTGACTTTGAAAATCTATTTCTTTTTCTTTCAAAACTTTATTTTCTAATTTTATCCAAACATCTTTATTTTCTGAAATTTTTATTTTGTTTTCAAAATCTTTTTCAACTTTTAATTTTTCATTTTCTAAAATTGTTACTTTATTTTGAAATTCTTTTTCATTTTCTTTTAAATTCTTGTTTTCCAATGTCAAACTCTCCACATCTTTCAAGAGTTTGGCATTGTCTGCTTCAGATTTTTCACATTTTGAGCACACAAGTTCGGATCTTGCAGTTTCATCTTTCTTGGATTCTTCATTCTTTGAAATATCCTCTGTCTTTGTCTTGTATGTTCCTGTAAGAAAAATTTTAACAATATCAAGAGGGTTCAAATTTTCATCTAAAAAGCAACCTCTCTTGAAATCATATTTCATAACAGATCTTGCGTTAAAACATATTCTGATTCTTTTGATTATCTCAAGGATCACATCCAAACTTATATTGTCTAAGTTATTTTCTATTTCTTTTATCAACTCTTTCCTTTTCTTATCAATTTCGCAATTGTGTGTTCTAAGCTCTCTGATGAAATCATTTGGACTAAAATTTGAGAACCTAGAATCCTTTTTCAGTTTAATCAAAAATTCATCCCACTCTGAAGGTAATGCATTTGCAAATTTTGATATCTTTTTAGCATCTGACATTTTTATCCCATACCTTTTCAAATTATCAAGTAATTCATCATACCTCTTTTCCAAGTCCTTAAACTTTTCGTATTTCCTACACAGAAAATATTTAGATCTTATAACCCAAGCATCCTTTTTCTCATCTTCTTTCCTGTAATCCCAATACATATCAAACCATTCATTAATTCTTCCAAGTTTATCGTTTTCCTTTTCGTCAAACATTTTAACCACAATTTCTTTGTTAAATGACTTGGTTCAAAAATTATTTTTAGCTCAAAGTCCACAAAATATCAACTGCTTGGTATTTGCACCTTGTAAATCACCTTAATCACCTGCAAACAAACAAACAAACAAACAAACGTTCAGTTTAAAAATATCAAACAACTTGAATCAGACGGATATCCGATCGAGTGAGTCAACAAAAGTCAACAGTGAAAATAATCACTGTTGTCCGATCGGTTGGAGTTGCTGTCCGATCGGCTAGGAAAGTTGTCCGATCGGCTGGGATTCTTGAAACGGTTGGTTGTCTGTTCGACCTTCTGTTCGATCGGTTGACACTAAACTACAAAACTCTTAGTCAATCGGCTGACTATGTTTTGAAATAGGTGAAAATCCAATCGACCCACTGATCGATCGGCTAGCTTATCAATTGATGGCACAAGATGACAAAAAAATTATGTTGTTCGATCGATCGGTGATTTGGTAAGATTGGACCTTTTGACTTCAATAATGAACCTTGATTTTCCAAATGCAACCTTATCTACATGCAAACTGATGAATTAACAACACTTTATCACTTCACATGTAATTCTGATATAATATGATCTTCACAATATTAATGAATCTGATCATCACATGCACTGACAATTATTACTTTTCACATGGGCTTTCAACTTTAATCAGATCACATGGCCGACAAAAATTATTGTTGTATAAAGTGTGATTGGGCCGATATTTAAAGGTAAAACAATTATTGGACCAAACTCTTTGAGATGTATGCAATTTAGTAATGTCTGACACAATATACTACACTTAATTCAATTCGACCAACAAAAGTGTATCAGAAAAATCACATGGGCCGCTACTAATTGTATCAAATACTTCGCATGAAAATGGCTGACATATGAGATATATTCACATGCAAGCTCACACTTATCACAAATGATCACAAGTTCACCGAATGCAATTAATGTCACAAGAATCACTGATAATGTTGACTTAATGACACGTATTGCCGACCGATCGGTTAGGATGCTAGCCATTCGGCCAGCTGTCCGATTGGTTAGGTCAAACAAAGTCAAAGACTAATGAATTGTAGAGTGATGCAGTGGATCGAACAGATGTTCGATCGGTTAGGAGTCAACAAGTCAACCTTTTTTAAATGTATGGCAGTGGAACGGACAGGTGTTCGATCGGATTGTTGATCGATCGGTCAGCAGTCAACAAGTCAAAGACTTAAATGAAAGATAAAGGATGCTGCCTTGGATTGGATAGTTGATCGATCGAACAGCTGTTCGATCAAGTAACACTAATGTTGTTCGATCGGTTAACTGTTTGATCGGCTAACACTGATGATGTCAGCAACACAATCTTATGAAAACTGATGACATACAGTCAAATCAAACAATCATCTTGAATCACATGCAATCTTAATTTAAATGGCCGACAAATTTTTAACTTCTTTAGATTGTGATTGGACCTCTATAAAGCCTCACATGCAAAATGATAACGAACTGACAATCAATGCATGGGGCGATTAAAATGATAAAGTCACATGATCCATGTGATTGTTCAGAGAACAAAGTAAGTTGATTGGGCCAAAATATGTTGATCAGATCAAATCAAGTGTATCACGAGACTTCTGTTGTTGTTATTTATGAGGTCCGATCACTTGTTAACAGCTGTAATGAAATTCATATATTTACCGTCCATAATTAATGATTCAGTTGACCTGAACAAAAGCTGACAAGGTTAACTATGACCCAATCAGTTGGTGCTGTCCGATGTGCTGGTGCTGACCGATCGGTTGGTGCTGTCCGATCGGCTGGCAAGTCAACAGGTCAACTTACTTAAAATGAATTGAAAGTGTAATGCAATGGAACAAACAGTTGTCCGTTCGGTCAACTGTTCGATCGGATAGCATTCATTATTTTCATAACAGCAACATTCAACATTTTCACAACTTTTTCAGACCAAAAATCTTAGATTTCTCCCAAACGTCTTGGAATTTTGACCTGAAAATTTGTAGGGTTATAGATCAGCTAACTTCGCATAACATATCAAAAAATCAGCTAATTTGGACCGTAAAAACCCTGTCAATTTTGCAAAATTCAGTGTAAAATAGTGAAGAACAAGAAAAATATGAAGAATTTGACAAATCTGGATGATTTTGGCTCTGAATCTGATCAAATCTTGTACGAATCTGTGCGTTTGATCTTCGCAACCCAGAACCTGCTCTGATACCACTTGTTGGACCGGTTTTGACTCCGAACGATTGCGTAACGACACGTGCGACGTGCGGAATCCGTACACGTGCGTGACTGAACACAAGATCGTACAATTTAACGTGATTCTTATTGATCAGTATGACGATTACAAGCACCGAGAATCACGTTTAAGAACTCTCTCTAGACTTTCTCTCTCTAAGCACCAAGCTCCAAGTTCTCAAATGGCTAAAAGTCCTTAACTTAACATCTAAGCTTCCTATTTATAGGCCAAGGGACTTAATGAGATTTCTCATTAATTACATAAATGCCACCTTGCCTTTCTACAAGATATAACAATATAAACACTAAACTTCTTCTGTTTCTGCTACGAACGGTATTGACGGAGGCGATAGACATAAATGCACTAACAAGTGTGCCACTGAAAATTGGTTTGAGCGATTTCCTCAATTTGATTGTATATTTCATTTGGGCAGCGATTACCTAAAAGTCCCCCGGAGCTAGAGTCAAGTGTTTGTCTTGTGTGTGGCAACAATCCATTGTAGAAAGTGGATACTTGTTGCCACACTGCAAGACCGTGATGCGGACACTTTCTTAGTAGCTCCTTGAACCTTTCCCAAATTTCATATAAGGATTCCCCATCCTCTTGTGAATATGTATTAATTTCAGTCGTTAGTTTAGCCGTTTTAGTAGGAGGGAAATACTTATATAGAAACTTTTGGGCTAGTTCATCCCAGGTGTTTACCGAGCCAACTGGGAGGGCATTAAGCGAAGCCTTAGCTCGGTCTTTTAGTGAAAATGGAAACATTCGAATGCGGATGGCGTCGTTTGATGCTCCATTGATCCGAAAGGTATCACATATTTCTAAGAAATTAGTAATATGTAGATGGGGATCTTCGTCCGCAAGCCCATGGAAGGTCGCGGAGTTTTGAAGCATTTGTATCAAATGTGGCCGAAGTTCGAAGTTATTGGCTTCGACATTCGGTGCATTGATAGCGCCGCCTAGATTACCTACGGTGGGGCGTAGGTAATCCATGAGAGTACGTTGGTCCGCCGTTGGAAGTGGGTCCCCCGAAACTTTCTCTTGGTTTTTAGCATTAAGTCTTTTTCTGAGAAAGCGTTCGGATTCTTCTAGAGGTTCTTTTATGTCTCTACTAGAACTGGAGCTCATACACTACGTAGAAAGTTCAGATGTGGTGCCTGGGTTCCAAGTCCTGCAATAAAAACAGAAAAGAACGTTGGTCAGAAGGTTCACCACGGCCCCATGCTCAGATGAACACGGCCCGTGGTCGGAGATACAGTAATTGTTTTCCGGATCCCTGTTACTGGGGAGTTGGACACGGCCCCGTGTTGCACCGACACGGCCCCGTGCTCAGCTCTCTGTAACTCGGAAAATAAAAACTGCCAGTGACAATGCTGGGCACGGCCCGTGCTGAGCTCTGCAGAAGCTGAAAAATTAAGAAAATCCTAAAAAAAAAAGAAAATTAAAAAAAATGATTAGGCCGTTGATTCCTAACTTTCTTAAAATCCTTGTGTCCCTGGCAACGGCGACAAAAACTTGATGCGTGTCGTGTGTTATAGGTTTTATGTGTATATTTTAAGCCCTTTTACACTTTTTAGCCAAGTTTTAAATTTATAAAACACGATATTTACTAACACTAAACACACATATGGGCAAGTGCACCAATCGTGGACGTAGTATAGTGTTGCTAAGATACCGAGGTCGTCCAAGGACACAAGAGCTTTTAGTACCGGTTTATCCTCAACGTCTAATCAAATCAAAAGTTAGAAAAAAGGTTTTTAAACTAGAAAAATAAAACTAACTAAAATGCTGAAAATAAAAATAAAAGTAAAAACAGATAGACAAGATGAATCACTTGGATCCGACTCGTATGTAGTGTAACCTCTGATTATTTCCGCACTTTTGCACTTTTTAAGAGATTATCTTAGTTATTGTTGTAGGCCCCTCTTTTGAAGGTGACGTTACCCTCAACCCAGTAGTTTGAGTCAGCAAGGATATAATCCTAAAGGGTCGGATTATTGAAAGATAATTAATTAAGTTATTAATGCATAATGTGGTAGACTCCTCTTTTGAAGGTGACGTTACCCTCGGCTAAGTAGTCTGAGTCAGCAGGGATACCGTCCTAAGTAGCCGGGTTAAAGTTTTAATAGTCGTTTAACTTATGAGGGGATCAAAGAGTTTGGACCCTCGCCATCCAATACCGGTGGGTATTGAAGGAGGTCCTACTAAATTTGACCCAGGTCCTTTGCAGGATCTATACACTGAACGATGGCAAGACTCTTACCAAACCGTTCTCTTAACCCCCGACCAGGTAGCCAACATATCTCCATATAGACCGTGGAGATATGAATGGTGAAAATCTTTTATTTTATATAGACAGTAAAATAATGCCAAGACACCACAGACAAACGATAAGGAAGAATCACCTTCAACATAAGAAACTATTTATTAAAGTCATTAATACATAACTGATGTGTGTAAAATGCAACATATAAAACACATCAATTAAGGCATAAAACTAACCCTTTTTAAGTACTAATGTTGGGAAAAGAGTGTTTTTGTCTTCCTTTTGTATTTTCAGGATGAAATGAGCTCAAAATCACAAAAGAAGCAAAAAGACCACTAATTCTACCATAAATACAAGAAAAGGAACAAAAGTGGACTGCCCGGACCCTCAACGGCACCTCCCAAGACAAAGACAAGAAAACAGAGCCTGAACACGCCCCGTGTCCAGCGAACACAGGGGCGTGCCCAGGAAGCAGCAGAAAAGACAAACCAGTAGAAGCTTCCATTGCTGGGCACGGGGCCGTGTCCAGCGAGCACGGGGGCGTGTTGAAAGTACAGCAGGCGCATTAATTGTAATTCGCAATTACAATTAATGAAGAGAGAGAGTGTCAGACGGGCACGGGGCCGTGTCCAGCGGACACGGGGCCGTGTCCAGCGTTCTGTCCAGCCTATAAATAGAGGAGCTTGGTTTCATTCTCTCTCATCCCTTGGCACACCACCTCTCTCACACCTCATCCACCACCCACCACCACCATAACACCATCATCCACCACCATCATCCATTGTCCATCGTAGAGTGTGTGAGTCGTCTCGGGATCCAAGATTGATCGTAAGAGTTCTTGACAATCAAGGCCATGTTTGCCTAAGTCTCTTACATCACTTGGTGAAGACAAGTGTTTAGTATAATACTTTTTATTTTTAATCTTTTGCACTTTTTATTTGGTTTTGTATTAATGACTTTAATAACTAGTTACTTATGTTGAAGGTGATCTTTCCTTATCGTTTGTCCGTGGTGTCTTGGCATTATTTTACTCAGTGTTGTAAAAGTCGCTAGGCGGTTCCTAGTCGGCCGACTGGGGAGTTGGGAGTAATCGGAGTACTCGGAGAGTACTCGGGGAGTACGCGGACATGGTAAATATAAATAAAATTAATTGTTATATATTATTTATGTGTTAAAATAAGCATAATTCATGTCAACTGGGTATAATTTAAAATGAAACATGTTTAAAGTTCAAATTTTCTGAATACAAGTCCGACTAGTCTGAGTACAAGGCCGAGTAGTCCGAGTACAAGGCCGAGTAGTCCGAGTACAAGGCCGAGTAGGCCGATTTTGACCGAGTTTGACCGATTAAAAGTCAACAAACCACGTTGACCGCCTAGACCGACTAGGCCGACTAGGCTCCGACTAGGCCGACTAGGCTCCGACTAGGCCGACTAGGCGCCGACTAGGACCGAGTACTCCCGAGGCCGACTAGTTGAGACCGCCTAGGAGGAAGTCGCCAAGGTGGAGGTCCGAGGACCGAGTACTCGCCGAGTACTCGGCCGAGGAATCCGACTTTTGCAACACTGATTTTACTGTCTATATAAAATAAAAGATTTTCACCATTCATATCTCCACGGTCTATATGGAGGTATGTTGGCTACCTGGTCGGGGGTTAAGGGAACGGTTTGGTAAAGGTCTTGCCCTTGTTCAGCGTTTAGAGGTCCTGCTTGGGACCTGGGTCAAATTTAGTAGGATCTCCTTCAATGCCCATAGGTATTGGATGGCGGGGATCCAAACTCTTTGACCCCCTCATAAGCTAACTACTATTAATACTATAACCCGGCTATTTAGGACTGTATCCTTGCTGACTCAGACTACTTAGCCGAGGGTAACGTCACCGCCAAAAGCGGGGCCTACCATAATTTGCATTAATAACTTAATTCATTATCTTTCAATAATCCGACCCTTAAGGATTGTATCCTTGCTGACTCAAACTACTGGGTTGAGGGTAACGTCGCCTTCAAAAGAGGGGCCTACTACAATAACTAAGATAATCTCTTAAACAAGTGCAAAAGTGCAAAAATAATCAAAGGTTATACTAATACACGTGTCGGATCCAAGTGATTCATCTTGTCTATCTGTTTTTATTTTATTTTATTTTTCAGCATTTAGTTAGTTTTTATTTTTCTTAGTTTAAAACATTTTTCTAACTTTTTGATTTGGTTAGACGTTGAGGATAAACCGGTATTAAAAGCTCTTGTGTCCTTGGACGACCTCGGTATCTTACCAACACTATACTACGTCCACGATGGGTGCACTTGCCCATATGTGTGTTTAGTGTTAGTGAATATCGTGTTTTATAAATTTAAAACTTGGTTAAAAGTGTAAAAAGGGCTTAATTATTTATTAAAAACATATACACACTGACACGCATCAAGTTTTTGGCGTCGTTGCCGGGGACACAAGGATTTTAAGAAAGCTTAGAATCGACGGCCTAATCAGTTTTTCAAAACCTTTTCAAAACGCGCGCATTTTTCTGCATTTTAGTTTAGTTTTGCATTTACAGTAGCCTGAACACGGGGCCGTGCTCGCTGAACACGCCCCCGTGCTGCATATTTTAGAATAGATACCCAGATACAGAGTCTGAACACGGGGCCGTGCTCGCTGAACACGCCCCCGTGCTCAACGTGACCAGTAAATTTAATTAAAACGCCCAGATACAGTCCCTGAACACGGGGTCGTGTTCACTCAACACGGGGCCGTGTCCAGCTTCTGTTTCCGTCTTATTTTTGTTTTCTGGTCCCGAGACTCAGTTGTGATCTGTTGAGTGATTCTTATGGATCAATACTCAAGGGGTTACAACTACACCTATGATGAGGATGATTATAGAGGTAATTATTGCACTAATTGTCGTAATGCACGCTCGGTTCAATATAGTACTTCATATCAACCATCCAATTCATACAACCATTATGAGGAGCCCAGGTACGAGCCATCAACTTCATACACATCCTATGAAGACCCAAGGTATGAACCTCCTCCCTCATACTCATATTTTGACGAACCAAGGTATGAGCCTTCATACTCATACTTTGAGGACTCAAGATATGAGCCACCACCTTCATATTCTTATTATGAGGAACCATGGCGTGAACAACCCACCTCATATGAGTACTATGAAGAACAAAGTTTCGACCCTTATCCATCATACACTTACAATAAAGAACAATGGTGTGAACCATCTACTTCATATGAGTACTATGAGGAACCAAGGATCGAACAACCGGATTCAAGCTTTGAGGATCCAAATTCTTTCAATCTCACCGAAGTAACTAATAGGATATTAGAACACATTAAAACTATCCAACGTTGCATAAAAGAATCTCGCGCAAGGGAAGAGGAATCCTGCGCAAGAGAAGAGTTAAAAAATGATAATAACGTAGAGATAGTTGAAAGTGTAAAAATGGAAGAACAAGAAAGTGAAAAACAGACACATGAGTTAAACAACGAAAATGGTGAGTCCGATAATGTTAAAATTCAAGAAGAGTCTAATTTTGAGGAAATTATTCTCTTGTCACCTACTTTCGAAAATCATTGTTTAATAACCCCTCATGCCAAGTTTTTAAAAGAGTTAAACACTAATGCTAAAATCAATGACTTAGTAAGTGTTAAGTTAACTAATGATCAAACCTCGCTAATAAAAGAAGATCCTTTTGAAATTAACATTACACCGGTTCCATGTTTCTTTCAAAATTCGTTTATTAGCAATATCACTATTGATAAAGATCTTTGTGTTAACATAATGCCTAACTACATTTTTGAAAAGTTAAGTATTAGTGATTTCACTCCACTTCAAATACCCATTTTTCTATCCGACCGAAAAGTAATGAAATCAATCGGTGTAATTGAAGATGTTTTGGTTCAAACAAATCAAATGGTAATCCCAATCGACTTCGTCATCTTAGATGATGCCCCCCTAGTCTTGGGAAAACCTTTTGTGCAAACTCACAAAGCTTTGAAAAACCGGAAATTCAACAATCTACCTCTTCAATTAGGGGCATTCAAAAGGAGCATAGATCTTGAGCGCTCAATGAAATACCCTTTTGGCAATAATGACCCCCTAATTGAAGATGAAGCTGAGCCACCCGATACAACCGACGAAGAAGACCACTTTGTCGATGAAGAGGTAGCCATAGAACAAACTTTTAAAGTTCTTGATCTAGATGAGCCACAAAATAAGGTGTCTCCTAAAGACCCACCCATTGAGCTCAAAGAACTTCCTAAAGGTTTGGAATATGCTTTTCTAGGCAAAGATGGTAGTTTACCTGTAATTATTTCGTCTAAATTAACTAGCATAGAAAAAGGAAAATTAGTTAACCTACTTAAAAAACACAAAAATGCGATCGCTTGGAAGCTTGTAGATATTAAAGGAATAAGTCCTTCCATGTGCACGCACAAAATTCTAATGAATGATGACTACAAAACGGTGATTCAACCACAACGAAGAGTGAACCCCAATGTTCAAGAAGTGGTTAAAAATGAAGTCATCAAGCTACTCGACGCCGGACTAATCTACCCTATCTCCGATAGCCCGTGGGTAAGTCCCGTCCAAGTAGTCCCAAAGAAAGGAGGTATGACGGTAATAACTAACGAGAAAAATGAATTAATACCCACGAGAACCGTCACAGGATGGAGAGTCTGTATAGATTATAGGAGATTAAATGAAGCAACAAGGAAAGACCACTTTCCTTTACCCTTTATTGATCAAATGTTAGAAAGATTATCCGGTCATAAATTTTATTGTTTCTTAGATGGTTTTTCAGGTTACTTCCAAATATCGATAGCACCAGAAGACCAAGAGAAAACAACTTTCACATGCCCCTACGGAACTTTTGCATATCGACGCATGCCATTCGGTCTATGTAATGCACCTGCAACATTCCAACGTTGTATGGTCGCCATTTTCCATGATATGATTGAAAAAACCATGGAAGTCTTCATGGATGACTTTTCCATCTTTGGAGACTCATATGATCAATGCCTCGATAATCTTGAACGAATGCTATCCCGATGTGAGGAAACTAACCTCGCCCTTAACTGGGAAAAATGCCATTTCATGGTAACAGAGGGAATAGTACTCGGGCATAAAATCTCAAGCGAAGGAATGGAAGTTGATCGAGCAAAAATATAGACTATTTCTCGATTACCTCCTCCATCCTCCGTGCGAGCCATCAGAAGTTTCCTAGGGCATGCCGGATTCTATAGAAGGTTTATCAAGGACTTTTCAAAAATTTCAAGACCTCTAACAAAATTGCTTGAAAAAGATGCACCCTTCATCTTTGACAAGGAATGCAATCAAGCATTTCTAACCCTCAAGGAAATGCTAGTCAATGCACCTATCATGATAGCACCAGATTAGAAATTTCCTTTCGAAATCATGTGCAATGCAAGCGACTTTGCTGTTGGAGCAGTCTTGGGACAAAGAAAAGAAAAACATTTCCACCCAATTTATTATGCTAGTAAAACTCTAAATGATGCACAAGAAAATTATACAACTACTGAGAAAGAGTTACTAGCGGTGGTATTTGCTTTTGATAAATTTCGTTCTTATCTTGTTCTTTCTAAAACAATAGTTTATACAGACCATGCAGCCATCAGGTACCTCTTCAAGAAGCAAGACGCAAAACCCCGTTTGATAAGGTGGGTTCTACTCCTCCAAGAATTCGACATTGAGATCAAGGACAAAAGAGGAGCAGAAAACACTGCTGCGGATCATCTCTCGCGCTTAGAAGACCCAGCTTTGGAGACAACCAGGGACGAGCAAATCAACGAAAAATTTCCCACAGAGTCCCTGGAAATGATGGAAAGCAGACAAGAACCATGGTATGCCGACTACGCTAATTTCTTAGCCAGCGGTATAGTCACCAGAGGATGGCCACATCATCAAAGAAAAAAATTCTTTGCTGATGTAAAGCATTACTTTTGGGAAGACCCCTATCTTTTCAAAATGTGTGCCGACCAACTCATCCGAAGGTGTGTCCATGGTAATGAAGCACGAAGAATACTCCGTCATTGTCATGAAGGTCCATACGGAGGACATCATGGTGCTGCAAGTACCGCAAGAAAGGTATTTGATTCGGGATTTTACTGGCCAACCATTTACAAGGATGCACAAAACCTTGTAAAGACATGTGATGCCTGCCAAAGATCAGGTAATATTTCTTCCAAAAATGAAATGCCTCAAAATGGCATTCTCGTTTGTGAAATCTTTGATGTGTGGGGACTCGATTTCATGGGACCCTTCCCACCTTCAAAGGGAAACAAATATATACTTGTGGCAGTCGATTACTTGTCTAAATGGGCAGAGGCCGAGGCTCTTCCAACAAATGATGGAAGAGTAGTGGTAAAATTCCTGAAAAAGTTGTTCTCTCGTTTCGGGACACCAAAGGCATTAATAAGTGATAGAGGTACCCATTTTTGCAATCATCAACTCGAAAAAATATGAACAAGGTATGGGGTCTATCACCGGGTCTCAACAGCATATCATCCTCAAACAAATGGGCAAGCCGAAGTAACTAATCGAGGTTTAAAACGAATACTTGAGAAAACCGTAGGAATAAATAAAAAAGAATGGGCCGACAAACTAGACGACGCTTTATGGGCTTTTCGAACCGCTTATAAAACCACTATAGGCACAACCCCATATAAACTCGTCTATGGAAAAAGTTGTCACTTACCAGTAGAAATCGCTCACAAAGCCTACTGGGCAATAAAAAACGTAAACTTAGACTTAGAAGTTGCCGGTAAAAATCGATTTTGTCAAATAAACGAATTAGAAGAACTTAGGAATTATGCATATTCTAACTCCGAAATTTATAAAGAAAGAATGAAAAATTTGCATGATAAATATATTAAATCTAATGAATTTCGGGTTGGAGACCAAGTTCTATTGTTTAATTCGCGACTTCGATTGTTCCCTGGTAAGTTAAAGTCTAGGTGGTCGGGACCTTTTTCAGTCACCCATGTTTTTCCACACGGTGCAGTAGAAATTAAAACTCGAAATGGGACACCATTTAAAGTCAATGGTCAACGGCTGAAACTCTACAGAGGATCCATCGAGGATGAGGAAGAGGAAATCGCACTTCAAACGGTCAACGAATAAACTCATACCCGACATGTTACAGGTAAGTATACGTTCAAAACCGGTAAAATCATCTAACCATTTTTCGGAAATAAGGGGCATGCACACGAACACGTAAAAAAAAAAAAAAAAAAAAAAAAAACTTCACCCGGCACGGGGCCGTGTCCGCTGGACACGGGGCCGTGTCGAGGCGACTGTCGGGATAAAACCCTCTTTTTCTATCAGTTACACCATTCCACACGCCCCGTTTCACCGAAAATCCTCTGGTTAGAGGCGATTTTCTGCAGATTTCGAACGTTACCACCAAACCTAACAACGTCAAGGTATGATTCTATCCTTCTTAGTAGTTAGATTAGTTACTTGCATGTAGTTGAAACATCAAAAATTGGGGGAAATCTAGGGTTCTTCATGTTCATCCGGATCGAACTCAAAATTTTTGATGAAAATTGTTAGTAGTAGTTTAGAGTAGAGTAGTAGGAAGTAAATAGACATGTATTGTTGATAGATTTGTCCGATTTCCAACTAAAAACACAAACCCTTGTTCTTGAACCGAAAAACACAAAATTGAAAGGGTAAATGGTTTGATTTTGGAAAAATGACACTTAGGGTTTCATTTTCGGGGGAAACCGCTGCTACTAGGCTAAAAATTTTCAGGTTTTCGAAACCGGGACGAAAAAATGAAAATTAGGTGTTACAGACGCCTGGACACGGGGCCGTGTCCGCTGAACACGGGGCCGTGTCCAGCCCACTGTTTGCAGTTTTCAACCTGAATTTCCATGTTTCGCACTAACTTTTGCTGTATTCTTTTCAGATGTCTAAATTCACACGGTTTAATGCCAGCGAACTTGACGCCAGGGCTCGCTACGAGGTCCTACAAACAAGGCCCGAAGAGTATCCAAGGCGGGCATGTACTGATCTGCTGACAATGGTAAACCAACTGGACCGCTTCAACAACATAGTGACGGGTCCACTGCACGTCGCATTGACTGCCCGACTTCGGTCGGTCCATCAATGCACAATGGAGTTCTATAGCACGTTCGTCTTCAACTCGAGATGCGAACCGTTTGATCACGAGGCGGTCGAATTTCGATGTGGAGGTACGACCTATAGAACCTCCATGGCGCAGTTCGGATCAATCATTGGGCTGTACAAAGATGAAGAAGCAGGGAATGAAGAGAATACCGGGGGATTGCGAGACTTGGACGCAACTGAACGCCAAGCCGCATGGGCTCAAATCGGTGAAGGGATCTACAACCCAAGCAGCACAAAGAGCACCAAACTGAGGGACCCGTTATACCGCTACATCCACAGGCTCCTATCGTACTCGCTGAACCAATGCCACAACAGTAGTGGCGTTGTTGGGTTGAAAGATTTGGTTGTCCTTCACTGCATCCACAACCAGAAGCCTCTAGATGTTCCGTACCTCCTACTGCGAAACATGCACCTAAACCGCCTTGCCTCTGCTCCTACACCAATCTTCTTCGGAGGATGGGTGTACCGTCTCTTCAAGCACTTCACGAATATCCCAAGGTCCTTCGAAAGGAGTCCATGGTCGGGACGGGTCGATTATCACATTTGCCGATCCATGAACTTGCTTTATGAAGCGGAGGACGGGACGGTGAGCTTTCAGAGAACGCAAGGCTATGCATGGAACCCGCAGGAGGCTCTAGTTCTTCATGCACCACATCCCCATTTTCAGTATCCACCCCAAGGCGATGCGGGCCAATCCTCCTCCCAAGGAGGTGGTTTTCCTAACTTTCAAAGTTTACATGATCTTTTGCAGGAAAACCTCATGTGCTCAAGGAACACCTACAACCTCGCCAACAACACACACCACCGGGTTGGGGCTATCGAACGCAACATTAACGATATACAAGATGATATCGGTAGCATCCGGGAGTACATGGCGAGGCAAGGGGGTGGAGGTGATGGTAGTGATGAAGACATGGAGTAGGAGGCTTGGAGGAACGAGGGGCTAGCTGGTGATGAGCCCACAGGTTTGATTAACCTTCTTATCCATCGAACAATTCATGGCCTGCGTGCCATTTGTCAAACAATTTACTTTCCTTAACTACTTTTTATCTTTATTTTGTTTTTACTCTATGTTTGGATAATATTTGACAATGGTAAGATTAGGAATGGTTTGTGCTTGGTTGGATGGTGTTGAATGATTAAACAGGTGCAATGCAAGGGTTAGAGTGCTAAACATTGGCACTTGCAGTCCTAGGATGAAGAAACCGGGGGAAAAACCTATTTTTGTGGCTAACAGACTGTCCACACGGGGACGTGTCCAGCCGACACGCCCCCGTGCCCATCTCCCAGTTCTGCTGTTTGGCTACTGACCTGCAGATTTTTGCCGGACACGTGGCCGTGTTCACCCAACACGCCCCCGTGTCCACCCTCTGTAAGTTTTTCGTTACTGGCAGTTCACCACGGGGCCGTGTCCAATGGACACGGGGCCGTGTCCAGAGCGCCAGTAACACAAATCTTTGTTTTTAAACACACTTTTACATATTCTAATCAACCAAAAACTTTATTTTTGGACACATTGAGGACAATGTGTAATTTAAGTGTGGGGGGAATGCTAAAACCTTGAAATTTTGCAAAATCCTAAAACAAGCCTTACACAAAACTCTATTGGAACCGCTAAACACCCCAAATTTTTTCAAAAACTTTTTCATTTTTTTTATTTACTTGTCTTAGTTTAAGTTGGGAATAACAAGTTATAAAAGGGTTATATTTTTTTTACAACCGATAGCGTCGTGATAAAAAGAACTAACATAAGAAAATTATGAAACGGTATAACAAGTCTAGTTAAAAATTCGATTATATATGCTTGGTCACATTAAAAACCCATTCCCACAAAAGTGAGTTTTGAGCCTTTATTGAGCATAAAAATATACATATTTAGATTAAATACTCATTTTTCGTTTCTTGTGTGAATAGCCGCTCGGTCTTTACAAATCTAGAACTTGCCACGACGATACATTCCCGGTCCTTACCAACTTAAACCCAAGTAAGTAAATGATGGAGGCATTAGGACTAACTATTTTTCTTTCAAAACCATTATTTTTCATTTTTTTTACCTACCCAAAATCCCCCTAGAAAAACCCCTTTGAGCCTAAACCTTTCATTTCATTACCCCCAAAACAATTTTTTTTTACCCACCAAAAAAAAACCTTTTTCATTTTTTCACCCTTATTTTAGTAACAAGCTCGGTTTTTCATAAACATACCCTTTACGTGACGAAAAAAAAAAATGAATAATGAAGTCAAAACAAACAAAAGCTACAAAAGCTTGTTTGGAGAAATACTTCAAAAATAAATGTCACTAGAAATAAGGTATTTTATGAAAACCGACACTGGTTACGATTTTCGCCCTTTTTACTAACCACTAACCAACTACCCACCTTTAAACCCAAGCCTTCACCCCAAAAGTCCTCTTGATATTTACAAAGGTAAAAAGTTAAAAAGGAGGAGGATTGATCGCTTGGCAAGCCTATGGAAAACGTAAGTCCGTGCCGCTCTCGAGCGATTCACTTAAATATACACCTTCGGCCGAGTGATTGAGTGATCTCCCGTGAGGTATGTGAACTTGTATATAAATGGAATTTTAAAAAGGCATGTTATGCCCAAATAAGTAGTTTATCTTATGAAAAGTTCAAAAATCATGACGAATAGATTGTAAATAAAATAAAAATAATACCTATACAAACCTTGGATTCCCGACACTCTAGGACAAGCTAAAAAAAAAAAAAAAACTTCTCTTCTACCTATTCCACTTGGGAGTGTAAGCCACATTAAAAGAGTTTTGCTTGAGGACAAGCAAAAGTTCAAGTGTGGGGGTATTTGATGTGTGTAAAATGCAACATATAAAACACATCAATTAAGGCATAAAACTAACCCTTTTTAAGTACTAATGTTGGGAAAAGAGTGTTTTTGTCTTCCTTTTGTATTTTCAGGATGAAATGAGCTCAAAATCACAAAAGAAGCAAAAAGACCACTAATTCTACCATATATACAAGAAAAGGAACAAAAGTGGACTGCCCGGACCCTCAACGGCACCTCCCAAGACAAAGAGAAGAAAACAGAGCCTGAACACGCCCCGTGTCCAGCGAACACGGGGGCGTGCCCAGGAAGCAGCAGAAAAGACAAACCAGTAGAAGCTTCCATTGCTGGGCACGGGGCCGTGTCCAGCGAGCACGGGGGCGTGTTGAAAGTACAGCAGGCGCATTAATTGTAATTCGCAATTACAATTAATGAAGAGAGAGAGTGTCAGACGGGCACGGGGCCGTGTCCAGCGGACACGGGGCCGTGTCCAGCGTTCTGTCCAGCCTATAAATAGAGGAGCTTGGTTTCATTCTCTCGCATCCCTTGGCACACCACCTCTCTCACACCTCATCCACCACCCACCACCACCATAACACCATCATCCACCACCATCATCCATTGTCCATCGTAGAGTGTGTGAGTCGTCTCGGGATCCAAGATTGATCGTAAGAGTTCTTGACAATCAAGGCCATGTTTGCCTAAGTCTCTTACATCACTTGGTGAAGACAAGTGTTTAGTATAATACTTTTTATTTTTAATCTTTTGCACTTTTTATTTGGTTTTGTATTAATGACTTTAATAACTAGTTACTTATGTTGAAGGTGATCTTTCCTTATCGTTTGTCCGTGGTGTCTTGGCATTATTTTACTGTCTATATAAAATAAAAGATTTTCACCATTCATATCTCCACGGTCTATATGGAGGTATGTTGGCTACCTGGTCGGGGGTTAAGGGAACGGTTTGGTAAAGGTCTTGCCCTTGTTCAGCGTTTAGAGGTCCTGCTTGGGACCTGGGTCAAATTTAGTAGGATCTCCTTCAAGGCCCATAGGTATTGGATGGCGGGGATCCAAACTCTTTGACCCCCTCATAAGCTAACTACTATTAATACTATAACCCGGCTATTTAGGACTGTATCCTTGCTGACTCAGACTACTTAGCCGAGGGTAACGTCACCGCCAAAAGCGGGGCCTACCATAATTTGCATTAATAACTTAATTCATTATCTTTCAATAATCCGACCCTTTAGGATTGTATCCTTGCTGACTCAAACTACTGGGTTGAGGGTAACGTCGCCTTCAAAAGAGGGGCCTACTACAATAACTAAGATAATCTCTTAAACAAGTGCAAAAGTGCAAAAATAATCAAAGGTTATACTAATACACGTGTCGGATCCAAGTGATTCATCTTGTCTATCTGTTTTTATTTTATTTTATTTTTCAGCATTTAGTTAGTTTTTATTTTTCTTAGTTTAAAACATTTTTCTAACTTTTTGATTTGGTTAGACGTTGAGGATAAACCGGTATTAAAAGCTCTTGTGTCCTTGGACGACCTCGGTATCTTACCAACACTATACTACGTCCACGATGGGTGCACTTGCCCATATGTGTGTTTAGTGTTAGTGAATATCGTGTTTTATAAATTTAAAACTTGGTTAAAAGTGTAAAAAGGGCTTAATTATTTATTAAAAACATATACACACTGACACGCATCAATAACCAAATAAAAAGTGCGAAAAGATATAAAAATAAAAAGTATTACACTAAAAACTTGTCTTCACCAAGTGATGTAAGAGACTTAGGCAAACATGGCCTTTGATTGTCAAGAACTCTTACGATCAATCTTGGATCCCGAGACGACTCACACACTCTATGATGGATGATGGGTGATGGTGGTGGATGATGGTGTTGTGATGGTGGTGGGTGGTGGGTGAAGTGTGAGAGAGGTGGTGTGCCAAGGGACGAGTTGCAAGTGATCCAAGCACTCCTATTTATAGGCTGAACAGCAGCTCAGGCACGGCCCCGTGTCCATTCGGCACGGCCCCGTGTCCATCCTCTTTATTCATTAATTGCAGTTTGTCTGCATTAGTTAACCACGCCCCCGTGTCCGCTGGGCACGACCCCGTGTGCAGAAGCGTATCTGTACTATCAAGATTTCCCTAGATTCTGCGAATCTTAGAGTTGACCACGGCCCCGTGTCCACTGAGCACGCCTCCGTGGTGGGTGATAGAAGCTTCAACAGCTTTGTCTTTTCTGCTGACACTTGGGCACGCCCCCGTGCTCATAGTGCACGGGGCGTGTTCAGCCTTCTGTTTTCTTGTTTTGCTTGGGAAGATGCTGTCGAGGAGGCCGGGCATGCCACGTTTGTTCCTTTTCTTGTATTTATGTTAGATTTAGCTATCTTTTTGCTTCTTTTGTTTATTTGAGCTCATTTAATCCTGAAAATACAAAAGGAAGACAAAAACATGCTTTTTCCAACATTAGTACTAAAAAAGGGTTAGTTTTATGCCATAATTGATGTAATTTATATGTTACATTTTGTGCACATCATTACGTGTCGTGTTTTGCCAACCATAACAATACACTCCACCATTATCACATACACGTAGATCAATCAAATAGTTTCATGTAGCTTATCGTTCAACGTCCTCACCATAGTCCACAAAACAACGAATTCCACATGGCACGTGTTACGAAAGTTTGGCTACATGATAGAAACACTTATATATAGGAAGTACCAGCGGCGTATCCACCATGTTTCAATCATGCCACGTCCATCTCGTCGTCGGTCTCATGTTTCGCCAACCACAACATTAGACTCCATCATTTTCACATAGATCAATCAAGTAGTTTCAACACTTCCACCACGAGTCTGCAAAACCACGAATTTCACATAGCACGTGGTACGAAAGTTCGGTAACATGTCAGAAACACTTATATATAGGAAGTATTAGCGGCGTATCCACCATGTTTCTGACATGTCACGTTCGTCTCGACTTCGGTGCTAGGCTACGTATCGTATTTTGCCACTCACAACAACACATACACATTAGAGTATACATAGATTAAACAAGTAGTTTCACATAGCTTAGTGTTCACATTCTCATCATTGGCCTGCAAAACACTAGATTTCGCATGGCACGTGGAAGGAAAGTTGGTAACATGTCGAAAACACTTATATATAGGAAGTACCAGCGGCGTATCCACCATGTTTCGTCCATGTTACTTCTGTCTCGTCTTTCGGTGCCATGTTACGTATAGTGTTTTGCTACCACAACAACACATGGGTTAAACAAGTAGTTTCGCATAGTATCACGTTCGATCATGTTTCTCATAGTTTAATCAAGATTCCACGTAGTTTACTAATATGAATAAAGCATCATAAATTTAGTTCGATCCTGAGAGATTATGATTATTGTTTTAGATTGCGGACATACGTGCTATTTGTGTAAAAAGTCTCGAAATGAACGAAGGATCAAGTTTAAAACCATATATAAAAATCGAGATAACATAAAAGATAGGCTCATAAAACATAGGATTGTTTCGGGTAGATGAACGGTGACTAACCAAAGTGAATCGAACCCCCTTTCGAATTGAGGCAACGTGTCTTGACTTACTTAGACAAACACGTCATCGATGTTAGGCCTACGATATTTGTCCTTTTGGTAACTTCACGTCCCTAATTGATTGGGAATTTCGAGACTTGGGCGAGACAGAAAAATCAAAGAGTGGGACTAGTTATCAAGGTGTGAGTTTCACCTCTAACTTGACAACTTCGTACCCTAACAGCGTCGGTACTTATCAAAAGATAAGACCTACTAGATTATAGTATGGAGATTTCCCATCAAGGTTCGGATGTCACTCCTGGCTTGAAGGTAAATCTCGTGTAAAAATACAAACACTGATCAGCAGTGTTTTCAAAGTATCCAAGTGTATATTGTGTCAGCCTTAGGAAAGGCATGTAAGTTTTAACAGGAAATGTGTTGCTAGGAAGCAAGTACGGTAGAATGCATAAGTCTTAAACAACAGATAAGAGTCGAGATTCCTTGAACTATAGACTAGGCAAAGCATTCCTACTTTTCCTAATTCCCTATAGTTATGGCTCTGATACCAATCTGTCACACCCCAACCGATGGCGAAAACATCGGGGCACGGCACTAGGCGTTCAGATTGCTCATGAGTTTCCATAACGCTAATTGTTGCAATAGTAATTAATCAAGTTTCATGAAATAGATTGTCTAAACATCAAACCACCAAAAGTATCAATTACAAACCATCAAATATTGTTTCAAAAGTTTCTAAATTAACTAGGGTGTGTTTCTTGCAGCATCCTAGCAAGTTTCTTGTTCCTCGGCTACTATCAACCTGCAACATGTATTAAAATAATGTCAATACAATAATGTACTTGCGAGTATACAAGTTTGAGTATATAGTATCATAGTAGTTTAAAAGACTCATATCCGTCATGTAAACATATAAAAGTTTCAGCCATGCTAGTTCACGCAGTCCAAGTGATAGCCCAAGAATCCCAATGCGTTTAAAAGCTCTTCCCCGATAATAATGGGAAGATAAATGTCTCCTCCTAACAATACCCCCGAGAATAATGGGGAGGTGCATTACTCCTATAGCGCTACTATTGTTAAGGCGGAACTACACACAAGGATTAAACGTTCACATAGCATAAAGTATCAAGAATAAAAAAAGTATCAAGTTTCACGTTCACAGAGGATAGAGTATGTTTCCAAACAAGTTTCAAGTATCAATTTTATAGAATACATGTTGCATCCCAAAAGTGTTTAAAACAAAAAGGGATTGAGTATACTCACAGTGGGTGCTAAGTATCGACACCTACTGATTGGATCGAAGGGAGTGGTGAAGTTAGCCTGATTATAGTTTACAGTATAAGTATTGAACAGAATAACGAATCGTGCAAAGTGTCAGACCAGGTTCCTGATCGGATGGCCATCTGAACGGATGGTCATCCAGTCGGATGACCTGTTAGATTAGACGAACCACCATTCGATCGAATGGTCATCCGGATGGTCATCCGGACGGATGACCATTCAATCGAATGGTCATTCGATCAAGGGTGTGTTTCCAAAATATTCAAACTTTTGAAGTTTTCGTTGTAGTATAAATCCAAGTCGTTCGATCGGATGGCCATCAGAACAGATGACCGTTCGATCGGATGACTGTTTTTGAGTGAAAGTTTCATAGTTTTGAGTTTTGATTCAAAACGTTTAAGTGTTAAAGTTTACTGAGATAACCCACCTGGTTGGACGGTCATTCGTCCTTTGTGTTCTAGTTTCTTTGAAACGTTTGTAAAATTTCCAAGTTCGAGTTTAACGAAAGTAACATGGTAACGTATCAAGACAATGGGAACCCATCTAAAGTTCAGCTTGTCCGATCGGATGGGAATCACCCCGTCCAATTAGACGTCTGTTCTTGGCGGTGTTCCTATCTGAATCCGTAATTCGGTCATCTTCTCCGATGATAATCCATTTCCAAGCCGACTTTAGACTAAACACCAAGTCTACAGCCCGTCTGGTTCCGGATTTCACAATTTCAAGTAAAAAGTTTAAGAAAGTTGAAGAAATGAACATATAATCGATTGAAAACGTTTAGATTTGTAGTAAAACGTGTAGAATCCATGTGAAATCACTTAGATCTGAGCTAGTCTTGCTGAGATGACATCATACCACTTGAAACCATGGTGACGTCACCTTCAAGAGCCCAAATCTTGATGATTTCACGGTGGAAATCCGTGATTCGACCGAGAAGAAGATGAAGGATTGTGTAATGATCAAGATTGTACAAGGATCCAGAAGAAAACTTACAAGAATTGCGTGAAAAATGGAAGAAAAGAGCCTTAGAATGAGAGTGCGTGTGTCTGGTCGGAGGAGCCTGTCACATCAGTGAAGATGATGTGACAGCTCGTATTTATAGTGCAAGAGGAGAGAAAGGCGGTGCAAGGAAGCTGGGTCGGATGGCCGTTCGGTCGGATGGTCATCCGATCGGATGGTCGTTTGGTCGGATGGTCATCCGATCGGATGTCCATTCGGACAGCCGAGATCCATTTGCTGGATTTTTCGATTTCGGTTCGATTCGAGAGCCAGATTAAGTGTTGCGTTGCGTATTATTGTGTAATATTATTATATGACGAGATTATATAACTAACACAAAGTTTCCATGTTTCAAGTTTACATAAGTGTCAAGTCTCTGGTTTCTCGTTTAACAAAGTCTCAAAGTTTCATAAGTCTCAAGAGTCAAGAATCAAGTATCAAGAGTCAAGCATCAAGTCTCTAGTTTTAAGAATCAAGTATCTAGTATTAAGTATCAAGTATCAAGAATTAAGTATCAAGAATCAAGTATCAAGAATCTAGTATCAAGTATCACCAAGATTCAAGTTTCATAGTATCAAGATTCACAAAGTTTCAAGTATCATAAGAGTCAAGTTTCACATAGTATAGGGACTTAAATTGACAAAAGGTAAAAGTTTAGAGACGCAGGGCGTTACAAATTCTCTGATGATCTTGGGAAAAATACAAGCTAACCCTAATCTATAATTAAGGAAAAGACACACCCAAATAATTACAAAGGCTATCTCTAACATATATACAATATTTATCTAAATAATAATAATAACAATAATATCCGCTAAGAGAAACATCACTAGCATTGTAGATCCGGGTTTGAGACTTACAATTTGGTATTAGAGCCTTGATGCTCTTGATTTTTCAATTTTTTTAGGTTTTTATGAAGAACTTTTAGTGAGAGAAAATAGGGTTCTAGAGAGAGAAAGTAGATCTGATTTCATTTTAATAATCAAGTTTTTTTTAGTTTTTTCATCCTATCAACAAATAAATACAACTTTTACATTAAAATTGATTTATACAAGAAAAGTGGTAAAAAATTAGATTTTCAAGTTGTTTTTCTCACACATAATGTGTGTGTTCTTGCTGCTATTAAAATTGCTTCAAAAACTGTTCTAGCATCTCCGATGACACTCTCAGCGACACTCTGACAAAAATTCCGGTAACACTTTCCGACGACCTTCAAATCGTGAACTCACGTTCAAGTGTCGGTTGTCCTAGTCTCGCCGATGGTTCAAACTTCATAAATAGCTTACATCGTCTATCAGTGACTAGACGTTGTGTTGCGAACAAATTTTCTGCAACCCTCCAGCCAACGAGTTTTCTTTATTTTGTTTCTTGTTTTTCTATTTAGCCGACACTCGTTCAACAACTGTCGTATCTATCACCTCTCCTAATCCGAACCACAACATCACTGGTGCATCACATAACCAATTCCATCTTTACTATCTGCACCACAATCAATTATCAACCAAAACAATCACCACCACCATTCATCGGAAAGCATTAACCACACCCACCACTTTAACCACCCTAACACTATCATCTACACCACCGAACTATCTTTGTTCATCTCCTATAAGCAAATACGTATTCTTACGCTGGTGGGTGGTCATAAGTATAACCTCAATTTTGTGGTGAGTCTAATGGTGTTCTGTTTTGCAAAACTAAGATTCAGATTTACAATTGTGGACGATAACTCAAACCCAAATTCTACTCAAAGATACATACTTCCAATACACATTTTTTCATTAGTATACACATCAACACTGTGTGGATAGGAAGGTTATGTAGAATTCTACAAAAGTAACAAGTGTAAGCATCAACAAGGTTATGTAAAATTTCATGCTTGTTTAAAAATTGTTTTAATTTATTTCAAGTAAGCCATTAGTCACTAACCAAAACAAGAAAAGAAAAGAAAAGAAAAGAAAAAGCATTAGTAAAAGTAAAGAATCTTCCATTGACTATAACATGAGTAAGATTGTTTTGTTGTTTTTATTTATTTGTTCGGAGTTGATATTTGTCTAGCCTTTCCAACACAAACAAGAAGAGCAAGATCAACAACAGAAAGAAAGAAAGAAAGAAAGAAAGAAGGGGGGGTTAGGGCCCCAAATCCCTGAAATCTTGTAAACCCTGATTTTGATCGATCGGAGTCATGAGTGGGACAGCTTCCCGGAGGAACAGTAGTTCACTTCATAGACGAAATAATCCCTCAACAACCCTCAGAAAATCCACATCCACGCAGTCGGAGAACGGAACAACTTCCACCGGCGCCACCAATGGTTTTCCTCTCAAATCCCCTTCGCCTGCTCCTTCGTAAGTCCAGTCCTTTCTTTTCTTCATTTTATATTGACGTTGTGGGGTGGGTTTGAATGAAGAGGATTTCTTTTCCTTTACTGGAAGCCTATATATTTATTGCTCTATCAATCAAGCAAGCAGTAAATCAACTTTGTGCATTTCAAATTCATAATTTATTTATTTATTGCTCATGTTACCAACTGGCCTTTGGTTAGTATGTGAGTTTGATTCAAGACGTAGGAATAGAGAAAACCCTATAAATAAATAGTAGCTACAAAGAATTCTGTTTACTTCATTTTGGAACGTTTGGAGGATACTGCTATGTCCTTGTCTTAGCTCAGCCCAGGACTAGTTTTCAGTTAGAGACTACTCTTTATCATAACAAATTTTTAGGCGCTGTGCTCTTGACGCATGACTCGAGAAAAACTAGCTAAAAAAACTCAATTGGAGATGACGTGAACCAAGCTGGCTCATTTTGTAACCAAGCCCAGCTCGAGCTAAAGCTCGGCTCGTTGGCTCGTTCTTAGGCTCGTTTAACTCCGACGTAAAGCTCAAGCCAAGTTTAGCCTCTTGAATTAATTTCGAGCTTGAGCTCGACCCCACCCTGGCTCGACTCGTTTACAGCCCTACGCATGAGTGATGAGAAAAATGCTTCAAAGGGCCTGGCCTGAAGTGATGACCTACCTCATGCAAGCAGTTATGCCTGAGGTGGTGCGTCACGGTCTTCTTGCCTTCATATGTGTGAATCTTGGTTCAAAAAGAATCTGAGGCGTGACGCAACCTAGGCCACTAGAAAAATACACCCGAAGCTAGGCAATCTCTTGAGCAAATCGAGGGTGATATGAGCGTGTAAGTGGATGATGTGAAAAGAGAGAGTAAAATAATAAAAACAATTTTCAGGCTTGTAGCTTTCTGCAGCTTAAACTGTGTTTTTTACTAGCTAAAAAAATATGGGAAATAGTTTCTTTTTTCTTTCTTAATATTAAGTTAAGCTTTGCTTGTTGTACATAAGAATAGTTCATGCTTTTTTATATTGTTAAATCAGGCATTTCTTTATCGTGTCTTGTATACGGGTGTTTAAGGATTAACAAGATGATTTTTTTTTGTCTAAAATTAATTTACAAGTATTTTATGAATACTGCTTTTAGGTGCCTAAGGGACTGTTTGTTTACCTCTTAATGAGGCTCTTAATGGTTCAGTCCTCTTACTGATTCAACACTTAATGGTTCAGGCTGTTTGTTTGTTTCGCGAGCAGATGTCTGAATGGTTCAGACATTTGGCTCTGAATGGTTAAGTATTATACCGAGTCTGAATGGTTAAGACCTTAGACCTCTAATCTGAATTGGTCAGACATTTGCCTCTGAACGGTTAAGCATTATATTGGCTCTTAATGGTTCAGACCTCTTACTGGTTTAGCACTTAACCATTCAGAAGTTGCCAAACAGCCCCTAAGCTAGGCAATCTCTTGAGCAACTCGAGGTGCCTAAGCTAAAAAATATGGAAAATGGTTTCTTTTTTCTTTCTTAATATTATTAAGTTAAGCTTTGCTTGGTTGTATATAAGAATAGTTCATGCTTTTATATATTGTTAAATCAGGCGTTTCTTTATCATTTATATTACGTTTCAAGTTATTTTTCTCGTGAGAATGAGATTTAAATGTTTCCTGTTCTTATTCATTATCCGTATGGCATTTTTATGAATCTTTGTTTTGGGTTGTTAGTGGTGAAAGGACTGTGAAGAAGCTTAGGTTATCGAAGGCCCTCACAATACCGGAGGGGACCACTGTTTTCGATGCTTGTAGGAGAATGGCCGCCCGTCGTGTTGATGCTGTCTTATTGACTGATGCTAATGCTTTGCTTTCTGGAATAGTCACCGACAAGGTTCGATAAAACAGAAACATATGCTCTTATGTCTTAATATAGGTCCTTTTTTGTTCTCGAGCTAATTAAGTGTCATTGGCTTTAGGATATAGCAACCAGAGTTCTTGCGGAAGAACTAAGGCCAGACCAGACCGTAATTTCGAAAATTATGACAAGGAATCCTACTTTTGTTGATTCTGGTACTTTCGCGATAGATGCCCTTCAAAAGATGGTCCAAGGTTTGTTTTTCTAACGCTGTATGTGCATTCCATCATTATGCTTAAGAAATTCAGGGCTATCTTCTATTTACAATATTGAAAAGGAGGTTGACTAGTCGTTAACTATTCAGTTAATTTAGACTTTTGTGCTATGCAGTTAATGTCGGGGTCGGTTATCGGTCCCCATGTAAAATATAGGTGTCAAATATCGGTACCAATATTATCACCGATATTTGACTGATATATCACCGACCTTTCTTCTTAGTGTTACCATTTGTCTTTCTTCTTATTGCTGCTATTAGTGTTTTAAGTCTTAATTGTAAATTATTAGTGTTTAATGTTGGTATTTTAAGTCTTAATTAGTGGATTAGGATCAAATACAAAGGCTCCTAAAAATAGGAAGTGTACAAAGGCTCCTAAAAATAAACCCACTTCACAAAAAAAAAAAAAAAAAAAAAAACCCTAAACACCCACCACCACCCAAAAACTTAAAAATAGGGAGTTAGGTTTTTCTGCGGTGGTGTAGTGGGTTTAGGTTTTAGGTTCGGACACTTGTCACTCTATAAAGCCTTCTTACACTTCTTACAATTAAGAGCCTTTGTAGAATAACTTAACCCCTTAATCAGTTTCTATTTGCTACAATTGTTAGTGTTTTGCAATTTGTTAATAGTAGGAGAGTAAATTGAATTGTTAGTGTTACATTGCTATATATATAATTCTGCAAATTACCGATATCCAACCGCGGTAACCTATATCTCAAATATCGGTCCTTGACCGATATCCGATATTTAACTGCATAGCTTTTATGGTGTCTTATTAATCTTTTTTCATTGGATATCAAACAGGAAAATTTAGGCATCTACCAGTTGTTGAAAATGGTGAAGTTATTGCGTTGTTAGATATCACAAAGTGTCTATATGATGCTATTTCCAGAATGGAAAAAGCCGCTGAACAGGGCAGTGCTATTGCCGCAGCGGTTGAGGGTGTCGAACGCCAATGGGGAAACAATTTTAACGGTGAGTAATTTTCATATATGATTGTAATAATTGTATGATCTTAGAATATCTATTAATCCATGTGACCTATTATTAGTTACTTTGACTGATGGTTAAAATGTTTAAATAAATATCGTTTTCAGCTCCTTCTGCTTTTATAGAGACACTCAGAGACCGAATGTTCAAGCCCTCCTTGTCAACAATCATTTCTGAAACTTCTAGGTTCTTGTTTTACCTTATGCAAGTGCATCTTTGTTTCCATCGGGGTTTACGTGTCACTAAATTTGGTAGCTCCAATTCATCGCAGGGTTGCAACTGTTGTAGCATCAGATCCAGTTTCTGTTGCTGCTAAAAAGATGCAAGAGTTTCGTGTTAATTCTGTTATCATTATGGCTGGAAACAATATGCAGGGCATATTAACGTGAGATTATGTTTTGATTGATTATTAATATTGCTTGCCATATGTCATACCCTATAAATATAATATTGTTGTTTTTATTTCCAGTTCGAAGGATCTTCTCTTGCGAGTTGTGGCACAAAATCTTCCTCCTGAGTTAACCCCTGTTGAAAAGGTTATGACGCCGAATCCGGAATATGCAACAGTGGACACATCAATCCTTGAAGCGTTGCATGTAATGCATGATGGGAAATTTTTACATCTTCCTGTTGTAGATAAAGGTGAGCTTTTAACCGGTTTTATTACATCGGGAACACAATTACTCGACTTAGGTGACCCTGTTTATATTGGACTAGTTAAGCATTGGGTTGACCCGTACTACGCACACCTCTATTCTACACCTTAATGTGTATTAATTGAGTCAACAAGATTTGTATCAGGGTCAAAATGAATAATAACAATGAAAGCCGAACTAAATGAGAATTTCATTTCGACACACCACTCGGACAGTTCAAACCTTGTTAATGTTAATTCGGTTCCTATTTCTTTTTCTGTCAGATGGAAGCGTTGCAGCATGCGTGGATGTCCTGCAGATAACTCAGGCGGCTATCTCGATGGTAATTGTAAAGTTATATCTATTTTTATCTACTTCGTTATTATGTGCTCTAAATCATATCAGTCGCATAGTATCATAGTTATTGATAGCGCAGATAGCGTTCGCTATCGCGCCCTTCGTAGCGAAGCGCCAAGGTCTCGCAATCTGTATGTAGCGACTGAATAGTGTGATTCTAGCGGATCCCGGCTACGAATTCTGGCTGGAAACCTGCAATTTCTGCCGGAAACTTGCTGGAAACTTTAACATTTAACCCCTCTATCTTTCATTAGTTTACATTTAGTCCCTAAAACTTGTAAAAAATTACATAACAGTGTAAAATTAGTTTGTGTATTTTTAACATTTAACCCCCCCCCCCTACTTTCACTAGCTTACATTTGGTCCTTAAACTTCTAAATTTATACATAAAAAGCTATAAAATTAACATTATATATGTATAAAAAAATTTACAGATAGCTATTTTTTATTTCTTAAATTTTTAACTACCTTATCGCTAAACACGAAATAGTGGGCGCTATTCCATCGCTATCGCTACGTAGCATATAGGTACCTTGTCGCTACTACTCGCTATATGTCGCTATTCGCTATTGATAACTATGCCAATAATATATCTTCTGTTATGTAATGA
Organism: Helianthus annuus; assembly: GCF_002127325.2. NCBI lineage: Eukaryota > Viridiplantae > Streptophyta > Magnoliopsida > Asterales > Asteraceae > Helianthus > Helianthus annuus. The sequence goes on along the minus strand of NC_035444.2, from coordinate 102,657,724 downwards.
TTCAATTAAAAATATTGAGGATCCATATTAATAAGGGTAGCTTGTTTTTGACAATTGAACATCAAATAAACACATTGCTCATTGCATATTATGTTAAGGAAAGCTTGATGTATTGGGTGGATCAAACCATGTTGGTTAAAAGGCCCCATTAACTTCTCCAATGTCTCCAATGTAGGAATGTTCATAAGTCGATTTGGATTCGAAAAATTCGAAATTTGACTCAATTCGATTAGATTATCATTTATCAAGAATTCGAATTTGATTCAATTCGAATTCAAGTCCAGTAAATCGAATACGAATTTATAATTTTAAATTCGATTCAAAATTCGAATTCAATTTGTACATGTTTATTTATTATATTCATATATAATACACACATATAACTTTAATTTGGGCTATATAATATAAATTAATCGCCAATGAGTAGGTGGTGGAATAGTAAGGGAGAAACCTGGGTTTCCAAGAGACCCAAGTTCGATTCCTGCTTCCCACCATTAGTTTCGGCGGCATCGGGTGATGATGGGAGACTAGGCGAGTAGGCGGCGATCGCTAGTTCGATCCTTGAACTGAATGGGTTTTACCTCATTGCACTGTCGTGCCTTTGGGCGAGTGTTCACCGTTCACGGGTTTCTACCCTAGGTCAGGGTATCCCCGGTTCGGAGGCGAGTGTATCCCGATGTGGTGAATTTTGCCAGTAGCCCATTTGGACGATTCGTTGGCCGTTCAAAAAAAAAGTATAAATTAATCTATAATCTAAGTCCTAAAATAGCCCATTACCAAGCCCAAATAGCCCATAATGAATTTACGTATTTTAAATGAATTTGAATCAAAGCGAATTTATTCGAATTTATCTGAATTAGAATTGCCGTTTTAAGTCGAATCGAATTGACCAGTGGAACATGGATAACCTAAATTGCTTCGAGTGTGGGGATTGTAATGGTTTACATAATGATTGTTGGTATGCAAGGATTGAAGTAAAATACTGATTCTAATCTAACATTCACAAAGATTGAATACGCTCAATAAGAACAAATTTAGACACAAAGTTGATCATACATTAACTTATATTGTTTATACAATCTTTGACCCTTTATATACTATACAAACCAGCTTCAATCTTAACCGACATAACCATTCAATAACCGGCTTTAATACATACCTAACTTGACTATAGTTTCGACCCATAATAATGCATATAATAATAATATTGTCACACATAATACATATATACTAATCTAGTTTTCATCATTGATTATCTCTATCGTCTTCTGTTACCAGGAGAATTAAGGTTTGTTTACCCATTCCAGGCTGAAAGTAATTCTGGTGCTGATGTGGCCAACACGGTTATGCAAAAGTTTTGGGACTCGGCTCTCAATCTAGAGCCACCAGATGATTATGAAGACAGTCACAGGTTATCCCTCTCTTCTGCCAATATTATTTTCCTGCCATTAGCATGCTTTAAGTGTTCATATGTCTGTCTTTGTACAGTGAAATGTCAATGTCAGCTATTATGACGTCTGATGCTGTGGATGGTGGGCGGTCATATCCATCTCTTGGTCTCGGGAATACGTTTGCTTTTAAATTTGAAGACTTAAGGGGACGTGTACACAGGTTTAATTTCGGTGAGTTCTATTGTTTTCCGTCATGTCATATTATAAACCCTTTTTCTTTATATATATATATATATATATATATATATATTTTCCTTCGGTACAACAAGCCCGTTCTCTTTGGCGTTTCTTGCATTTGAGTTGGCATCTTTATTTAAAGGATTAATTTCATATATACCCTTACAAACTTTAAGAATGACATTCGAGTTGGCATCTTTATTTAAAGGATTAATTTCATATATACCCAACCAAAACTAAAAATATCTTATATGCCCTTACAAAGTAGTTAAAATATCAAATTTACCTAATTTATTAAAAACAATCTAATAAATGTTTATTTTACTTTTATTTTTTCAACTTCAAGTTTTCATCTATGCAGCATAGACTATGCTCATCTTTTAACTTAAACGCCCCGCTTGTCGTATGCGCATATAATGTATATATGTGTGGGCGCTCGGGGGGCAAAAGTGAAAGCGCACTAATTTTAACGTTATTTTACTAATTTCGTGAAAATAATGTTAAAAGAGGGGGATGGTTAATCATGCATCATGTGGTGGCAACGTTGATAGCCGAAAGACAAGGGAGTACATGCACGAATTGGCCTTTGTCTTAATTGCCGAGTGTTATGTGCCTTATGTCCAAGGCTTGATACAAAACTACCATCGAGCCGGGGGTCTCACTGGAAGCAGCATCTCTATTCCTCTGGGGTAGAGGTAAGGCTGTCTACATCTTACCCTCCTCAGACCCCACCTTAGCTTTGCTATTGGTGGGATTTACCGAGTATGATGATGATGATTATCATCATCATCTTTTAACTTAACACATGTTTAGCTTATTAAATAAATTATGCTAGAAATGAGTAAATATAATATTTGAATTTAATTGTCATGTATGAGATTTCTAAGTTTTAGAAAAATAAGGGTAAAATTGTCATTTATTAAATTCTTTTTTAAAGAATTGGGTATATATGATTTTTCAACTACTTTGTAACGGTATATATGATATTTATAATTTTGCATGGGTATATATGATAAGTGCCTCTTATTTAAAACACATAAAATCTGATTTGTGAAAATCGGTGAGCATTGATGATAACTTAACAATGCATTGTCACAGGCACCGGAAATCTGGGCGAGCTAGTTTCGGCTGTTACTCAAAGAATGGGTGGTGGTAGTGGTGATCAAAATAAACTTCAACTTTTGGTACAACACACGATCATCTGAGATTCGCATTTTTGCTTCTTCTGTTATTCAAGTTATATTTATCTTTTTTTTTTCTTTCGCTTCTATTATTGTAGTACGATGACGATGAGGGGGATAGGGTTTTGCTTACTACAGATAGTGATCTTGTTGGTGCTGTAAGCCATGCCAGGTTAGCGGGACAAAAGGTAAATTAATGCAACGGTATAGTTATTGAACAATCGAATAGATGATGCCTTTTTAAAGTGATGGTTTTTACATGCATTTTTAGGTGTTGAGATTGCATTTAGACTACTCTGATTGTGGTCAACCGAAAAGAGAATCACAATTAGGTACGGTTATGGAAGAACGAACAATAGAGACCCCAAAATCGAACCATCTGCAGACTGGGATTTTGGCAAGTGCGGCAGTCATTGCAAGTGTCGCTTGCATCGTCTACTTGAAGCGTTCCAACCAATGAAACTTCTTTCTTATGTGTCTCAAGTTCCTTCGGTTCTACTAATACAAGTTTTTGTCTATGTAGTATGTGAAGAACAAATAAAAATGGCAATAGATATGCTACCAGAAAAATTGCAAAATTTCACCATATAATTTAATTTTTTTTTGTTTATATGTAAGGTGGTTTTTGAGGACCACTGATTACTTTATCTGTTAAATTTAGTCTCCATATATTCTGACTAATATTGATGGGTCATACCATGGTGTCATGTTCAGTTTTACATAGTGGGTGCTTGAATTTGTGTCTAGTTTTGAGTGTTTGAATGTAAGACCACAAATTATTATTATTATTATATATTGAAACACATCTTGCTAACTACAGTAGCAAAAGTAATTTTGTTGGCCTTTTGTTTTTACCATAAATTTTGTTGCTTTTTTTGTTTTATTTTGTAGTGGGTTGGAATTTAGGCTTGGGTAAACTCATTGAGTGTGTTTATGAGTTTAATTTAGTAGAGTACAACTTACTACAACAAATTACAACATTATGAAGCAACATATTTATAAAGTATAACCACTTACTATTTGTTAGCCACCTCCTGGTTGGTTCAGAGCCATCTCCTGCACCTTTTCCCTCCTGCACTAACGGGTGTGTCAGAAGAGAGAAACAGGATATTCTATGTTGGAGATGTCCGGCTAAAGGCACATCAGCGCACCTCCTTACCCACACTCTTCGGCTATAATTACCAGTCTTCAACCATTGGTTTAAGCATCGGTTCTCTCACTCTCTCACTATTAACACACTCTCGGTTATTATTCTTAAACAATACTTATTCTCACGCCGGATGATGGTTACAAGAAGAACCCCCAACCTCTCCTCCTTGTAACGAGTCTCACGGTGTTCTGTTGTGCAGATAACGATCAGTCTACATTGAGGAAAGACAAAGGATTAACCTTTATTTGACGAGACCAACCTCACAAAGATAAATCCCTTGGATTTTGACTTGTTTCTTCATAATGATAATCTTGTTTTTAACAATTTATCTAGATAGGAATTTGGGATTTGAGCGACACTTGGGATTTTGGCCGGATATAAAACATTAACATGTTCCCCTTCTTTTTCAACTTTTTTATAATATTGTTTGTGTTTAAAAATAAAATATTTTAAAGGTAAAATAGTTTATGTCAAACTAAGCAGAGGTAATGAGCGACTTAAACCGAGTCAATATAGCTTGTTATGAACTAAGCCGAACTACACTTGTTTTCTAACCAAGCCAAGCCGGCTCTACTCAGTTTGAAACCAAGACATATCAAACGAGCTTTTTCCAAACGAGCTCTAATTATCAAGCTTTCTTTACAACCCTAGTTTTGGTGGAAATAAACAATCAAAAACTAATATAAAACAAATATTTTATTCAATATTTTTTTAAATATCTATATTTACAAGTAGCATGTAAAACATGTATCATTTAAGGTATATCAAATATACTATTGTGTTTTTACTTTTGAATCTTTATTCAAAATAATATGTAGAAGCAATAATCAGATATTTTATGAACTTAATTTTAGTAGATATATATTTCTAACAAATAAATTAATTAATTAATGTTATCGTTTTCTAAACCTCAATGTTAAAAAAAAAGCTATATATATTATACATCCAAAACAACGACTAATTTCATTACTCAGGTTATTTATATAGTGAAGCATATATACCAAGATTCTCAAAATAATTTTGGTGTCTTTCTTCTTGTTTACAGTTTTTGAAATAATAACACTTTTTACGTTTAAATGAAAACCCCCCTTTTCCGGTTGATGAATTTTTTACGTATTTGGCACTTAAAACATTGACACACATTTGTCATTTTATATATACCCAACTAAAGATTCATGCAAATCACGTACGCAAAACAAAACACAACAAAACAAGAACATGTTACGTGTCAATTGGATCAGATTAATCAAGAATATAAGTAAGCATTTAGATGTAAAGTAATTTGTTCATTTAAATTTGAATCATGGGTCTCTTTCTCCTGCTATGCTCGATCCCTCTCTTCGTCTTCCTACTCATACCTCTTTTCTTTCTCGTCATGACTGCTATTGTTCTTCCATTTCTTCTTCCTCTAGTTCTTCCTATGATGCTCCTTATCATTCTCGCTCTTCTTGTCTTGGTTATTGTCATTGGACTCATATGATCATATTCGTATTAACGCGTTATTGTTAATTAGTATACTCGATAAGTATTTTCCTCCACGGAAGAAAGAGCGGTTCAATCATGTAGTTTTTACCTTGAAGAGAAAGATCAGTAGTAGAAGTTCTCTTGTTCATGATGTGAAGATGACTAAAGCCATTAGATATAAATTAATTTCATCAAGTTTCCAAGATTCCACTTCATGTTACACTTATGTAGAAACAAATTTGCATCTAATATATTTACAATTCAATATTTTCTTATTGATGCCAAATGTTTTGAAATGTTTGTTCTGAGTGTAAGTACATAAATTAAAATTATCCATGTAGTTTGTATGAGATTATGGTTAGAGGTGCACAAAAATGCTGGTTACTATGACCATAACCATTATAAATAGGTACTGGGTGTATTGGTTTGATCACAACACTTCTCGAATATATATATATATATATATATATATATATATATATATATATATATATATATATATAGGGTAAGGTTCATGCGAGAACCACCTTTATTGCGAGAACCGCGAGAACCAATGTGAACACAAGCTAAAATAGCTAAAAAAAACCTAAAAAAACCCTAAAAAAACCTAACCCCCACCCCCCACCCCCCACCCCCCAAAAACCTAAACCCCCCACCCCCCCCCCCCCCCAAAAAAAACCTAACCCCCCCCCCTCCAAGCTAAATGCTAAAAACTAAAACCCTCAAAAAACCTAAAAAAAACCTAACCCCCACCCCCCCACCCCCCAAAAACCTAAACCCCCCCCCCCCCCAAGAAAAAACCTAACCCCCCCCCCAAAAAAAACCTAACCCCCCCCCCCAAGCTAAATGCTAAAAACTAAAACCCTCAAAAAACCTAAAAAAAACCTAACCCCCCCCCCACCCCACCCCCCCCCCCCCCCAAAAAAACCTAAACCCCCCTCCCCCACCCCCCCCCCCCAAGCTAAAATGCTAAAAACTAAACCCCCAAAAAACCTAAAAAATCTAAAAAAATAAAAAAAAAATCTAAAATTTTTTTTTATTTTTTTACTATTTTTTATGTTCAAATCGCTACTTTTTGTAGCAAAAAAAAAATTTTTTTTTTTTTTTTAAAAAAAATTTAAAAAAAAATTTTTTTTTTTTTGGATACTAAAAGTAGCGATTTTTATATAAAAAATAGTAAAAAATAAAAAAAAATTTTTTGGGTGTTTTTTAGATTTTTTTAGCTATTACTGTTTGTGTTCACACTGGTTCTCGCGGTTCTCGCAATAAAGGGTGGTTCCTAACGGATCTTTGTCCTATATATATATATATATATATATATATATATATATATATATATTGTGAGGTTCATTGGGGAACACTTAAAAAGTGGGGAACAGTGGGGAACCGACTCAAACGAACTCCGATTGGACTCATTCCAGTGGCGTTGGAACCGTCTCATCGAACCCTAACTAGGATCTCTTAACCCTAAACCCTAAATCATAACCCCTAAACCCTAAATATATTAGGGTTTGGCTTTTAGGGTTTAGCTTTAGGGTTTAGCCTTAGGGTTTAGCTTTAGGGTTTAGATTTGGGGTTTAGGGTTTAGCTTTAGGGTTTAGGGTTTAGCTATAGGGTTTAGCTTTAGGTTTAGCCTTTAGGGTTTAGCTTTTAGGGTTTATAGTTTAAATTTTACGGTTTAGCTTAGATTTTAGCCTTATTTTTTAGGTTTAGGGTTTAGAGTTTAGGAGTTAGGATTTAGGGTTTAGGGTCAAGAGATCCTAGTTAGGGTTCGACGAGACGGTTCCAACGCCACTGGAATGAGTCTAATCGGAGTTCGTTTGAGCCGGTTCCCCGCTGTTTCCCATTTTTTTAGTGTTCCCCAATGAACCTTCCCCTATATATATATATATAAGGAACTTTATTGGGTCTATGTTATATATCCCATTTTAAGTTATTTTTGTTGTCACGAAATGATGTTTTGTTAATTAAAAAAAAAAGATATAAAAACTTTATTGAGTTTATTTTATATATTTAGTATTTTTGGATCTTTTTTATGTTTTTTTTTTACTTTTAATTTTAAAGACCAGTTAATTCGGTTAACTTGTTCGGGTTTTATAGGTTAGGTTTTTAGGCATATGCCCAAACCGGTTATTAATCGAGCTGGTTATTGGTTTAACCGATTTTGACCAAGTCAACTAATAACCGGTTAACCGGAATGTGCACCTCTATTGTAAATATGGTTTTCAACCATAATGTTTCTTGTGACATAAATCGTCAATAAAGTTGAAACTAGTAAAATAAAACTCATGTCTTTATATGTATTTGTTTAAAAAGGTCGTCAACGCCAACCATATGACGAGGTTAAAACAATCTATGTATAACACCTCTTTTATCACATATTATTGTTATTACTTTTATAATATTTAGTAGAATATTCTTGAGTACCACCAGAATCAGTATCCATCAACCCCACCACCCCTTACTCTAAAACTTTATAAACTGAGTTAGATAAGCTTTACTGGTTTACAAACTGAGCCAAATTCAAGCGAGATATAAGTTACTTGAACAACCCTAACTTAGAGAGATCATAATATCAACCCAAAAACTCCATTATAATAACAAAAAACCCCTATGTTTGACAAAAGTAGTCGGTGACTGGAAGTTGTTGGCTAGTGGCTGTAAGCTGTTGGCTAGTGGCTGGAAGTTGGTGGCTGTAGCTTTTTAGATATATTTAAGTATTTGACAGAGTAGCTAGAGTTTTTAATAAATTGTATAAAATGACCAAAATGGACATAACTAAAAAAACATAACTAAAAAATTCATTATCTTTAGAGGTTAAAATAGTCATTTTTTCTCTAAAAGCTTGTAGCTCCTTCTAAACGCTACTAGTAGGAGCGTTCAAACAAAAGCTTCAAACTCCTAATCTAAAAGCTTCAAGCTCCTTTAAGCAAACAATGCTTTTTATTGAGTAGGAGTTTTTTTTCTTAAAAGCTTAAAGCTCGAAGCTTCTAAAAGCTCTATACCAAACATACCCTAAATGTCATGCCCAGACCCGTTAATATCAACCCTAACTTAAGACACAACATAATATACTAGTTCAAAACATAATAACTAAACTAGTGGTTAACCCGCCCCGCGTTGCGGGTGCGATGGTCCTAAAACCGTGCTAACTTGTAAGCAAACGACGATCAAAACCGAAAAAAAATCATAAAACAAAAATGTGAATTTATAGTGCCATGTGACGTAAAACGTAAGCAAAAGACAAACGTGAACTTATACCGCGAGCTAGCGTAAAACATGGACAAACCCAATTTTTTACCGAGAAAGCTTAACCTAAAGACCTAAAAACGGCTAATATAAGGTTTTTAGACAAACCCGAGAAAGCGCGCATGGAGGACATAAAACCGTGTAAAGTAGTAAGGAAATGCCGACTAATATAAGGTTTTCAGAAAATAACGACAAAAGTGACAACTTTGAAACTTAAAGGGAAATGAAAGAAAACTTTAAGTAAAAGACAAAAAATTGAGGGATCAAAGCTGACTACCGAACAAATTTTGGTGGTCAAAATCTAAAAAACCTAAGTACAATTTGTTTTTAATTTTTATTTACTGTGGTGGACCTCACATTTCTTACACCATGTCTACCTTCACGGCTCTACTCTTACTCATATTTTGCCTTGTTAATTGTTACGCAATTTTGTAATTAAATTGCAAAAGAGGGGTATTTTGAGTACTGTTCCTAAGAACATGCTCTAAATGTTATAATACCATTCAGGAGGAAACTCAAAAATTCTGGAAAAATCCCCATTGTGAGAATCGAACTCAGGACCTAATGGTCACAAAGTCATATCCCACCACAACATGCCACTAGGCTATAATACCATAAACAATTCATGATTTATTTAAGTTTACCAATATACCATTACGTTAATATTAAATACAAAAAATATATGAAGTAAAATAAGACATTTTTATTGGTTAAATTTCTTATTTTTATTCTTACAAAATATTTCTTTGTAAGATTAAATATATTACGTATTAATATTTAATCTATAGCCATCATAATCATTTGCATTATAGAGATCAAAATATATTAGAACCTATTATTTAATTAGTTGGTAATTGTTGATGGACCATATTACCCTTAGTAACTAATTAGGTTTCCTCCTGGGTGCTTATATAAGGAGAGTTATGTGGAGGTTTAGGGGTTACTCAGTTACACAATTACACCACCCCATTAGCCATAACATCATCACGAAACCTCCTCTCCTAACCGATACCCTTTTCGGTTTCTAAGTCCCCATCATCAGTTAGCATCCTAAGGAGGAACCAGATCACCTTGACAAAGATGTCGAACTCCATGTCGTCTTCTCTCACTGGATTCTCCTCTGCACTGTCTGCGGTGACAGGTATGATTTATATATGTTTTCCTTCATGAACAAACAGAACTGAACCAACATGTGGTATCAGAGCATATGTTGATTAGTCAGTTCTGTTTTGTATCCATAATTCTGGGATTGAAACTTGGAAAACGGAATTTTGAAACCTTATGAATATAACAGCCGGTTTCGAGTCGGTCATGTCCACTCGAGATCTCTGTTTTCGGGAAAAAGATTAATTATATGTTCACCGAATTAACTGAATTATGTTTTTTTTAACCGAAATCTGTTTAGAAGTCTTAAAAGTTTCAGGTTTCGGGTTCCAGAATTTTATTTTTTTATGATTAGGGTTCATCATGTTCATGAGAAAATTCGAAAATTCTATTATGTTTTGGAATGATTTAGGATTAATGAGTGTTTTTTCCTGTTTTGATCTGATTTTGTCTTCTAAAATTTCCGAAAACTGTTAAAAGATAAACAGATTATGATTTACGAAATACTTGATAAAATTAGATCATTTTAAAACAGGAAATAATATCACAAAATCCCTAAATTTCGAATTTTCAGTTATGTTATCACAATAAACAGCTGTAACAGGAAGTTTCGAGATCATCAGATTGCGACTAGAGACCATCAGTCTCGACTCGAGACCATAAGGTCTCGACTCGAGACCATAAGGTCTCGACTCGAGACCATAAGGTCTCGACTCGAAATCATAAAGGAGCAAAAGGTCTCGACTCGAGACCATAACGTGATGACTCGAGACAAAGGTCTCGACTCGAGACCGTAACGTGATGACTCGAGACAAAGGTTGCGACTCGAGACCATAATGTCATAACTCGAGACCGTGGTTGCGACTCGAGACCATAACGTCGTTACTCGAGACCGTGGTTGCGACTTGAAACCTCATTATTTTAGGCTGTTTAAATGTGAACTAAAGAAAAAAAAATTTCGATCCGCGCTAACGGGTGGTTTGCTATTAAATAAATGGTTTTGTAATTTACTTAGTTAACTAATCAGAATCAGATAATGTTTTTGTAAAACCAGAATAGCTTAACTTGAATGAGCTTTTGATATATCATTTCTGGCCAAAGCTGACTTGATACATCTACTTATCATTCAAGTATTACGAAAGCTATGCTAAGTGTGCATCATAAGCATGAATGTTTTAATATCTGGCCAAAGCTGATTTAATTCTTTCATAGATGGCATACTTAGCAAGTGCATAACTAAAGTGATTGTTTCAATTTCTGGCCAAAGCTGATTTGTTACAACCACTTTGCACATATGCTTAAATGATTACACTTCTGGCCAAAGCTGTTTTGTCTTCGTTTAAGTAGAATTTTTAGTTAAGTCTATTATTTTGATGTTAGTAATAGAAAATATCACAGCTTCATAATGTAAAATGGTCATTATTTTGCCTGCCTTAGTTTAACGTGCCCTTAGATCACATTAGAATTTCTTCCTTAGTATCATAACTTGCTCATCTTATTTCCACTATCAGCACCCAACTGCGGGATTCCACCTTTGACTGGTGATAACTTTGCTGCATGGAAGGATGCTCTCATGCTTACTCTCGGATTGCTTGATTTTGATTATGCTCTGAGAGAGAAAAAGCCAACGGACCTTACCACTCAAAGTACTGCTGCTGAGCAGTTAACTCATGAAAAGTGGACTAGGTGTAACCGCATGTCTCTCATGTTTATGAAGCAATCCATAAGCAATGCAATCAGGGGAGCTATTCCTGATTCTGAAGATGCTAAAACCTACTTGGAACATGTGGAGGCGCAGTTCAAAGGGACGTCTAAGGCGCACGCTAGTACTCTTATTCTCAAGCTGGTGACAACTAAGTATGATGGGAGGAGCGGCATTCGCGAGCACATCATGATGATGAATGACATGGCCAATAAGCTGAAGGGGCTGGAAATGGAAATCAGTGATGGTTTCCTTGTTCATTTCATCATTACTTCGCTTCCTTCATCCTTTAAAGCATTTAAGATCAACTACAACACTCAGAAGGAAAAATGGACGATGAGTGAGCTGGTCGCCATGTGCGTACAGGAGGAAGAGCGCATGAGGATGGATCGCACTACTGATGTTGCCAACTTCACCACCTCCAACTCTAAGAAAAGGAAGAACAATTATCAGAGGAAGGATGCTTCAAAAGTCCAAAGGCCTAATCCTAATTCTAATACAAGTGCACCTTCCAGCTCTAAGAACTCCTTAGGCAGTATCCGCTGCAAGTTCTGTAAAAAGACAGGACACATGCAGAAGGAATGCCCTGACTTTAAGGAGTGGCTGGCTAAGAAAGGTAACGATTATTTTATGATACTTGAGTCCTATAATTTAAGTGTTCCTGCTAATTCTTGGTGGTTTGATTCTGGTTCTATGGTTCATGTTACCAATTCTACTCAAGGATTCCTTTCAAT